>NC_042617.1:455498419-455822951 GCF_901001135.1 Rhinatrema bivittatum | reverse complement strand
AAGCAGGTTAGAGTTGTGTATCTGGCCAATCTGGTTTGTACATGAATGTGTTTTTATAGAAGTTAGTAGAGCAGAACTGTAACTGTATACCTCTTGTCAAAATATGGACAGTTGCCAATAGTTCTAAGAATTTCTGTTATTGTGCAATCAGGGAAATTCCTGGAAAGAATTAAAGTTCATAGGAGGGTGGAAATTTTTTTTTTTTCTGGGCTAAGAAGATTATATTTCTTTAACCTTTTAAGTTCTTGTAAAGCTAACACTAATGTTGAAAAGGAAATGAAGGAACTAAGACACTCTTCAGTATTAAGGTGACACTGTATGTGTAACTAATCAAGCACTATATATTTATAGACAAGATCAATTAAAAAAATACTTATGCATAAGAAAAATGATTTATCTACACCACAAATACCTGCAGTACCTGAATATAATCCGCCTTGAAGTGCTTGAAAAAGTGGACTATAAATCATATAAATAAATAAATAAATAGATAGATATGGCATATGATTTTATTATATTGCATTTTGAAACCTCCCAGGTAGCTTGTAAATGAGGACCTGCAAGCCAATTTTCAAAGGAAAACTCCCTACTGACTTTCACTTGGAAATTATGGGGCCTTGGGGATGACAAAAACCTTCTTTACAACAGTGACAATTTAAGCACAGTAAATTAGGGATGTGCTACAGTGATGGATTCATCCCATTCGGCATTCATATTCGAGGGGAGCCAAATCCATTGCATCTGTTCTCGGGGGTCCCCGATCCGTTCGTTAGTTACGTATGTATTTGTTTCCCAAAAAAAACCCCATCCTAACCCTTTAAATTTAATTAACTACAATCCCCACCCTCCTGACCCTCCCAAGACTTACCAAAAGTCCCTGGTGGTCCAGCGGGGGTCCTGGCATGATCTCCTGCACTCGAGCTGTCGGCTGCCGGTATTCAAAATGGCGCCGATAGCCTTTGCCCTCACTATGTCACAGGGGCTACCGGTGTCATTGGTCAGCCCCTGTTACATGGTAGGAGCAATTGTGCTCCTACTATGTCACAGGGGCTACCGGTGCCATTGGTCGGCCCCTGTTACATGGTAGGAGCAATTGTGCTCCTACCATGTGACAGGGGCCGACCAATGGCACCGGTAGCCCCTTTGACATAGTGAGGGCAAAGGCTATCGGCGCCATTTTGAATACTGGCAGCCGACAGCCCGAGTGCAGGAGATCGCTCCAGGACCCCCGCTGGACCACCAGGGACTTTTGGTAAGTCTTGGGGGGTCAGGAGGGTGGGGGGTTTATTCGTTAGATACGTTGTATTCATGGGGGTTTGTCATACATTTCGTGACCCCACGAATACAACGAATAGGGACATAATCGTTGTGGATTGCCAATACATCAAAAACGAATGCACCCCCCACAGTAAAGTAACACATGGATTTCAAAATAAATTTCACACATTCCTTAACTTCTCCCAACCTCACCCCTCCCTGCCTATAGTCATAGAAACATAGAAACATAGAAAAAAGTATCCTGAGAGTCACTTTCAGCCTGGGGAATTTACCCTGGTAAATGTTTAGGTACCTGGGCAAAATCCTTTGAAAATTGTTTTCCAAATGTGTTGTTTTTAAGGATTTTTGTAGGACTGAATATGCAAACCATTAAGCAGCTGAGAAAAATAAAGAAAAGGTATTTATGGTTCAGAAACAGCAGTGCATTTTACTAGAGATAGTAAACATGTAGGGGTCTATGTACTAACCTGAAAGATTTCCCACAGGTTAGCAGCCTTTTGGCATGCAACTTTGCAACCCATGCAAATGAGCTGTAGAGCAAAATTGCACACAAAAGTTTGCTGCCAGGACAGCCAAGAAAATATTATTGCACCTCATTTGAGGTGTAGGTATCTTTTTGTGAATCCAGCATGCAGAGATGTTCTCAAGTGACAGTTTCATGAAATTCATACATTTCACAGGAGCTCATTCTTTAGGAATTTAATAAACTTTTCTATGTAGTGGACTATGTGCAGAAGTCTACCATAGAGAAGGGATGCTGTTTGCAAATGTTTTTGCAAAAAGGAGCAGTACATGAAAAAATATACAGTAAGTCTTAATTTTGTCTTTTTTGTGAGTTTTGCATGTTTTTTCACATATTGTTGCCTTTTTGCAAAAATATATTAATATTTTAGGACATTATCCTCAAGGTCTGAAGCTGTTTTATAGGTTATAGATTACTGGCATAGCCCAAAGTTATGTTTGGAAATCATGTTATGGTCTTAAACTTTTAATTCTCTTTCAACTATGACCTCATATTTGGTATAAAATAATAAAGGCAGTTTTTATATGAATCAAAGATCACTGTTGAGGCTAGCTTTGAATCTCAGATGAAAAGTTGATGTTATTTCTATCATTTTTTCACCATTTAAGCATTGTTTAATTTCTTTTCTTGAAAACAAAAATATTGGCCTACTTGTTAAATAGCACATCATCATTTATTAATTTATTTGTCGTCCAGGAGTGGTCTGGAAGCGGACTCCTGGGCTTGGGCCGTCGGCTGCCAGTAATCAAAATGGCGCCGACAGCCCTTTGCCCTTACTATGTCACTGGGGCTGACCAATGGCAATGGTAGCCCCTGTGACATAGTAAGGGCAAAGGGCCGTCGGCTGCCAGTAATCAAAGTGGCGCCGACGGCCTTTTGCCCTTACTATATCACAGGGGCTACCGCTGCCATTGGTCGGCCCCAGTGACATAGTAAGGGCAAAGGGCCGTCGGTGCCATTTTGATTACTGGCAGCCGACGGCCCAAGCCCAGGAGATCGCTCCCGGATCGCTCCTGGACCCCCGCTTGACCACCAGGGACTTTTGGCAGGTCTTGGGGGGGGGGGGTCAGGAGGGTGGGGGTTTGTTAATTAATTTAAAGGGTTGGGATGGGGTTTTTCTTTTTTTTCGGGGGGGCCCAGAGAAAGATAAACGTTTTCTGATCTGGGGAGTGGACCAAAATGGCCCTCCCCAGACCCGAAAACAAAATGGGGAGAAAAAAAAAAGTTATGCACTCCCTTAATTTGCTCCATAAAATGCACAGACGCCCGGGGACAGAGCCGGTTTAGCACAAAATTTTATTTTTTAAATTTTTCCCCTCTGAATTCCAGGTGCGTTTTATGGTCAGGTGCATCTTATGGAGCGAAAAATACGGTAAGTTGATTTATTATATTGTTCATTATATTGTACATCCCTCAGTACAACTTTTTTTCCCTTCACCCCAGCATTTTTCTTTTTGTGTTATAACTTTCTACTCCGCCTGTCTTTATAACTTGTTGCTTCTTTATCCCCTCCCCCATTTCTGTTATTTGTAGTTTTCCACCAGTCAGTTATAATGTAAACCGGTATGATGTTGCACACTAATGTCGATATATAAAAGCTATAAATAAATACATAAATAAATAATATATTTTAAATAGCAGGCGATTCACAATGTCCAATCAAATCATGCTACTTAACTCCTTCCAATTGGTTTTTGTGATAAATGTCCTCCTATGAATACTTAAATTGAAAGTAAACCTCAGGATGATTAGAAAGTCTTTAACTGTGAAGCCTGAATATAGTCTTGCCAGTGGGTCAATTTTTCCAGAAGCAACATCTCTGTTTAGATACCCAAGATTTAAAAAACTAAGCACAGTATAAGGCAAGGAAATTTTTGTTGTAGTTCTTCATATTGAAGAGCATATTGAAGAGCTCTGTTTTCAAATCCTGATTCAGAATTGGTATGCATATTATAGAAATATATAAATGAGTTATTTATTTATTTATTTGACATTTTCTATACCGATCTTCATGACAAGATTCATATCAAACCGGTTTACATGGAACTAAGGGATTAACAACATAACCATATAACAGGAAGGCCAAAGCACAGTCACATATAACAGGGAGATTGAACTTGGGGGCTAGAGTAGCCAGGAAGTAAAAGGATAACAAAAACTAGAGGTAGAGTACATATGTATATACTGGGGCTGGACCGAGAGTCTAGCCAATTGGGTTGATGGCAGAAAAGGACCAAATGATCCACTCAGTCTGCACAGAAAGCTTATGCCAGCATCTGCTGCACTGTGCTGTTTACCCCAATGCTTATCAGTTTACCAGACCGTAAAAGTCAGGGCCCTCAGATGCTTTTTGAATCCAATTAATGATGTGACCGTATATAAAAAAGTATAATTTCAATCAACCCTTGCTGTGAAAGCAGAGAGCAATGTTGGAGTTGCATAAAAGTATCAAGCTTAGTGATTGAGGATAGTAAGCACCGCAACAGCAAATTACCCCCATGTTTTTTTGTTCCCTAGACCATTAAAGTTGGGGCCCTTGTTGGCTGCTGTCTGAATCCAATTCCCCTTTTCTCAGTCACTGCCGTTGAAGCAGAGAGCAATGATGGAGTTGCATTAAGCCTTGATGCTGTTATTTTTTTAAGGGTAGCAACTGCCACACCAGCAAGTTACCCCCAGTTACCCCCATACACTCTTTTCTTTATTTCTAACCTCTAGTCTTTAGGGATCCACAGTGTTTATCCCATGCCCCTTTGAATTCCTTGACTGTTTTCATCTTCACTATATCATTTAGAAGGGCATTCCAGGCATTCACCACCCTCTCCATGAAGAAATATTTCCTGACATTGGTTCTGAGTCATCCTCCCTGGAGTTTCATTTCATGACCCCCTACTTCTAGTGATTTCTTTCCAATGGAAAAGGTTTGATGATTGAGCGTCATTAAAACCTTTCAGATATCTGAAGGTCTGTATTAAGTCATAGTTATAAGTGCACACAGATAATAGCGTTTATGTACCAGCATTGGTTTGTCCTGGCTGTGCTTGAATTATTCAAATACCATCCATGTATAGAATATAAGAGGAAAGGCTATAGTCTCATCATATGTGCCCATCACAAAAAATAAAACTGAGGGGATGGCATCACATGCCAAATGTGGTAGGGATGCACAGAGGAAAAAATGTGTTTTCAGTTTCGGTTTGTTTTCAGAAGCTTTTCTCCTCATGAATTTCAATTTGTGAATTTTTGGATTAATTTCATTCATGAAAGAAAAATGAATCAAACAATAATAGAAAAAATCCCAAAAAACCCAAAATTGGCCAAAAAGCAAAAGTGAGGCCTCCTGAGGCAACTGCCCACCTGGAAAAATGCCGGGGACTAGGATCAACCCCGGTCCCCACTTACCCAGTCCAGTGGGGGATCCATTAGTGAGCCTTAGACCCAGGTCACAGTCTTGGCCTAGGCTGACTGCATGGTAGCTCACCATGATTTTGGCCTCGGCCTACACAAGGCCTACACCTTGGCCAGACCCAGCCCTAACACCATGGCTGGGTCTGGCCTAGGCTAGAGCCTGGACCCAGGCCTGCTGCAAAGGCATGGCACAGAGGCCGAGACCTTGGCCTGGACACAGGCCTGACACCATGACCCAACTTGGAGGCTGGGTCCTCACCTCAGGACCTAGGTCTAAGCCTGAGCATGGATCTAGGCCAATGCCACAATAAGGCCTAGAGGCCATTTTGTGACATTGTGACCTAGGGCTGGTTCCAAGCCCAATGCTGTGACCTGACTCAGAGGCTGGGTCACAATACCTGGGCTTCTGCCTTGGCTGGAGCCTGATCCAGGCCTAAGGACAGGTCCCGATGCTGGAGCCTCAGTCTAGATCCAGGCCTGATGCCAGGGCCTGGCCTGGAGGTTGCACTTGGGCCTTAGGCTAGATTCAGGATCAGGCCTGGAGCCTAGGCCTCGCAGCTTCTTACGTGTCATCCTCTTCTTTCTACTGACACCATGCACTGGAGTTGTACTGGAGTTAATTAGCTCCAGTACATTTACCCCAGTGGACAGCACCATTTTGATGTATGGCAAATGCCATACAATAGGAATCATGAAAAAGAAGAGGATGACTCATAATGAGCTGTAAGGCCTTGATTCCCATCCTAGGCCTGGGCCTGACCCTAAACCAAGGTCCATGAATTGTGACCTTACCTCCAGTCCAAACCCCTGTGTCAGGCCTGGGTCTGGTCCGAGGCTCCAATGTCAGGTTCCAGCCTCTGGTTGGGTCAAAGTGTTGGGATATGGCCTCTGAGTGGATTTGCGTTGTTGGGCCTGAGTCTGGATTGAGGCCCTGGTGTCTTGACCCAGCCTTTAGGTTGGGTCAGGTGATGGTCTGGGTCTGGCTCTAGCCTAGGCCATGGCCCAGGCATCATGACCTGGCCTCCAGGCCAGACCCCGGCATTGGACCTGGGTTAAGGCTGAGGCTCCAGTATCAGAATCTGGCCTCCAGGTCAGGTCACGGTATCAGAACCCGGCTTCTGGGTGAGTTCGCGATGTTGGGCCTTAGTCTGGACTGAGGCCCCTGCATCGGATCCCAACCTCCGAGTCAAGTCACAGCATCTGGCCTGGGTCTGGGCCAAGGCTCTGGCATTGGGACCCAGCCCCTGGACAAGGTCACAGTGTCAGGCCTGGACCTGAGCTCCATGGTGCAAGCATTGGGAACTGAGGCCTGGCCTTGAGATTGGATACCCAATGAATCAGATAAGAACTTGTTTGGGTCTCGGCCAAATCTCCTGCATCAAGCTGGGCCTAGGCCAAAACCCTGGTGCCATGCTAGGGTGTAGGCCAAGACCCATGCTTTGGGCCTTGGCCTATGCCTTTGGCAAGGCCTGGGCCTCAGGTCTAGGCTTAGGGCCAATGCATTCCTTTTAAACAATTGCAACAAATAAGGTTGTTTCATTTGGGGGGCCCCCAATTTGTTTCAAAACAAAAGCTCATCCCTAGAATGTAGTGCCTATGATTCTTGTAGCACAACCATCTCTTAAATTATATTTTTTCAAACAACCAATTGAATATACATGTTCCTCAATAGTATTTGAGAAATAAAAATGGATTCCACCAGGTCCTATGGATCCTATCATGGAGACTTATAAAAAATTGGTTTTAAGAGATGTAGATCTTTATGAACAACATCATTTCAAAAAACGCATTTTTCACAATAACAATTTAAATGCAGATGAAAGAAAAGCATTGTACAGTCTAAAGGAGAATTTGTCCATAGTAATCAGACATGCGGACAAGGGAGGGCCCATAGTCATACAAGACATGGATAAATATGTCGATGAGTTAAATAATCAATTAGAAGACAAATCAACTTATATTTTGTTAAAATCAGATCCAATCAAATCAATACAACAGGAAATTAAATATGTGACAGATCAAGCTTTGGAAGTTGGATTTTTATCCAAAAGAGAACACAATTTTTTGAATGTTAGATATCCAAGCATACCGACTATATATACTAGAGATGTGAATCGTGTGCCAGATCGTCTTAACGATCAGATTCGGCTGGGGGGGGGGGGGGGGAATCTAAAATTAACATTGCTAATTTTTTTTTTAGGGAGGCCCGCGCTGCTAAAAAAAAAACAACCCACCCGACCCTTTCAATCGACCCCACCCTCCCGACCCCCCCAAAACCTTTTAAAATTACCTGGTGGTCTCGGGGGGCCTTGGGGAGAGATCCAGGGGGGCCTCGGGGAAAGGAGAGATCCAGGGGGGCCTCGGGGACAGATTTCCCATTCCCAGGCATCAGCTGTTCTAAAAATAAATGGCGCCGATGCCCCTTTGCCCTTACCATGTGACAGGGTATCCGTGCCATTGGCCGGGCCCCTGTCACATGGTAGGAGCACTGGATGGCCGGCGCCATCTTTAAAGATGGTGCCGGCCATCTTTACTCATCAGCCCCTATTATAGAGTATAGTATAATAGGGGCCCCCCTGGATCTCTCCCCGAGGCCCCCCGAGGCCCCCCTGGACCACCAGGTAATTTTAAAAGGTTTTGGGGGGGTCGGGAGGGTGGGGTCGATTTAAAGGGTCGGGTGTGTCTTTTTTTTTAGCGACACGCCCCGAAAACGCCGCACGGTTCGGGCCCACCCCCCCCGACACGCCTCCTCTGAAAACTCTGCGCGCGCCGGTAGGCCTATGTAAAATAGGCTTACCGGCGCGCAGGGCCCTGCTCGCCTAAATCCGCCCGGATTTGGGTGGATTTAGGCGAGCAGGGCTCTTAAAATCCGCCCCACATTGTATTCATGGGGGTTCGCCATACGTTTCGTGACCCCACGAATACAATGAATAGGGACATATATGTTGCGGATTGCCAATACGTCGAAAATGAATGCACACCCCTAGAAACAACTGCTGACATAAATACCCGAGTTATACAGCTGGTATATATATATATGAAGAAGAGGGTGATGAAATATACCCAGACTCAGATAAGTGGTTTTCCTAAGCAATTTTTACAGAAATTATGAGGTTTCAAGTTTATCTGGATATCAATTCACATGTGATACTGTGTACTCGTTGACAGTAGGAATCTGATTCTAATAGATTTTTAACAAAAAAATAAAAGCGACAAAAAAATTGATTTTGGAATAAAATTAAGAGGTGGTCGGTGGTTGCTTAAATCCGATGATTGAAATACCTCATAAAATACCATAATGTTCGTTAGAACAGGTATAGAAACTCTGAGGTCTTTCCACTCCTTACATCAACATCTTTTGTAATTGCATTTACACTAATTGCATATCAATATATATGTGAAGTTTTTCATGCATGAATTGATTTTTTTTATATCTTCACATTTACCTGCCTTTTTTGGATATAAAAAAAATAAAAATCTAACAATAATTAAAACACTCCAAAAAACAAAAATGGCCAAAAAGCAAAAGCGAGGCCTCCTGAGGCCACTGCCCACCCGGAAAAATGCCGGGGACTAGGATCAACCCCGGTCCCCACTTACCCAGTCCAGTGGGGGATCCATTAGTGAGCCCTAGGCCCAGGCCACAGCTTTGGCCTTGTGTAGGCTGACTGCATGGTAGCTCACCATGATTTTGGCCTCGGCCTACACAAGGCCTACACCTTGGCCAGACCCAGCCCTGACACCAGGGCCTGACCTGGAGGCCAGGTATTAATGCCTGGGCCTCCGCCTATGCTAGAGCCTGGACCCAGGCCTGCTGCTGAGGCATGGCACAGAGGCTGAGACCTTGGCCTGGACTCAGGCCTGACACCATGACCCAACTTGGAGGCTGGGTCCTGACCTCAGGGCCTAGGTCTAGGCCTGAGCATGGATCCAGGCCAATGCCACAATATGACCTAGAAGCTATTTCGTGACATTGAGGCCTAGGGCTAGTTCCAAGCCCAATGCTGTGACCTGACTCAGAGGATGGGTCCCAACACCTGGACTTCTGCCTAGGCTGGAGCCCGACCCAGGACCAAGGACAGGTCCCAATGCTGGGGCCTCAGCCTAGACCCAGTTCTGATGCAAGGGGCCTGGCCTGGAGGTTGGGTCCTGACACTTGGGCTTTAGCTTAGATTCAGGATCAGGCCTGGAGCCCAGGCCTCGCAGCTTCTCACATGTCATCCTCTTCTTTCTTATGACACCATGCACTAGAGTTGTAGTGGAGTTAATTAACTCCAGTATATTTACCCCAGTGGACAGCACCATTTTGATGTATGGCAAATGCCATTCAATAGGCATCATGAAAAAGAAGAGGATGATTCATAAGGAGCTGTAAGGCCTTGATGCCCATCCTAGGCCTGGGCCTGACCCTAAATCAAGGTCCAGGCATCGTGACTTGGCCGCCACACCAAACCCCTGTGTCAAGCCTGGGTCTGGTCCGAGGCTCCAATGTCAGATTCCAGCCTCTGGTTGGCATCTCGGTGTTGGGACCCAGCCTCTGGGTGGGTTTGCATTGTCAGGCCTGAGTCTGGATTGAGGCCCTGGTGTCTTGACCCAGCCTTTAAGATGGGTCAGGTGATGACCTGTGTCTGGCTCTAGCCTAGGCCATGGCCCAGGCATCATGACCTGGCCTCCAGGCCAGGCCCTGGCATTGGACCTGGGTTAAGGCTAAGGCTTCAGTGTCAGGATCTGGCCTCCAGATCAGGTCCCGGTGTCAGGACCCAGCCTCTCGGTGAGTTCACAATGTTGGGCTTGAGTCTGGACTGAGGCCCCTGCATCGGATCCCAACCTCCGAGTCAAGTCGCAGCATCTGGCCTGGGTCTGGGCCAAGGCCCTGGCATCGGGACCCAGCCCCTGGACAAGGTCACAGTGTCAGGCCTGGACCCGAGCTCCATGGTGCAGGCATTGGGAACCAAGGCCTGGCCTTGACATTGGATACCCAACGAATCATGTAAGAACTTGTTTGGGTTTCGGCCAAATCTCCAGCATCAGGCTGGGCCTAGGCCTAAACCCTGGCCTCAGGTCTAGGCTTAGGGCCAATTCATTCAATTTAAACAATTGCAACAAATAAGGATGTTTCATTTTGGGGGGGCCCCCAATGTGTTTCGAAACAAAAGCTCATCCCTAGAATGTAGTGCCTATGATTCTTGTAGCACTACCATCAAAGGAGTAACCTGAAAGCATTCAGATACTTGTAATCAATATCAACATCATGGTTCAACTAACTGCTTTTTAGTTGAACCATTTTATATATATAATACTATGTCCAGGCAATAAAATCTATGATGAATAGACTAAACATCATTATAAAAAACAGAAGCTGTATATTTTCCGGCAAGTTGCAGGCTCCCAATGCATATCATTATTAAGAAAATAGCCATCAGTTTTCTGATTTGTGTAAGACAATTATTGAACAAATTATTTGATCACCCTGTGATGGTGATTTTGTGACTCATTTAAATCTACATGAGCAATACAGGATTTTTATGATTAATGTAGTGATCTCTTTTGAATTAAACAAAGTGATGGAATGGAACTCTCTTTAAAACATGAGGTTTACTTTCAACATAGGTTTCAAAATTTTTGGTCATCCTTGGAAGACCTTTATCACAGTAAACAATGAGAAGGAGTTAAATGGCATAATGTGATTAGCTGTTATGACTTACCTGTCATTTTAAATATATGTTGTTGGTATCTCCATGTAGACTTGAATGCATATAGGCCTGAGCCAAATACCCCTTTGTTCAGAAATACTATGAATAGCCTAAGGCTATATAAAGGAGAAAATGGGAACCAACATTGTCAGGCATTCTCTAAGGAACCATCAGAGAAGGAAAAAACAGCAAGAGAGGACAGATCATCCCATAGCTTCAAAAGGGAGCACAAACAACAATTATATAAATCCTTAAAGACAGTACGAGAGACAAAATGGAACAAGAATGGCATCAACATCCTAAGACACCTTGAAGGGGGAATGAAACAGAAAAGATGGTAGAAAAAAATTCCAAGGCACTGATAAAGGGACAAACAGTATAAAGAGAGGCATCAGCACATCAAAGCACCATGAAAGAGGCAAAGAAGCCCCCCAGAGTGTAAAAAAAAATGCCAAGGTGTAGAGTTTGGAGTATGGCAACATGGCAGAGTGACAGAGAGTATCCCAAGGTGTAACGTCTGGGTATGCAGCAAGCATCATTGTTAGGAAGAACCCATGGATAAGCATGAGGAGCATAGCAGCAAGACAGAGTGGCATGGGAGATGTTTGTCTTACTGTAGAAGTTCTTGCCACTTGTCAGATTTGTTACAAGAAAAAGATCTTTTGTCAGTATAATTTTTGTAACATGAGCTTTTATTTCATTCCCTATTTGAGCTTGATCTTGTTCCTGGGTGGATTTAAAGTTATTTTAAAAAAGGTTTTACTATATTCCTTAGCTGAACAGAGTCTCTTTGCTTTGTTGATTTTGAAGTGTTGCTTTGGTTCTCTCTTCTTTCTGAAACTTTAACCACATTCAGAACATGGAAATGGTCTCTCCTGTGTATGTTTTTTGTTCTGCCTGTATTTGTTCCCTCTGACCCAGGGCTTTTGTGGACAAACTGCTCTAATCAACAAACAAATAGGGCTAGAGAACGAGATGGGGACTGTAGATGAGTAGAAGAAAATGAAGAACCACGGAAAGGTGCAGTGGGAAGAGAATATTTTTGTTCTAAAGTCAAAACTCCCTAGAAGAATTAATAAAGAAGAAATTTGGATTGAAAAAATGTTACAAGGCTTCAAAAGAGGACATCAGCAGCAATGGCATGAATTCTCCAAGGCTATATTAGAGGGACAAAGTGGCACCAAGTGTGGCATGAACAGTTGAAGGCAGAATGAAGGGGGAACAAAACACTAGAAGAGGCAGAAATTCCCCAAGACAATTTGATTGTTATATATGCAACTATTTTTTTATGGTTTTTAATGGTTGTTTTAAACTATAATCCATACTGAGCTATGATATGGAAGAGGCAAAATATAGGATTGTTTTAAATAAATAAATAGAGAGAGAAAGCAAGTGAAAGAATGTCATGAAGACCTGAAAGCATTCATGAGAATTACAGAGCAATTACCCAGATTGGCAAGAACACTCCCAAGGCTTCAAATGAGGGGTAAAAAGTACCAACCAAACTGGTAGAAAGCCTTTTCCAGGGAGAAGATGTTGCACAGGAAGTGGACCATTGGGCCTAGGTGGGGTTGGTGCTACCCGCAGGGCGAGCCCTACGGGTCCCCACCGTTGGCAGGCGGAGCTGGCTGACTGATGGAGGCCGGCTGGAGCTTTGCCAATACCAGCCCTCGTACCCACAGGTTGAGCCCTTGGGTACCGGGGCCAACTGGTCTTAGGTCGGCTCTGCCCGAGGTCTTCCCAGAAGCGATGTGAGAATCAGCCAGGGGCCAGCAGCGGTGACTGAGACTGGAGAACAAGTTCAGAGTCCCGGAGACTCGGACGCCATGGAGAACTGGGAGCAAGACAGAGGGCGCCCGAGTATTAACAGGCCGAAGTCTGAGAGGCCAAGTCAAGAATATATTCAGCAGAGGCGTAGTAGAACAAGCTGTGATCAGGGCAGGAAGCAGATGAGGAGTAGTGGCAAAATGGACATGGATCAAACCAGGAGACAAGCAGAGGATGGTCAGGCAAGTCAGAGGTCAAACCAGGAGTCAAGCAGGAACGTAGTCAGACGAAGCAGAGGTCAAGCCAGATATCAATCAGTAGCGTAGACAAGCAGGGTAGACACAGAACTCAGGAACAGGAATGGATACCAGGAGTAAGGCAGGACCAGGAATCAGGAACACAGACGAAGCAGGAACAAACCGGAAACCAGGAACACAGAGGAAACGCAGGAACAAGCAACTAAGCACACAACAAGCCTGGAGACCTGTTT
Organism: Rhinatrema bivittatum; assembly: GCF_901001135.1. Classification (NCBI taxonomy): domain Eukaryota; kingdom Metazoa; phylum Chordata; class Amphibia; order Gymnophiona; family Rhinatrematidae; genus Rhinatrema; species Rhinatrema bivittatum. The sequence continues at coordinate 455,809,795 of NC_042617.1, read as the reverse complement.
CCAAGGCCAGGAAGCACTGTTTGGGACAGGCCTTATATACCGGGACCCAGGGTGTATTCCTGCTGTGGCCCCTTTAAAGGTAGACCAGTTGTGCGCGTGCACCTAGGGAGAGGCGTGGCACAAGATGACGGCGTCTCCCCGCGGACCATGTGGGGAGGCCCACCGTTGGGCTGGGACATCCATGGAGGAGCTGGGATCAACGGAGACAGCCCTAGCATGGAAGCTGCTGCCCATGGCCACAAGAGAGGTGGAACCAGGCGCTGAAGCAGGCAAACAGTGGTAAGTGGGCCCAACCGCAGGCCTGCCGCAACCGGCACACGCAACAGAAGATAGAGGAAATCCCTGGAGGGGGTTTGATGTCATTCCCAAAGGAACTGGCTGTTTGGGCTTGGAGTTGGTCTTCACTGGAGGCTAGGATGCTACTTAGTAGCGATATGAAAAGATCTTTCGCCACTAGCTATTTAAGATCTTGTGATTCAGGAATCCAGGACATGATTCTTCTTCTGAATCATGTTTGAAAATACAACCTTTATTACCTCTGAAGTAGTAATCATGGTGGTTCTGGGTGCTGCACCTCTGCAACCCTTACATTTTGCTTTGGTATAATCCATTTAAGGCTAAATAATGTCACGAGGATTGATGACAAGAAACCCTTTACTCTTTAAGAAAAGAATAATATTGCCTGTTAAATCATATTCAGAAGAGAGCAGAGGAATGCAGACAGAAACCTCTAATCTAGGATTCTGCTTGACTCATCGGCATTCAAAGCCTGGGACAAGAGGCCAGGTGGAGCCACAGCAGCTGCAGATCTTGGTGGAAGTACCAAATATTCAAGAACAAAATTGAAGGCTGAAGTGGAGAAGGATTCCATGTGAACAGCAGCTGAATATGTTGTACTGTAGGTGGACCCTTGGCCCAAGGTGGGGTTGATGCTACCTGTAGGGCAGGCCCCACATGTCCCCACCGTCAGGAAGCAGAGCAGACTAGGAGACAGAGGCCGACTGGAGCTTCATCAATACCAGCTCACATTCCCCGCAGGTTGAGCCCTTGGGTGCCAGGTCTTAGGCGGGCCTCCGTCAGCCAACTCCCAGTGAATGCTGTAGCATGCAGCCAGTGACCATTAGATGTATCGGAGGGACCGAGGAAGGTCCAGACGAGGCAGGGATCCAGAGACCCAGGTGCCAAGGACGGGCCAGCAATAAGAATGGGTGACACCCGGATAATAGAAGGCCAGAGACTGAGAGGGCCAAGTCCAGGGAGACACCGAAGGCATAGTCAAGAACAGGCTGGATTCGGAGCAGGCAGCAAAGCTAGTCAAGGTGCAGAGTTCCAACAAAGCAAGGGTCAAAGCCAATAGTCAGTCCAGAATGTAGTTCCAACGAAGCAGGGGTCAAAGCCAATAGTCAGTCCGAGCATAGTTCTAACAAAGCAAGGGTCAAAGCCAGTAGTCAGTCCACAGCATGGTCCAACGAAGCAAGGGTCAAAGCCAGTAGTCAGTCTGAGCAAGGCTAGGGAGTAACCAGGAATGGAATCAGGAACAAGGAGCAGGAACGAAGACAGGAACCAGGAACAGAGTCAGTAATTGGGATGAGCAACAAGCACACGACAAGCGTGGAGACTTGTTGCCAAGGCAAGGAACGAGTGGCGGGCCCTGCCCCAAATAGCAGGGCCCGATGATGTCATCATCTGGGGTCGCTGGTTAGTCTCCCGCCATGGCCCCTTTAAATGCTGGCAAGGCACGCGCTTGCCTAGGAGAGGTAGGATGCTGGATGGCAGCATTTCCTCACGGCACATGTGGGGAGAGCCTCCGGGAGCCGGGGAGGTCCACAGAGGAGCCAGGAAATGCCGAGGAGGCAACAGGGGTGCCGGAGCTCAGACGGATGCCTTCTGCCACCAGTGAGGATGGGCCTGGTCCAGGAGCCTGGCTCCAGAGGTAAGTAGGCCTGGTCGTGGGGCTGCCACAGACGTGAACACGCAACAGTACCCCCTTTACGCCCCCTCTTGGAGGCCTGGGTTTGCCCAGATGGGCATGATGAAATTGGAGGAGTCGTCCTTTATCCAAGATGTTGCTTGTAGGCTCCCAGGAATTTTCCTAGTGATCGTAGCCTACCCAGGAGACAAGGTACTCCCAATGGCGGCCTCTTCTTCGTACATCGAGGACTTTATGAACTTGATACGTGGTATCAGTTTCAGAAGCAACCTAGGAAGGCTCAGGTCTTGCTTGTGGGCCAAGATAGTAGGGATGTGAATCGTTTTCCATATCGTCTTAACGATAGAAATCGTGTGGCAGGGCAAGAAAATCGTCTTAGGCACGATTTTTTAGTTAAAAAATCGTTAAAAATCGTTTTTTCCGATTAGTGCGCACTAACGGGAGTTAGTGCGCACTAACTGGGAGTTAGTGCGCACTAACTGAAAATGATACAATTTGACACTTTTCAGGTCAGTTAAGGTCAGTTTAGGAATGAATATGTATTCCTATTGGCTGCCCTCTTATTTATTCATGTTACCAAGTTTCCTACTGACAGTATATGGGGGATGGGAAATGGAAACAGTTGGTAGCTTGACAAAACAAGTAATGTGATCAGTCAATGTGACTAGAACTTGTGCCCTAACCCTGATACCAGGGGTATTGTGATCTTCCTGCAAACAGTGCCCTATCCCTATTAATACCAGGAGTGTTGTGATCTTCCTGCACACAGTGCCCTATCCCTAATACCAGGGGTGTTGTGATCTTCCTGCACACAGTGCCCTATTCCTGATACTGGGGGTGTTGTGATCTTCCTGCACACAGTGCCCTATTCCTGATACCGGGGGTGTTGTGATCTTCTTGCACACATCCCGATATCAGGGATAGGGCACTGCGTGCAGGAAGATCACAACACTCCTGGTATTAATAGGGATAGGGCACTGCATGCAGGAAGATCACAACACTCCTGGTATTAATAGGGATAGGGCACTGCATGCAGGAAGATCACAACACCCCTGGTATCAGGGATAGGGCACTGTGTGCAGGAAGATCACAATACCCCGGAGGAGTGAGGGTCAGGCAGCTCCCCCCTGTCTGTGAAGCCAGCCTCTCACTAGTAATGCAGGGAGGGAGCTGTCTCAGACTTCACCATCCTCCCCCCCCCCCCCCCCTTACCCACACACCATTCACTAGCTGGGACATGGGGGAAGTCAGGAGTGAGGGTCAGGCAGCTCCCCCCTGTCTGTGAAGCCAGCCTCTCACTAGTAATGCAGGGAGGGAGCTGTCTCAGACTTCACCATCCACCCCCCCCCCCCCTCACCCACACACCATTCACTAGCTGGGACATGGGAGAAGTCAGGAGTGAGGGACAGGCAGCTCCCCCCTGTCTGTGAAGCCAGCCTCTCACTAGTAATGCAGGGAGGGAGCTGTCTCAGACTTCACCATCCTCCCCCCCCCCCCCTCACCCACACACCATTCACTAGCTGGGACATGGGGGAAGTCAGGAGTGAGGGTCAGGCAGCTCCCCCCTGTCTGTGAAGCCAGCCTCTCACTAGTAATGCAGGGAGGGAGCTGTCTCAGACTTCACCATCCTCCCCCCCCCCCCCTCACCCACACACCATTCACTAGCTGGGACATGGGGGAAGTCAGGAGTGAGGGTCAGGCAGCTCCCCCCTGTCTGCAAAGCCAGCCTCTCACTAGTAATGCAGGGAGGGAGCTGTCTCAGACTTCACCATCCTCCCCCCCCCCCCCCCTCACCCACACACCATTCACTAGCTGGGACATGGGGGAAGTCAGGAGTGAGGGTCAGGCAGCTCCCCCCTGTCTGTGAAGCCAGCCTCTCACTAGTAATGCAGGGAGGGAGCTGTCTCAGACTTCACCATCCACCCCCCCCCCTCACCCACACACCATTCACTAGCTGGGACATGGGGGAAGTCAGGAGTGAGGGACAGGCAGCTCCCCCCTGTCTGTGAAGCCAGCCTCTCACTAGTAATGCAGGGAGGGAGCTGTCTCAGACTTCACCATCCTCCCCCCCCCCCTCACCCACACACCATTCACTAGCTGGGACATGGGGGAAGTCAGGAGTGAGGGTCAGGCAGCTCCCCCCTGTCTGTGAAGCCAGCCTCTCACTAGTAATGCAGGGAGGGAGCTGTCTCAGACTTCACCATCCTCCCCCCCCCACCTCACCCACACACCATTCACTAGCTGGGACATGGGGGAAGTCAGGAGTGAGGGTCAGGCAGCTCCCCCCTGTCTGCAAAGCCAGCCTCTCACTAGTAATGCAGGGAGGGAGCTGTCTCAGACTTCACCATCCACCCCCCCCCCCCTCACCCACACACCATTCACTAGCTGGGACATGGGGGAAGTCAGGAGTGAGGGTCAGGCAGCTCCCCCCTGTCTGTGAAGCCAGCCTCTCACTAGTAATGCAGGGAGGGAGCTGTCTCAGACTTCACCATCCTCCCCCCCCCCCTCACCCACACACCATTCACTAGCTGGGACATGGGGGAAGTCAGGAGTGAGGGTCAGGCAGCTCCCCCCTGTCTGCGAAGCCAGCCTCTCACTAGTAATGCAGGGAGGGAGCTGTCTCAGACTTCACCATCTTCACCCCCCCTCACCCACACACCATTCACTAGCTGGGACATGGGGGAAGTCAGGAGTGAGGGTCAGGCAGCTCCCCCCTGTCTGTGAAGCCAGCCTCTCACTAGTAATGCAGGGAGGGAGCTGTCTCAGACTCCACCATCCTCCCCCCCCCCCTCACCCACACACCATTCACTAGCTGGGACATGGGGGAAGTCAGGAGTGAGGGTCAGGCAGCTCCCCCCTGTCTGTGAAGCCAGCCTCTCACTAGTAATGCAGGGAGGGAGCTGTCTCAGACTTCACCATCCTCCCCCCCCCCTCGCCCACACACCATTCACTAGCTGGGACATGGGGGAAGTCAGGAGTGAGGGTCAGGCAGCTCCCCCCTGTCTGTGAAGCCAGCCTCTCACTAGTAATGCAGGGAGGGAGCTGTCTCAGACTTCACCATCCTCCCCCCCCCCCCCCTCACCCACACACCATTCACTAGCTGGGACATGGGGGAAGTCAGGAGTGAGGGTCAGGCAGCTCCCCCCTGTCTGTGAAGCCAGCCTCTCACTAGTAATGCAGGGAGGGAGCTGTCTCAGACTTCACCATCCTCCCCCCCCCCCTCACCCACTCACCATTCACTAGCTGGGACATGGGGGAAGTCAGGAGTGAGGGTCAGGCAGCTCCCCCCTGTCTGCGAAGCCAGCCTCTCACTAGTAATGCAGGGAGGGAGCTGTCTCAGACTTCACCATCCTCCCCCCCCCCTCACCCACACACCATTCACTAGCTGGGACATGGGGGAAGTCAGGAGTGAGGGTCAGGCAGCTCCCCCCTGTCTGTGAAGCCAGCCTCTCACTAGTAATGCAGGGAGGGAGCTGTCTCAGACTTCACCATCCTCCCCCCCCCCCCCTCACCCACACACCATTCACTAGCTGGGACATGGGGGAAGTCAGGAGTGAGGGTCAGGCAGCTCCCCCCTGTCTGTGAAGCCAGCCTCTCACTAGTAATGCAGGGAGGGAGCTGTCTCAGACTTCACCATCCTCCCCCCCCCCCCTCACCCACACACCATTCACTAGCTGGGACATGGGGGAAGTCAGGAGTGAGGGTCAGGCAGCTCCCCCCTGTCTGCGAAGCCAGCCTCTCACTAGTAATGCAGGGAGGGAGCTGTTTCAGACTTCACCATCCTCCCCCCCCCCCCCCCCTCACCCACACACCATTCACTAGCTGGGACATGGGGGAAGTCAGGAGTGAGGGTCAGGCAGCTCCCCCCTGTCTGTGAAGCCAGCCTCTCACTAGTAATGCAGGGAGGGAGCTGTCTCAGACTGGTATCAGGGTTAGGGCACTGTGTGCAGGAAGATCACAACACTCCTGGTATTAATAGGGATAGGGCACTGTAAGAGATGACTGTAGTAGATTGAATAAAGATCTGATGTTTCTGCTCTCCTCACACCAAACAAAAACAACACACAAGCAGAGAAGCCCTTCTTACAAAGCTGAGCTAGTGAGTTAAGTAGGAGGAAAAGTAAACATACTGGTGCCAGTGTGGCTACTTAAAAAATACACTTACCAACAATCAATTACATATATTTGAACTGTGTACAGTTCCAGCCAGGACCACCTTTCTAAAATGCACAGTGAATGGCAAATTCAACATGCACTAGCATTTCAGGTGCCTGCTAACAAAAATAATAAACAAACAAGTTCTAGTCACGTGAGTGCTGATCATTACATTACTTTTTTTGTCAAGCTTCCAACTGTTTCCATTTCACATCCCCCCAACCATATTGGTAACATCAATAGATAAGAGCACAGCCAGCCAATAGGAATACATACATACATATTCATTCCTAAGTGACCTTTACTGACCTGGGAAGTGTGAACACTTTGTTTCATTTTCTGTTGGTGTTCGTTAGTTTCCAGTTCCATTTCCCATCCCCCCAACCATCACCTCAGTGGTAACCTTGGTAATATCAATAGATAAGAGGGCAGCCAGCCAATAGGAACACATATTCATTCCTAACTGACCTTCAGTGACCTGGAAAGTATTTATTTGTATCATTTTCAGTTAGTGCGCACTAAATCGAGTTAGTGCGCACTAACGGGGAGTTAGTGCGCACTAACACGATTTAACGATTTTTAACGATAAATCGTTAGAATTTCTATTGTATCGTGTTCTATAACGATTTAAGACGATATAAACATTATCGGACGATAATTTTAATCGTTGAAAAACGATTCACATCCCTACAAGATAGTACCAATAGTTTGAGCAAGGAGACGGGAAATGAATTGTGTATTCCTAAGGTTGGTGGCAGACGGAGCTGTTACATGACTGGCCCAATATGTCGGGTAACCGGAAATGGACCAATAAATCTAGGCGAAAATGTCTTGCGAGGGAAGCATAAGTCGGATGTAGCGGGTACTTAACCAAACCTTTTGGATTGGCTGAAACTCTGGAGCCGGTCGATGATGAGCCTCCATGGATTTCTTGGCTCATGCCATGACCTGGTGCAGATGAAGATTAGTCTGGGTCCAAAGTGCTTGGAGGGTGTCTGCCGTGGCCTGGGCTACCGGTGAAGGTACCAAGAGAGGAAAGGGTAACAGGAGCCAGGGTTGTCTGCATATATGAGGGAGAATGAAGAGACTCGGGTAGCTGCTGCAGTGTGAGAGTTATGGGAGAATTCCGCCCAAGGAAGTAATTCCACCCAGTTGTCTTGTTGGTCATTGGAATAGGTGCGGAGGAAACTCTTGAGTGAGTGGTTCATCCGCTCAGCCTGGCCATTGGCCTGGGGATGGTACGCTGTAGTCAAGCTGATGGCGATCCCAAACGTCTTGAATAGGTCACGCCAATAGCGAGCGATGAACTGAGGGCCCCTATCAGAGGTAATATCCATGGGCAAGCCATGCAAGCTAAAGACATGCAAAAAGAAGAGACATGCTAGCTCCGGGGATCATGGTAAGGCAGGCAAAGAAACAAAATGAGCCATTTTGGAGAATCAGACCACGATGACCCAGATGATTGTATGCCCCTTGGAAACTGGAAAGTCCACCACAAAGTCTGTGGATAAGTGGGTCCACGGCTCTTCAGGTGCTGGCAATGGTTGGAGGAGCCCCCAAGGTCGACCTACTAGTGGCTTCTGTTGGGCACATGTTGGACAAGAGTCCACGTAGGCACAGGTATTGGAAGTCATGGTAGGCTACCAGTAGTAGCGTTGGAGGAGTGACAGAGTTCGAGCACGTCTCGTATGACCAGCTAATTTAGAGTCGTGCGCCCAGCTCAAGACATTCTCACGGAGGCTGCAAGGTACCACGGTCTTCTCGGCTAGAACTGTGATGGTGAGCGGGATCTATGACGTGACACAGCTCGTCTTGGATATCTTCAGGCTCAAAGGAGCGGGATAAGGCATCCGCTTAGAGGTTCTTCTCCACTGGATGATAGCAGAGCTCAAAGTTAAATCGGGAGAAGAATAATGCCTAGCGGGACCGGCGAGCTTTGAGATGCTCGGCATGTCTGAGGTGCTCTAGGTTTTTATGATCAGTAAAGATCATGAATTTGAACCGAGCGCCCTCCAACCAGGGATGCCACTCTTCAAGGGTGAGCTTGATAGTGAGCAGTTCCCTCTCTCCCATGCTGTAATTTTGTTTAGCAGGAGAGAATTTTTGGGAGTAGAATGAGCATGGATGGAGGACTCATTGGGTCGAGTGCTGGCTCAGAACCACCCTAGCCCCTATAGCAGAGGCAACTACTTCCACAATGAAGGGGCAGTTTGGATCCAGATGGTGCAGGCAAGGGCCTGAAAGGAAGGCGTCCTTTAGACTCTGGAAGGCAGCAAGGGCTTCAGGAGACCAGTTCTTGGTGTTGCTGCATTTACAGGTCATGGCCATAAGGGGTCCTGCCAATAGGGAGTAGTTTACTATGAAGTGGCGATAGTAGTTAGTGAATCCTAGGACTCTTTGGAGTGCCCGAAGCCCCACAGGCTTGGGCCAGTCTTGGATGCCCTTTAACTTGCTGGGTTCCATCGTGAAACTTCATTGGGAGATGATATAGCTTAAAAAAGGCAAGCTTGATCTTTCAAAAAGCCATTTATCGAGCTTGGCAAGCAAGTGATTCTCCCATAGACGCTGGAGCACCGTGCGGATTTTGGCACGGTGAGTGGTCAGATCCTTCGAAAAGATGACGATGTCATCTAAATACACAATGACCTTAGTGTACAGGAGGGTGCAGAAGATTTCATTTATCATGCATTGGAATACCACAGGGGCATTACAAGGTCCAAATGGCATTATGAGATATTTCTAGTGTCCATCCCTGGTATTGAATGCTGTTTTCCAGACATCTTCAGGACATATGCGGACCAAGTTATAAGTGCCACGCAAATCCAACTTGGTGAAAATGGTGGCACCTTGGAGGTGATCAAACAGCTCCGTGATTAATGGCAAAGGGTACCTGTCCTTGCAGGTAATGGCATTTAAGCCGCAGTAATCAATACATGGTCTTAGAGACTCATCTTTCTTTGTGATGAAGAAAAAGCCCACACCCGTGGGTGAAGTAGAGGGATGGATGAAACCACTAGCCAGGTTCTCTTGGATATACTCTGACATCACTCAGGTTTTGGGCACAGACAGAGGGTAGGTCCTGCCCCTAGGAGGCTAGGGCCGGGCAGCAGCTCAATGGGAAAATCAAACTTGCAAAGAGGTGGAAGGATATCTGCCTATTGCTTAGATACATCCTTGAAGTCAGCATATGGTAGAGGAAAACTAGAAGCAGTCACCACAAGGAGAACTGCGGGAGAAGGTGCCACCTTCTTGAGGCACGTCTGATGACAGGCTGGGCTCCATTCGGTGAGCTGTAAGGTTTCCCAGTCAAACTGGGGGGAGTGGCATTGGAGCCACAATAATCCCAAGACCACTGGATGGATAGATTTCTCTAGAATGAAGAGCTCAACCTCCTATTTGTGTAGAGCTCTGGTGAGGAGATGGACAGGTTCCGTCACTTGGGAGATCCTTCCGGGTAGCAGTTCACTATGAATGGAGGCAATACGTAGTGGTGTCTCAATAGTGTGAGTGGAAATGCCTAGGAAGTGCCCCAGGTCCTTGATGATAAAATTCCCACCTGCTCCTGAGTTAACCAGAGACAAGGCTGGGAAAGAGCGGGAGTCCCAGGTCAGGGTGACTGCCAATGTCAATTGAGGGGCCAGATGGCAGTCACCCTGACCTGGGACTCCATCCAAGTTCAGGCCCCTAATTGAACTCAGGCCCAGGAGTTTCCCGGACAGATAGGACAGGATAGGAGGCGGTGGCCGGAAGCCCCACAGTACAGGCACAGACCTGAATGCCTCCATCTGAGGCGTTCCTCCATGGACAGGCACCCTCGGCCCAGCTGCTTGGGTTCTTCCACTTTGATAGATGGCGAAGTTCCACTGGGGGAGGACTCTGCTGCTGGTGGAGAATGGGAATGCTCCGCATTGGGATGTCGGAGCGTTCGAACTTCTCGTTGATGCTCCTGGAAGTGGTGGCCAATGCAGCCTGCAAGATCGATAAGGTCCTCAAGGGACAAGGGTAGCTCATGGGCTGCAAGCTCATCTTTAAGTTGGGATGACAAACCGTCCAAATAAATGGCTTGGAAGCAATCCTCTTGCAAAGCCAATTCTGTGGCAAGAGTTCGGAACTTGATAGTATATTCATTGAGGGCTCATTGACCTTTCTGCAAGCGTAGGAGACTGGAACTAGCTACAGCCTGCTACCCTGGGTCATCGAATGTCTGATCAAAGATGGTCACAAAACGTGACAGCTCTTGGAGGAGAGAGTCCAAACACTCCCACAAGGGAGATGCTTCTATGAAATATTAAAGGTCAAGTGGTACCTGGAGTGATGCAGGAAGTATTAAAGTTATGCATGGCCAGGACAAGAGGAAGGGGTGGCAAGTACCACAAAGGAAGAATGGCATCAAAAGCCTAAGGAGTGCTGCAGCAAGTATGCAAAGTAATAAATGGCCAGGGCAAAACCAAAAGTCAGGAAATATCACAGGGGAAGGGGATTTGCAAAGAACCTTAAAGATAGCTGTAGCAGCGGAGGAAGCACTCTGCTATACCAAGTCCGGCTTGGAGTAGTGGCGGCATCAGTGGCACTTGTTATTAATAAAAACTGAAATGATAGGAGGAGAGCAATTAATCGAGAAGAGTACTTATAAACCCCACTAAGATTTACCTTGAGAGCTGAGGTAGAAGAAGGACCTCAGATAAGAAGTGGTGACCTGCTAAATTTAGGCATATTAGCAAGTCCTGCACTAGTGCTGACAGATTCAACACACAAAAAAAGAAGGGTAGCCTGTTACAGAATTTTTGCTTTGCTCTCTGTAAACTGCTCAGTCAACTCAATAGTGCCTAGACAGAGAGAGACAAAAAAAATCACCAGCATTGTTGCAACTTCCCACGCTATCTCCTACTCAGAACCTTCCAGAGTGAAGAGAAAAATGAACAGCAAGCGCCACTGCCTGTCTTCTTCTGGTGACTGGCACAGTGAGTGAGACCATTAGAACACAGACTAAATTAGAAGTAACTGAAATAGCTTCTTTATAAATTCTGTGACAGTTCTAAAACGCTAAGATCAAGCCTGAAGAGGAAATACAGTGCTTCTTGCACATGGTCAGAGCAGTGGGGGAAGCACCCTAAGAGGTAACAAGACTGGTTTGGAGCGGCTGTCGTAAAGTGGCACTTGTGACTATTACAAAACTGAACCGGAGAAATGGTAAGACATTCTACACACTGCCCCAGTGAAAAGAACATTGAAAGACTAATGTACAAGGACTAGGAAAGGGTCCTTGGGATGATAGTGTCTGATAATCTAAAGATAACAAAACAATGTGACAAGATGGTGGCAAAAGCTAGAGGAATGCTGGGCTGCATAGAGAGGGGAATAACTGGCAGGAAAAAGGAGGTGATAATGCCCTTGTACAAGACTTTGGTGAGGCAACCTCACCGGGAGTAAACACTGCGGATCTCTACAGGATAGATGATGGAAATGAAGAAATGGGGCAACCTATATTAACTTTAGGTTTAACACTTCTGCATAGGGATAACCTGCACAGAGAGGCAGTTACTACCTTTAACAGAAGGCATGGGGGTAAACCTGCACAGAACGGTAGTTACTACCCTTAACAGAAGGCGTAGGGCAGAGTGGCAGTTACTACCAAAAGCAATTCACTGGGCAGACTGGATGAACCATTTGGTGTTTATATGCAGTCATTTACTATGTTTACTATGTTTTCGCATCAACTTTCCTTAATACAGCTGCTTTAGTGAGCATTGCTCTATAAGTGCCACTAAATGGCACCAAAGCTGTGTAGTTGAATCATTTTTATGTAGCATTTGGAAAATATCTCTGCATGCAGAAAATGTAGCATTTTAGAGACTGCTAACTTTATTTGAGATTATTTATGATCCTGGGCCTTTTTAATACTGTTTTCATATGGGCATAATATGGGAGCAGAGTCATAGAACTACATTTAACCTTGAGAGCTGGTGTGCATCTCTAACACCAGATATTCTATATCCAAGGTTAGGAGTACGGTGAATCACAAACAGCACAAAAGCCTAGACAGGCCTTGACAGCAATAAAAAGAGATTGGGTGGGAGGCAAAACTTGTAAAGTTTTTGACTTTTTTCCACAATTTGTCTGTGGACAAAACACTCCAGTACAACCAACAATCAAGCAAACAGGGTGGGAGAACTATGTTAAAGGTCAAATAGCAATCTTACCTGCTGGTGTATAATATGTATGGCAGGTAGGCATATTAAGAGGATGAACCCCAAGGTGGTATATCAGGAGCTGGCAGGTAGGCAGAATGGTAGTAGCAAGCAATGCTGAGTGGAATAAAGGTTCATAAAGTGAAAGATAAAGGGTACAGTATAGCAGCAAGGCAGTATGGTTGTCACAACTAAGGGTCCAGCTAGGACTGGGAACCCCCACAGGGGCAGCACAGGACTTCAAGGCAGGGCAGAGAGGATCTTCTGCCTAGACCATCCACCTCCCAGGCAGGTTGAGTCCTTGGGCTCTAGAGGCCAGCAGGACTTTGAAGCTGGGAACATGGTGCAGGCTGGAACTTGGAGAAACAGGCAAGAACTTGGAGGTAGTGCAGCTCTGGAAACAAGGACTGGACACTGAGGCAAGGCAGGACTGGAAGCAAGGCCTGGATACCAAGACAGTACAACCTGGAGACAGGGGCTGGATACCAAAGCAGTAAGGGCTGGAGACATAGGCTGGGTACCAAGGCAGTACAGGGCTAGAGGTAAGAGCTGGATGCTAAGGCAATACAGGACTGGAGGCAAGGGCTGGATAAGGCAATGCAGGGCTGGAGGAAAGGGATAGATACCAAGGCAATATAGGGCTGGAGAAAAGGGCTGGATACCAAGGCAATACAGGGCTGGAGTCAAGGATACATTACAGGAGGACCTTGCAAGACTGGAAGATTGGGCATCCAAATGGCAGATGAAATTTAATGTGGACAAGTGCAAGGTGTTGCATATAGGGAAAAATAACCCTTGCTGTAGTTACACGATGTTAGGTTCCATATTAGAAGCTACCACCCAGGAAAAAGATCTAGGCATCAAAGTGGATAATACTTTAAAATTGTCAGCTCAGTGTGCTGAAGCAGTCAAAAAAGCAAATAGAATGTTAAGAATTATTAGGAAGGGAATGGTTAATAGAACGGAAAATGTCATAATGCCTTTGTATCGCTCCATGGTGAGACTGCACCTTGAATACTGTGTACAATTCTGGTTGCCGCATCTCAAAAAAGATATAGTTGCAATGGAGAAGGTACAGAGAAGGGCAACCAAAATGATAAAGGGGATGGAACAGCTCCCCTATGAGGAAAGACTGAAGAGGTTAGGGCTGTTCAGCTTGGAGAAGAGACGGCTGAGGGGAAAATGATAGAGGTTTTTAAGATCATGAGTGGTCTTGAACGTTTAGATGTGACTCAGTTATTTACACTTTCGAATAATAGAAGGACTAGGGGGCATTCCATGAAGTTAGCAAGTAGCACATTTAAGACTAAATCGGAGAAAATTCTTTTTCACTCAACGCACAATAAAGCTCTGGAATTTGTTGCCAGAGGATGTGGTTAGTGCAGTTAGTGTAGCTGGGTTCAAAAAAGGTTTGGATAAGTTCTTGGAGGAGAAGTCTATTAATGGCTATTAATCAATTTTACTTAGGGAATAGCCGCTGCTATTAATTGCATCAGTAGCATGGGATCTTCTTAGTGTTTGGGTAATTGCCAGGTTCTTGTGGCCTGGTTTTGGCCTCTGTTGGAAACAGGATGCTGGGCTTGATGGACCCTTGGTCTGATCCAGCATGGCAATTTCTTATGTTCTTATACTGTGGACTGGCATGGGTAGGCTCGACAAGACCTGACAAGGACAGGACTAAACAAGGCAGACTAGGGCAGGACTTGGACAAGGCAGAGAAGGGTTGGAGCAGACAAAGACAACACAGAACAGAGAACACAGACACCTAAAGGCAGCAAGGCTAAAGACTCAAAGGCCATTAAGCAAGATAAGGCCTGAGTAGGCCACAGAATAAAGTCTAGGGTAATAGCAGGCCCAGAGACCACAAGGCTAGGCAAGGCAGAGCTAGAAGGCCTGCTGACCACAGGACTAGACAAGACAGAGCTGGAAGGCCCAGAGGCCACAGAGCAAGACAAGGTAGAACAGGGCCAAGGAGAGAACCAAGTAGACTCGATGACAAGGCATCAGGTATATCAAGAGGCACATTCAGAACATCTAAATGGTTTCTGATCAGTGTAGTTTTCCTAGTAAATTGTGAGGTTACTTTAAAAAATGTTTTACCATATTCTACAGCTCTAGTTTTCTCTTCCTTTTAAAACCTTTACCACATTCAGAACATGGAAATGGTCTTTGATCTGCAGGTTTTATGTTCTTGCTAGCTGCTTTCACTATGGCCTGTACCAGGAGAGATGGTTCTTTACAGTGATGTGGCTTTGGTGTATTGAGGAGGGGGAATAAGTGCTAACTGATAGGGTGCTGCTTCAGCTTGCACTACACTCTGAGATGTTCACTGTTTCCTCCTACCTAAATCCCTAGTCTGCCTCTGCCACTCCTCTTCACAGACCTTTTCTACCAGCATCTCTCTCATGAATGTAAAATGCTGGGACTGGAGGGCCAGACTCCCTTTCACCCAAAGTTTGCAAAGTGGAGCAAGCATGTACATATACTCTTTTATGAGCGGTTTTAGACTCTCTTGCATCTGTTATTTATTTATTTATTTTATTTATCGAGTTTTATATACTGTCATTCGGATTCATCATCATAAATCCATCATAATGGTTTATGACAAATATGAAGGTTACAATGTTAAGGGGGATAAACAGGGTTTCAAAAAGATTTAAACTGTTGTTAAACATAGGGGTATCAAATGCTAGTTATTTACTGTTCTGTTTTACGTTTCACTTCTTAGTTATAGTCCATAGTTGTGATAAGTTCATTTATTCATTTAATCTTCAGGTTGAAGTGGAGGGTGAAGTTGTTGTGTTGTTCATTGGGTGAGTTGGTATGCTTTGTTGAATAACCATGTTTTTAGATCTTTTTTGAATGTTTTTAGGTTTTCTTGAGTTCTGAGTTCAGTTGGTAGGGAGTTCCAGAGTTTTGGGCTACCTAGAGATATTGCTCTCTTTTGGGTTGAGGTGAGTTGATTGGAACACGTAGGTGGTGTTTTTAGCAGTTCCTTGTTTGCTGATCTGAGGTTTCTATTTGGGGTATGTAGTTTTATAGATGAGCTTAGCCAATTTTCTTGTTTTTCATATATAATTTTATGAAGGATGGATAGTACTTTGTATTCAATCCCGAATCTTATTGGTAGCCAGTGTAGTGAAATAAGTATTGGAGTGATGAGGTCATGCTTTTTGGATCCAGTGAGGATTCTAGCAGCTGTGTTCTGTAGGATCTGTAGTGGGCGAATAGTGTTTAGAGGTAAGTTGAAAAGGAGTGAGTTACAGTAATCTATGTTGGAGAAAATTAGTAATTGAAGGACTGATCTGAAGTCATTATTGGAAAGAAAAGGTTTTAAATGACAGAGAGTAAGTAGTTTAAGATATCCGTCTTTGCTGCAAAGAGCCTAGAAACCGTGACACCACTGGTCTCATTTACCCATACAGGAGCCCTCCAACTCTTCCTCCAGAAAGTTTAATATAGAAATGACTCTGCCCAGGGTGGCACTCCTGGATCTCAGGTGCTCCGTGGCATCCTTGAAGGGCTTCAGGATTTCTATTAGCTGCCTCATGACTACTCAATTGTAATTCTTCAGGGAAAATGTTAAATCTATCTCGATTTCTTGAGATAGATCATGAAGGGGTGTCTGGCTGCTCCACTAACCTCTGCAGCCTCACATAACTGGAATTCAAGCAATTAACAATATCTTGAATGAAACACTTGTGAGGCATCCCAAATTGTTCCTGCTTTTCACAGAGAAGCTGCTCTACCTTCACACTTCTATGGAAGTACCCTGCTATTTTGCTGCATCTATCACCTCCTCCATGTCCTTGGACCCAAACTCCAGAGCATCCTTCAGTACTAGGTGCAGAGTGTGTACAAAACATTGGATGCCTTGAAAGTCCCCATTGTATTTTGCCTTAACCATATTTTGACTATTGTCTGTGACAAAGCATCTGCATTTTAATTCCTCGCTTTCCAGTATAGTAGTCAACACTCCAGCACCCCTCTTATGACTGGTAGAATATTGGCAGGGGTGAGGGTCTCATCCATTGCCTGGGTGTGCAGCAAAGTTCTCCTGCACCCTGAAGCTCGGTTCCTGCTAGAACTGCTAGAACTGCTAGCTGTCCTTGCCTCAGCCTGGTCCCACCAGTGTGCCATCAGGGAGAGGTACGTGTGTAGCCTTTGTGATGATTCAGATGTCACCGGTGAATAAACCTCTGCTGTAACCATCAGCACCCATATCTGACTTTGGCATTGCTTATACAAGCCAAAGATGAGCTTCTTATTGAATTTGGCCCTGAAGGTGACTTTGTCATTTGATGGTAAGACCTGCAGCAGATGCTTAAATCCAAAGTTCTTTACTACCTGCATGGGCTGGTCATCAAGGGCAATCATTTCTCTGATGCTTCTCATTACAACTTTTGATGCTGCCTGCCTCTTACCCATGGAAAGTACTACCAAACACCACCCCATTCCCTCCATAGTGGTTGTACTTTTTATGCATTTCAGGGGGCTGCTGACCTGTCATCTCACTGCTGGAAGGAGCAAAGGGCATGGGATCAACTTGGGGAACATTCTTCTTTTTAGCACTTTCCTTTAGGGAATGGGGGGAACATTTTGTTTTGTTTTGTGTTTTGTTTTTGAGAGGCTTTTTTTAAACAAAGGATTTTGATTTGTGTAATGTTTATTTTGTTTTTTTAGTTAAAAAAAAAACAAAAGAAACATAAAAAAAAAAAAGAAACTGGGCCTCCTAGGGCCTCTCATGCCACCCACTCAGAAAAATCTTGGGGCCAGGATGCTCTGCATTCCCCATTTACACAATTCAAGGGGAATCCGCAGACATGGCCTGGGCCCTAGGGCAAGGTCATGGTGACCTACCTCAGCCTAAGCCTATGCAAAGCTGAAGCTTCAGTCTGAGTCTAGGCATCAGGGGCCAACTCATCCAGATACCTAGGCTCATACCAAAACCTCGGCCTTACATAGGCCTAGACCATGGTAGGTGCCTACGACCTTAGCCTAGGCCCTATGCAAGGCCAAGGCTTGGAGGTCTGGAGCAGACACATGGGTCTCTGCCTAGGCCAGGATCCTGGCCCAGGCCCAACACTGTGGCCAGGCCTGGAAGCTTGGTCCTGAGGGTGCTCTGCCGTGTAACTTTACTTCTGTTATAGATGACGTATAAATAATAAAACAAAAAAAATGACATATCAGTGAGGTTTTAAGGGTCATGGCTAACAATAGGGAAGGGAGGCTATTAAACTAGGGGGGGGGGGGTTTGGAAGTTATTTCCCTTACATGGGTGAACTGGGAAGAAACTGGGAAACTATCAATGGCATCAGTATGCGTCCATTGTAAAATTTCTCCACTTACATGGTAGAATTTGTGCACACATGTTCATGTCCATTTAAAATTGAATGTCCAAGCTATTTTATAACATGTGTACATATACGTGTGTATGTTATACAATGGCTGTGTCCCTGGGTGTGAGCAGAGGTGGATTGGTCTATCGGGGGATCGGGCTTCCCCCGGTGGGCCGGTCTAGCTGGTCACGTGGTCTCGACCGCATGGCTCTTCCTTAGCCCAGCCTCAGTGCCTCCCAGCCAGCCCCCACCAGAGACCAAGCCGGCGGGGGCCAAAGAAATTAAAATCAAGGCCGGCAGAGGCCGAAGAAAAGAAGATGGGTGCCTCCCAGCCAGCCTCAAGCGGGGGCTGGCTGGGCAGCGCCCATCTTCATTTTTTCAGCCCCAACCAGCTTGGGCTCCAGTGGGGGCTGGCTGGGTAGCGCCCATCTTCATTTTTTCAGCCCCCGCCAGTTTGCTCTCCGGCGGGGGCTGGCTGGAAGGCGCCCGTCTTCTTTTCTTCAGCCTCCGCTGGGCGGGGGCTGAAGAAATTAAAATCGAGGCCGGCGGAGGCCGAAGAAAAGAAGATGGGTGCCTCCCAGCCAGCCCCCGCCAGAGACCAAGCCAGCGGGGGCCGAAGAAATTAAAATTCAGGCCAGCGGGGGCCAAAAAAGTGAATACCAGTGCTGCTAACCGCCGCAGGAGACCAGCTGTTCAGCTGGGGGCCTTAGGTCGGAAGGCTGCTTCTGTGTGTATATGAGAAAGGAATGGTGCTTCTGTGTGTGTGTGTATGTGTGTATGTGAGAAAGGAATGGTGCTTCTGTGTGTGTGTATGTGAGAAAAGAATGGTGCTTCTGTGTGTGTTTGAGCGTATGTGAGAAAGGAATGGTGCTTCTGTGTGTGTTTGTGTGTATGTGAGAAAGGAACGGTGCTTCTGTGTGTGACAGGGAAGGTGCTTCTGTGTGTGTGAGAGAGAGATAGAGCATGTTTTTGGCTGGCTTGTGGCTGTGAGAGAGAGGGCATGTGTGTGATTGAGCCTGTTTGTAAGTGAAATAGAACATGCGTGTGATTGAGAGCTTGTGTGTAAGTGAAATAGAGAGAGCATGTATGTGATTGAAATCCTGTGTGTAAGAGGGAGCGAGAACATTGTGTGATTGAGAGAGACTGGCCAAAGAGGTGACGTGTGTATGTGTGAGACTGATCAGGGAGATGACTGATATGTGGGTGCTTGTGTGTGTGTGTGTGTGTGTGTGTGTGTGTGTGTGTGAGAGAGACTGGTTGGGGAGATGAATGGTGTGTGAGAGACAGAAACTGGTCTTGAGGGTATGACTGGTATGTGTGTGTATGTGAGAGAGAGAGAAGAGACTGGTTGTGGTCCCTAAGGAAGAGGACCGTGAGGACAGCTTCAGCAGCTACTGCTGCTTCTGGTGTGGCCTGCAAGGGAAAGGAGTAGAACTGCTGGAGAGGGTAAGTAAAGGTGGCTTTTTAAGTTCATTTTTCTTGATTGACTACCATTTTAATTATTGGGTAGTATGTGATGTGTCTGCTTTTGAAATATTTTATTAGTGTTTGGTAAAGGTTTCAAAATTTGCTTGAGTCTTTAATTATTGGATATTCTATTCATCAACTGTTTTGAAATTATTTTATTAGTATGATTTTATAATTATGATTCATTATTTATATATCTTGATTTTATTGATTGTTTAATGAGGAATGGTGACATTTTTGTTTTTCCATTGTTGCACTGTATAGAGTCTGGCGAGATACGTTTTACAGTTTAGTTTTTGTCTGCACATTTCTATTTATACTTTATGTGACTTTATTCTGTATTTGGTGAGAGTTTGTGTTCTGCATGCAAAGCTGAGATGAAGCATTCTTTTAGCATGTGTTTCTCTGTAGGGATCTGTAGTAGCTTCTTGGCCTGTTCTGCTTTCCTGATAGGGGGTGTATTGATATTTTAGATTTTGGTGTAATATTTGTGGTATTCTTTTTCATAGGTGGGGTTGTTATTCTTTGAGTTTTGGCGGGAGGACCATGCCGAAATATAGGGGTGTGTACATATATATGTAAATTATATTGTATATATTGTATATGTAATTGGGTACCCATGGGCCAGTATGAAGAAAAATCCCCCGGGCCGCTAATTTCCCACAATCCGCCCCTGGGTGTGAGCCAACAAATACACACACATTTTTGCCTATCCACCTCTTTAACAGTTACTGTCCGTGTGTGTGTGTGTGTGTGTGTGTGTGTGTGTATGTGAATGGTACTGTGAATGGTGATACAGTTAAAGTATCACCATTGTAATATCCAAACCCTAGTAGACAGTGCATTTTAACAAATTTTATCATGACAGGAAAAGAGAGCGGAGGGAATGTTGACAGGGTTGGTAGCTATGGCAGGGACAGTAATCCTGCACCTAAATTGAAGAGGTCCAGAATGGAAGGAGAGGAAGGTAGCTCAATGCAGAAATTTCAGATTTAGAGAGCATGTGCACCAGTGTCTGTTCCTCTCACTCTTATTTTGAAATAGAGGGGAAAGGTGGGAGAGGCATCTAACAATAGTCTTAGCAGGGTAAGGATAGAAGAAGTGCAATGCCCAACACCAGCAGAGTGCTCCCCTTTCATTTGAGTTTAATGTTTTTAACAAATGATTCAGAGGAAGAATCTTGTCAGGGATTTTCTGAACCAGAAGAAATTGAAGAAATAACATATAGAAACATAGAAACATAGAAATGACGGCAGAAGAAGACCAAATGTCCCATCCAGTCTGCCCAGCAAGCTTCCCTCATTTCTTCTCCCATACTTATCTGTTTCTCTTAGCTCTTGGTTCTAATTCTCTTCCACCCCCGCCATTAATGTAGAGAGCGGTGATGGAGCTGCATCCAAGTGAAATATCTAGCTTGATTAGTTAGAGGTAGTAGGGGCAGTAACCGCCGCAATAAGCAAGCTACACCCATGCTTATTTGTTTTTACCCAGATTATGTTATACAGCCCTTATTGGTTGTTTATCTTCTCCCCTGCCGTTTAAGCAGGGAGCTATGCTGGATATGCGTTAGGTATCAGTTTTTTTCTTCTCCCCTGCCGTTGAAGCAGAGAGCTATGCTGGATATGCATCGAAAGTGAAGTATCAGGCACATTTGGTTTGGGGTAGTAACCGCCGTAACAAGCCAGCTACTCCCCGCTTTGTGAGTGTGAATCCTTTTTTCTTCTCCCCTGCCGTTGAAGTTATGCTGGATATACGTGAAGTATCAGTTTTTCTTTTCCCCTGCCGTTGAAGCAGAGAGCTATGCTGGAAATTTGTGATGTATCAGTCTTTCTCCCATGCCGTTGAAGCAGAGAGCCATGCTGGATATGCGTCGAGAGTGAAGTATCAGGTACATTTGGTTTGGGGTAGTAACCGCCGTAACAAGCCAGCTACTCCCCGCTTTGTGAGTGCGAACCCTTTTTTCTTCTCTCCTGCCGTTTAAGCAGAGAGCTCTGCTGGATGTGTGAAGTAACAGTTTTTCTTTTCCCCTGCTGTTGAAGCAGAGAACTATGCTGGATATGCATTGAAAGTGAAGTATAAGAATGGAGTGATCAAGCTAGTTGAAAGGCATCAGGAATAGAGGAAGGTGGAGGTAGTAATTTGGATATTTGGTTTGGGGTAGTAACCGCCGTAACAAGCCAGCTACTCCCGTCTTTGTGAGTGCAAATCCTTTTTTCCACATTTCCTCTTGCTGTTGAAGCTTAGAGTGATGTTGGAGTCACAGTAACCATGTGTATGTTTATTGAATAAGGGTATTGTCTCCAGGCAGTAGCCATCATTCTGGCGAGTCACCCACTCTTCATTGGCGGCCTCTTGACTTTATGGATCCACAGTGTTTATCCCACGCCCCTTTGAAGTCCTTCACAGTTCTGGTCTTCACCACTTCCTCCGGAAGGGCATTCCAGGCATCCACCACCCTCTCCGTGAAGAAATACTTCCTGACATTGGTTCTGAATCTTCCTCCCTGGAGCTTCAAATCGTGACCCCTGGTTCTGCTGATTTTTTTCTTATGGTAAAGGTTTGTTGTTGCCTTTGGATCATTAAAACCTTTCAAGTATCTGAAAGTCTGTATCATATCACCTCTGCTCCTCCTTTCCTCCAGGGTGTACATATTTAGATTCTTCAATCTCTCCTCGTACGTCATGCGATGAAGATCCTCCACCTTCCTGGTCGCCCTTCTCTGTACCGCTTCCATCTTGTCTTTGTCTTTTTGTAGATACGGTCTCCAGAACTGAACACAGTACTCCAGGTGAGGCCTCACCAAGGACCTGTACAAGGGAATAATCACTTCCCTTTTCTTACTCGATATTCCTCTCTCTATGCAGCCCAGCATTCTTCTGGCTTTTGCTATCGCCTTGTCGCATTGTTTCGCAGACTTCATATCATTAGACACTATCACCCCAAGGTCCCTCTCCTGCTCCGTGCACGTCAGCCTTTCCCCCCCCATCGAATACAGTTCATTCGGATTTCCGCTCCCCATATGCATGACTTTGCACTTCTTGGCATTGAATCTCAGCTACCATATCTTCGACCACTCTTCCAGTTTCCTTAGATCCCGTCTCATTCTCTCCACTCCTTCCGGCGTGTCCACTCTGTTGCAGATCTTAGTGTCATCCGCAAAAAGACAAACCTTACCTTCTATCCCGTCCGCAATGTCGCTCACAAAGATATTGAACAGGACCGGTCCCAACACCGATCCTTGCGGTACACCACTTAAAACCGCTCTCTCTTCAGAGAAGGTTCCGTTTACCATCACACATTGTCTTCTGTCCGTCAACCAATTTGCAATCCAGGTCACCACCTTGTCACTCACTCCCAAGCTTCTCGTTTTATTCACCAGTCTCCTGTGCGGAACCGTATCAAAAGCTTTGCTGAAATCCAAGTATATGACATCGAGCGCTCTTCCTTGGTCCAATTCCTTGGTTACCCAGTCAAAAAAGTCAATCAGATTTTGTTGCGATCCCCCCTGCTGCTGCGCTGCAGGAGGTCTCTTACCTTCCTCCAGAGGCCTCTCTGAAGCCAGGGCCTCGCCTGCGCATCATCCAGGACTTGCTCCAGGGCCTGAGAGGCCTAGCTGCTCCTGAGGCATGCCTGTGGCTTGCAAGCCTCAGCGTTTGGACTTCCTGCTTCCAGCCACGCCCGTTTCCCTAGGGGCTGGCCCGCAGCTCTCTACCCTAGTTATAGGACCAGCGGTGGGCGGTCCTGGCAAGCTCCTCCCAGGGAGTTGCCTTCTACCTCCAGTACTTAAGGACTTTCTGTTCACTGTGTCTTGGCCTTGGATCTGAGCATTACAGTCGCCTGTAACCTAGCCGATCCAGGTCCTCCATGTTTGATGGCGCCTTGTCCTGTCTCTGCTTGATGTTCCTGATGTCCAGTGTCTCTGCCTTGATGTCTGTCTCTGACCCTGCCTAGATGTTTGTTCCTGTGCCTGCCAGCCGTAAGGGCTTCGGATGTGAGTTTTCCAGCATCGGAGTCCTGTTCGCCTGGGTCTTCCCCGCGCCCTCCTTCTCAGCGTGGTCCGCGACCAGCCTCCCAGGGCTGTGTAGGGCGCGTCTGGGACAGGGTGGTCCGTGACTCAGTCCCACGGGTGGGCTGAGTAGGGCGCCCTGATGGACAGTGCAATGTTCCCGTCCAGCCTTGTCTACAGTGTCTGCTTCAGCCCGTACCCTGATGTCTTCCTCTGCCAGCCGAGGGGGCTTCGGATGTGAGTATCCCAGCATCGGAGTTCCTACTCGCCTGGATCCTTCTAGTGTCTCGCTTCAGCCCTTGTCCTGATGTCTCCGTCTGCTTCAGCCTGCTTCTGCCCTGTCTGATGTCGTCTGTTTAAGGACTCTGTCTGCCCTCGCCTCTGTCCGGCCTGCTGCCCATTGCCGTTCCCTGCGGCAGGTCCGAAAGGGCCGGGAACAGTCGGAGGACCGTTCATTAGTCAACTTCCCCGTGTTGGCTACCATGGGCATGCAGGTCCAGCGGAGGGCCGGACTTCCTGCTTCGGTTCCTGCCTGCCTGGCTCACCATGCCTGCTCAGCTCACCTCCCACGGTGTGGCCTTGGGCTCCTCCTAGGGTCCTGCCGTGGCCCAAGGGCTCACCACCCAGCCGAGACGACCGCGCCCGCGCGCGCTCGTAACAGAATCCAAGGCCATGAGCTCGGTGGGCTGTGCTCGTGATGGACTTGTCTAGTTCCAGGATTTTTTCTTTTGTCTGCTTTCGTCTCACGACCTGCTGGAGGCGCCAGCTTCTGCTTTTGCTTACGACCTGCTGGAGGCGCCAGCTGTTTGGGTTCCCACGACCTGCAGGAGGCGCCTGCGCCCAAACCATCGTTTCCTTGTTCCCAGGATGGAGTTCCACGACCTGCAGGAGGCGCCTGCGCTCCTCCTGATGTTGCTGTAGTTTCTGCCCGCCCTCCCCCCCTCTTGTTCTTGCTCTTGCTTCTGCTTGCTTTTGCCTGTTTCTGCTTGCTTCTGCCGTGGGTGCTTGTTTCTGCTGTGTGCCTGGGTGTGCTTGTTTCTGCTGTGTGCCTGGGTGTGCTCGTCTGTGCTGTGTGTGGCGTGCGTGCTCGTCTGTGCTGTGTGCGGCGTGCGTGCTCGTCTGTGCTGTGTGCTGCGTGGGTGCTCGTTTGTGCTGTGTGCTGCGTGGGTGCTTGTCTGTGCTGTTGGCCCTGTGTTGCTCGTCTGTGCTGTTGGCCCTGTGTTGCTCGTCTGTGCTGTTTTCCCTGTGTTGCTCGTTTGTACTGTTTTCCCGCTTGTTGTTTCCTGCTTGTGGGTTCCCGTCCTCCTCGTTCCCGCGTTGTTTCCCCTGCTTCCTGTCTCTCGCCCCTTCGCTCTTTCTCCCTTCGCTCTCTCGCTTTCCGCTCTTTCCCTCTCTGCTCTTTCGCTCCTGGGCTCCTTCGCTCTCCGCTCCCTTGCTCGCTGCTCCCTTGCTCTCCGCTCCCTTGCTCGCTGCTCTCTCGCTCTCTGCTCCCTTGCTCTCCGCTTCCTCGCTCTCCGTTCCCTTGCTCCCTCTTTTGTTTTTGTGTGTGTCGTTCGCGCGGTCTCCGTTCGCTCGGTCGCTGCTCGCGCGGTCTCCGTTCGCTCGGTCGCTGCTCGCGCGGTCTCCGTTCGCTCGGTCGCTGCTCGCGCAGTCTCCGTTCGCTCGGTCGCTGCTCGCGCGGTCTCCGTTCGTTCAGTCTCTTGTTCCCTCGGTCCCGTGTTCGCGTCGTCTCTTGTTCCCTCGGTCCCGTGTTCGCGTGGTCCCGTGTTTTCTTGGGTTTGGTTGGTCTCTCGTCGTGTTGGTTGCTTGCCTGTGGTGTGTGGTTGTTGGTTGCTTGCCTGTGGTGTGTGGTTGTTGTTTGCTTGCTTGTGGTGTGTGGTTGTTGTTTGCTTGCTTGCTTGTGGTGTGTGTGGTTGTTGTTTGCTTGCTTGGCTTTTGTTTTTGGTCCCTCTGTGAGGGGGGGGATTCTTTGAGGGGGGGGTACTGTTGCGATCCCCCCTGCTGCTGCGCTGCAGGAGGTCTCTTACCTTCCTCCAGAGGCCTCTCTGAAGCCAGGGCCTCGCCTGCGCATCATCCAGGACTTGCTCCAGGGCCTGAGAGGCCTAGCTGCTCCTGAGGCATGCCTGTGGCTTGCAAGCCTCAGCGTTTGGACTTCCTGCTTCCAGCCACGCCCGTTTCCCTAGGAGCTGGCCCGCAGCTCTCTACCCTAGTTATAGGACCAGCGGTGGGCGGTCCTGGCAAGCTCCTCCCAGGGAGTTGCCTTCTACCTCCAGTACTTAAGGACTTTCTGTTCACTGTGTCTTGGCCTTGGATCTGAGCATTACAGTCGCCTGTAACCTAGCTGATCCAGGTCCTCCATGTTTGATGGCGCCTTGTCCTGTCTCTGCTTGCTGTTCCTGATGTCCAGTGTCTCTGCCTTGATGTCTGTCTCTGACCCTGCCTAGATGTTTGTTCCTGTGCCTGCCAGCCGTAAGGGCTTCGGATGTGAGTTTCCCAGCATCGGAGTCCTGTTCGCCTGGGTCTTCCCCGCGCCCTCCTTCTCAGCGTGGTCCGCGACCAGCCTCTCAAGGCTGTGTAGGGCGCGTCTGGGACAGGGTGGTCCGTGACTCAGTCCCACGGGTGGGCTGAGTAGGGTGCCCTGATGGACAGTGCAATGTTCCCGTCCAGCCTTGTCTACAGTGTCTGCTTCAGCCCGTACCCTGATGTCTTCCTCTGCCAGCCGAGGGGGCTTCGGATGTGAGTATCCCAGCATCGGAGTTCCTACTCGCCTGGATCCTTCTAGTGTCTCGCTTCAGCCCTTGTCCTGATGTCTCCGTCTGCTTCAGCCTGCTTCTGCCCTGTCTGATGTTGTCTGTTTAAGGACTCTGTCTGCCCTCGCCTCTGTCCGGCCTGCTGCCCATTGCCGTTCCCTGCGGCAGGTCCGAAAGGGCCGGGAACAGTCGGAGGACCGTTCATTAGTCAACTTCCCCGTGTTGGCTACCATGGGCATGCAGGTCCGGCTGAGGGCCGGACTCCCTGTTTCTGTTCCTGCCTGCCTGGCTCACCATGCCTGCTCAGCTCACCTCCCACGGTGTGGCCTTGGGCTCCTCCTGGGGTCCTGCCGTGGCCCAAGGGCTCACCACCCGCCCGAGACGACCGCGCCCGCGCGCGCTCGTAACAGATTTGTCTGACATGATCTTCCCCTGGTGAATCCATGTTGCCTCTGTCAATCAATTCTCCGGACTGTAGATAGTTCACTATTCTCTCTTTCAGCAGAGACTCCATTACTTTTCCCACCACCGAGGTGAGGCTAACCGGCCTGTAGTTGCCAGCCTCCTCCCTGTTCCCACTCTTGTGAAGCGGGACCACCACCGCTCTTCTCCAGTCTCTCGGCACCACTCCCGTTTCTAGGGATCTATTGAACAGGTCACACAGCGGACCCGCCAGAACATCTCTGAGCTCCCTCAATATCCTTGGATGAATCCCATCAGGCCCCAAGGCTTTGTCCACTTTCAGGTTCTTTAGCTCTTCCCACACATTTTCTACTGTAAAAGGATTTTCATCTATTCCACTTCCCTCCAGTTTCTTGTTGTGTAGAGATGGTCCTTCTCCAGGGTCTTCTTTAGTGAACACAGAGCTGAAGTATTCGTTTAATATTTCTGCCATTTCTTCGTCTGTCTCCACACATTGATCATTACCACCTTTCAATTTCACTATACCACTTTGGACCTTTCTCTTTTCGCTGATGTATCTGAAAAATGTTTTGTCACCATTTTTTATCTCCTTGGCAATCCTCTCTTCTGCTTGATTTTTTGCCAACTTGATTGTTTTCTTCGTCTCCCTCAGTTGATACAAATATTCTTCTTTGTGCTCCTCCCTTTGGGATCCTTTATATTTCTTGAATGCTGTTCTTTTAGCTTTAATTTTGTCAGCCACCTCCTTTGAGAACCAGATAGGTTTCAATTTTCTTTTGCTTTTCTTTATGTTTCTAACATATAGAGCAGTTGCCTTGGTGATTGCTCCTTTTAGATTGGTCCACTGCTGATCCACATCTCTCTCGTTCTCCCATCCTTTAAGTTCTTCCTCCAGGTACTTTCCCATTTCCTCAAAGTCTGTGTTTTTGAACTGTAAAACTCGGGTCTTTGTGGTTCTTTTCCCTATTCTATTAGTGATATTAAACCATACCGTTCGATGATCACTGCTGCTGAGGTGGGCGCCCACCTGGACATCTGAGACATTATCTGCATTATTGAGCAATAAGTCGAGTATAGTAGCTGATGAGAATTTGGGACGTTTAGTCAGTAGCATCTTAGCTTCCTGTTCAGTGATAGGGAGAGAGATGATACTGAGTACTGACGATGTTGAGATCGGTTCCCAGGAAGAGCAGGTAGTGCAGGTAGAGAGCATGAGTAATGTCCCAGGCATTTTTCCTCAGGGTTTGCCTCAACCTCAACCCTATTGCTAGCATCAGCTTCAAGGATGTAGAGAAGGGATCGCAAAAGAAATCTGTGATCTGGATGCATTTTAAAGAGAGAGGACCTATATTTACTATCTTTAGCTCAGAGTATTCACTGCAGGAAAGATATTAGTCGAAGGAAGCAAGGGCGGCATCTCACAAAGCTGGTATGCTGCATTATCTGGAGAAGCAGCACTTACTAGCATGGTATCAGTGCTAGCCTGAGGACCTCTTCTGCCACTCCAAGTAAAAGCCAGAGGAAAAAGGGTGAAAAGAGGAAGACATCCCCAAGCTGATCCCCCAGCCCCGTACAGAGTCATGTGTCAGGCCAGTAGGCCTCAGCCATGTGTCAAAAGCAGAAACCCACCATAGATGAATAGGTGGTGTTCCATAGCACTGTCCATGGGCAAAAAACAAGCAGCACTTAAAATAGTAATGAGAAGCATCAAGAAAATAATGCACTTGGTGACCGGACTCTGCAGGAAGTGGAGAAAGTGAGCTTTAAGAATCTGCTGCATGTGTTAACCCCCAATTACAAAGGGTTCTCCTGAACTATACTTAATAGGAAAGTCATCCCTACCCTGTACAACCAGTGCCAGGTGCATACAGGTGCAGCTGGCAAGGTAGAGGGAGTAGCATGCATTACACCAGCAATATCTGGACCACCATAAATGCTATGCACTCTTACCTGTGGCTGAAGCAAGAGCTGGCAGCAGCTGTAGTGGGAATGGAGCATCAAAGTGGGCATTACTACACACCCAGTTGATGCATAACCCCCAAACTTTGTGCAATATGCTATCAAAATGAAATATCAAATAAAGAGGCAAGACAAAAAGATGTTTTTATTTCCAATGAACTATATTGCAAATTATATCCCAAACAAGTTCAAGAGAAATTATTACAAATCAATTGTAAATATCTGAGTAAATTCCAGGTACAAGTGTTACCACATTTATAAACAAGTGAATAGAGTGTAGTCATACTCAGGCCAGTGTTGCGCATGGGGGTGGACCCTTGTCCTGGAGCAGTGGAGAATGGCTCCCTGGTAGGGACCAGGAAGCACCTGCCCGCAGGGGGCGGAGCACTGGATGAGACAGAGGCTTGGATGAGCTTCACCACTGGATGCCCGCGGTCCCCCCGGGTGGAGCCCGTAGGGACCCGGGCCGCTTGGACTTAGGTGGGCCTCGCAGGGTCTCCTGGAGAGATGATAGACAGGCATGCCCACAGACAGGAGAGGAGCATGATCAGGTTCGAGACTGGAGGTCAGATGGCACAAGGAGGACCAGAACGACGTAGGCAATGACAAGGCTAGGGACAGAGCCAGAATCAAGAGACGTAATCAATCAAGCAGAGGTCAGAATCCGGGAGTCAGTCTGAGGAGTGGTCAACAAAGCAGAGGTCGGGTTCCGGAGGTCAGACGAGGTCACAGGCAGGCCGAGGTCAGAAGGCAGGCAGAATAGTCAAGGAGCAAGCTGAGGTCAGAAGGCAGGCAGCAGGCAGAGTAGTCAAGGAACAAGCCGAGATCAGTACCAGTAAGACAGTCCGGAGGTACTACCTGGGGAGACGACAGACGAACACAGGAACAAGAGGACACAGGAATGGAAGGATGCACGAACAGAACTGGAACAAAAGGATCCTGGAACAAGACTGGAACAAGGCTCAGAACGCAGTGACAATCTAGCACAATACTAACCCTATTGCCAAGGCAAGGAAGTGCAGTCAGGGACTTCCTTATATCAGGCAATCAATCAGGGTGTGCAGCGGAGCTAAGACCCACCCCTGGCCCTACGAGAGGCCAGGCAGTCCATGTGCGTGCACGTAGGGGCATGGCCAACGCCATGGAAGATGCCGAACTCCGATGTGAGGCCTGGTGCACAGTGGAAGGCCCAGCGACCGCCACTGCGGGACGCCGAGGCCTGTAAAAGCTCGCATCTGCCGCTAGGGAGGCCGACCCAGGACCCACCATGGAACCAGAGAGGTGAGCCGGCCCATGCGTGGGCCCGACACGGATGGGGTGCGCAACAGCCAACATTTCTAAAGATTTTCAACAGAAGATTGGGTTATATTGTTTAATTATAACATGTTCAGAAAAACACTTGTTAACATATGTTAAATTCAAAAACTGTCACCTTTAAATCCCAAATAAATTTAAACCTCCCATTAGGACACGTATTTTTTTCATTTGCATAAAAAAAGTCCTTCTTGTTTTCATATTAGGAATAATTACTGAAGATAAATTCTGTTAACACAACCCAGCTGTTTCAGAATCCAGAAACAAAAGCAAGCGGCGCTTTCAAATGTCAAATGAATCAGTATATTAAAGTGATAAATAATTCACTGTTCCAAAATATCCAGTTAGTTAAGCCAAGCACTTAACTTAAAGAGGAAAACATATTCAACTGTATTACAACTGGTATGGTTCTCCAGGATAGCCTTGTATCAGATCTGGATTAATACAGGTGTTTGTTTGCCTTTTTTGTCCATAAAATACATGTAGACAAGATGGTGCCCTTAACAAATATAGCCTAGTTGGCTGCACTTATCCCCCCTGAAGAAGATGCAATAGTGAAATATGGAACCATGTAGGACAGTTCTAAACAGGTGTGTCGGGACACACTGGTGTGTCACAAGGACCTGGGAGGTGTGTTCCTGTGCCAGCAGATGGCTGCTTCCTTATCAGCCTAGGTGGGAGTTGATTGTCTTCTCTTATATTGGGCCTCATGGGAGGCTCCTCTCACTTCCTTCTCTTCTTTCTGGCCCAGTGGGAGGCTGTTTCCTCTTTCATCCAGATCAGAGCAAGACATTGCCAACTCCTGCTGTTCCGGGCCCCGATGGGACATAAACTTTATCTTTCCCTGCTGAGTCTGGGAGAGATGCTGATGATGATCTCTTCACCCTGTGGAGGGTGGGGAAAAGGAGGTTGGAAAATCTGGGCAGATAGAAGTGGAAGGGAGAGGGAGCATAGGGGGCTGCTGACCAGGAAGGGATGAGAAACAGGGGGTCAGGGTAGCTGGGCAGGGAGAGGGGAGAGTCATGCAAGGGCGAGAGGGAGCACAGGGAAGAGGATGTTGGGGGGGTCGGGAATGCTGGGCAGTGATGTGCGTGTGAGTGGATGATTGAAAAGGAGTAAATGGGAGAAGTGAAAGATGATGGAGATACAGAGGGGAGTTACAAGGAGTGCAAGAATCATAATATGTCAGTTTGGGGAATGTGCATTTCTTTTCTTTGTAATTTGCTTATTGTAGAAAGAAATGTATTTTTGTTTCTAGCTCTCCAGTTTTGCACTGCATACAGAAAGGCTTTTTGAGGTTCCATTCCAGTTTTTGTTTCCACATTTGTAATTTGAGGTCTTTTATTCTGTATTTGGTGAAGGTTGGAACTGTATGTATGAGCAAGGTGAGATATTTTACTAGTAAGTATGGATTTGTTTCAGTCTTATTACGTTTTCTCATTCTCAATAGGACATGCACTGGTGGTGCACTGCTGTCCTTTTCATAGGTAGGGATATTGCTGCCGCGTTCTTGGAGTTAGTATTGTTATGGTATGGCAGGTATGCTACACATGTGCTTTTTTTTTTTTTTCAAGTTTTGTATTTTACCATGCTCCTGGTAGTAAGGGAGTTTGTGTTTCTGTTACTGAGATAGTACCAGAATCAGAATATATTTTTATATGGTGCGTTGTATGGGGAAATCTCCTCTGCATCCATTGTTTGGGAACCTGGGGAGGAGGGGTGAGTTTCCATGGATTCAGCCCCATGATGATCAAGTGTTCAATGCATCGTGCATGTAAGCATTATCTGTCAGGTGTGTCCCAATAGAAAAATGGTTCAGAACCACTGATATAGGAGAATTGGAGGACTTAGTTGTTATTGAATGGGGACACTTGTATCTGATATGATGCTTACGATCGATTTTTTAAAATGTATTCTCATGGACAACATTCTATCAGCCATAAGAAAGGCTGGAGGACTGGCATCTAGTCCGGAGAGGCAAGAGTATTCAGGTTTATTTGTGACAGATTGTGATGCAAATATGATAAAGGCAATAGAAGATAGGGACTTTCAAGGTATCCACTGCCTTGCACACTAGGCTCAATGATGACAGGAATCCATTCCTCAAGAACCTAATAGAAAGGTGCATGAAAATAGCAGGTCATTTCCATAGCAGCATGAAGATAATGCAGCATTTCCATGAGAAACAGGAAGAATTCAGGATACCTAACAAGCATTCAATTTAAGATATTGGAACACATGGGAATTCCACATATATGATATTGCAGTGGATAATGGAGCAACAGCACTACTATTGATACACTGGGGAAAAAATCATTATTGGGGTGTTTTTTTCTAAGAATTTCATTTTCTTTAATATTTATTTAATTTTCGTTAGATTACATAAATAAAATGAACATACCCCCCCCCCAAAAAAAAAAAAAAAAATTAAAAAAAGAAACGGGACTTCTTGAGGCCTCCTGTCCTCACCACCCATACCTCCCACCAGAAAAATGTCAGGACCAGGATCCTCTCCAGCACCACCTTATGTGGTTCGGGGTGGGGGGGTGGGGGTGGATCCTCTGATGAAGCCTAGATCTAGGCTGAAGCTTTGGCAATGCCCAAGCTAGGCCACAGTAGAGTGCCACAACTTCAGCTTAGACCCTATGTAAAGGCCAGGCTTGGTCGCCTTTGCATAGGGTCTAATAAGGAGTCTCATTCTCCCATCCCAGTATTTCACATTCATGAAGGAGATGCTGGCAGCAGAAGCACCAGAGGAAGATGTATAGTGGGGATGTAATACAGGAAAGAATGGCAACTCTGTTGGCTAATACTTCCTCCACCAACTTCAATATGTCAAAGGCACATTGCCCACAAAAAACCATCTCTCCTGACTCAGGTCATTGCTAAAACAGCTGGTAAGAGAGACACTTGTCCCACATCAGCTAAGGAGACCCCAGCACAAATTTCTGTTACATGCTATCTTACAGAGAGCATCATGGACATGGACACAGATGCATTGGCATATTGAGCATCCAAGTCGGCAGGCTAGCCAAGATCGGTCAACCTACCTGATATACCCTTTGGGGCAGATTTTAAAAGCCCTGCTCGCGTAAATCCGCCCGGATTTACGCGAGCAGGGCCTTCGCACCGGCGCACCTATTTTCCATAGGCCTGCCGGCGCGCGCAGAGCCCCGGGACTCGCGTAAGTCCCGGGGTTTTTTGTCAGGGGCGTGTCTGGGGCATGTCGGGGGGCGGAGCCGATCGACGTGGCATTTTGGGGCGGAACGTGGCGTTTCGGGGGCGGGCCCGGGGGCGTGGTTTCGGCCCGGGGCAGTCCGGGGGCGTGGCCGCGCCCTCCGGAACTGACACTGGTTTGCGTCTCAGCGCGCCAGCGGCCTGCTGGCGCGCGGGGATTTACTTCTCCCCCCGGGAGGCGTAAATCCCCGGACAAAGGTAGGGGGGGGTTTAGATAGGGCTGGGGGGGTGGGTTAGGTAGAGGAAGGGAGGGGAAGGTGAGGGGAGGGCGAAAGAGAGTTCCCTCCGAGGCCGCTCCGATTTTGGAGCGGCCTCGGAGGGAACGGAGGCAGGCTGCGCGGCTCGGCGCGCTCCGGCTGCCCAAAATCGGCAGCCTTGCGCGCGCCGATCCTGGATTTTAGCAGATATGCGCGGCTACACGTGTATCTGCTAAAATCCAGCGTACTTTTGTTTGCGCCTGGAGCGCGAACAAAAGTACGCGAACGCGCCGTTTTTAAAAATCTACCCCTTTATGTATAACTTCAGGGGTCTTGATACTATCGCTCTGCCTACCTGCTTTGATCCTTTTGTAACATCTCAGGGATTTTCCTACCTGCCATGCCCCATATATACAACATTAGGGATCTTGCTGTGACATGCCTACCTTCCATGCCCCTTATATACCACCTTAGGGGTCTTGCTGTTACCACTCTACCTACTTTGCATATCTCTTATGTACCACTTAGGGATCTTGCTGCTACCAATCTTCCCTCCTTCCAGTCCCTGATATATCACTATGGAGGTCATGCTGTTAATTTGCCTACCTGCCATGTCTATCATGTATCAGAATGGATGTTTTGGTGCCCCCTTATTGTTTGCTGTTTAGATCTCAGCCTAGTTCTCCCACCCTATTTCTTTGGTTGTTTGCTGTACTGGTGTGTTTTGTCCACAGTAAAACAACAAATTGAAAAAAGAAAAAAGTACAAGTTTCTCCTGCCACCCCACCATCCTACACCTTAAGGGTCTTTCTTCCACTCAGCATTGTTTCCATACCAAAAATGTCCACCTTTTGTGTCTTGTTGTCTTGTTGTCATTCTGCCTTGCTGTCATACCCCAGTCTCGATACGTTGGGGTGTTCTTGTCATTCTGGGGGGCTACTTTATACCTCTAATAGTGCTTTGGTATATTGATGCCACTGTTTATGCAGCTTTGTCCCTTTATCAGTGCCTTGTGATTTTTTTCTTCCACCTTTTCTGCTTTGTACCCACTTCATGGTACCTTAGATTGTAGAGCAAAACATGAAAGATTTAGAAAACAGGTCCAGGCATTGTAACTTGTGCATAATTAGTTTGCCAGAGACCATAGATGAAGGCAAGCTGCTGGATATGCTAGAATCATGGCTCAGTGAAGCACTAGGCCTGACCAGAATACATGGGGTACTACAAATGGAGCAGGCGCACAGGTCGGGAGCATATGGGGTGACCCAGTCTAGGCCAAGACCAGTCATCACTAAATTTTTGAACTACCTGCAGAAAGAAGACATTTTACAAAAATATCTTCAGTCCAGGAAGTTGGAATATGAAAGAGCTCCAGTGCTTCTATTTTCAGATTATTCAGTTGCAGTGGCCCAATGCAAAGCTTTCATGCCAATTTGTACCAAGCTCGTTGAACATTAACTGCATATTGTACTTCAATTCCTGGGAAGGTTAAAAGTGATCTACCAAAATCAACCTTACTTTTTTGAGTCAGCTGAAGGGGCAAGCAAATGTGAAGCTACTATCTCAAATACACTGCATGCTAGCAAGGAAGCATAAAACCTATCTGGTGCCAGTAAGACAGTGCCTTCCATATGCTCATTTATATTCTCTGGGAAGATGCCTTTTTTCCTAAGATTTTGCCAATTCCTTTTGTATTACAACAGCAATTCGAAAGAGGATGGAAGGAGTAGTTGATTTCATGTTTATGACATGACTTGTGATGGACTGTTAATGACTAACTAAATAAAGTTTCAGTGGACTTTTTTTGCCTGGAAGATTGTCACAGGCCAGTGAAATTTGCAAATTCTATTTTTTTTTCCAAGGTATGCTTAATGTCTATATATCTGTAGGCATGTATTTAAGGGATGGTAAGGTTAAGTATTAGGAAGGTGCCCAAAGGTATACAGGAACAAAGGTGCTTACAAAATGGGGAGTGGGGTCCCTGCACATATTTCATGTTTCATATGCCCATGTTTGGTTATTTAGGCTTGATAATTCTTGTATTCTTCTGGAGGTGGTGGTTATGGAGAGGAAGCAAAGAGGGGTAGTTGAAGGTGAGGGTAGGGTAGGGGAATGGGGCAGAGGGGCTGGGGAGATTAACTGGGTGATGAGCTCTCCCTTTTGTAAAGAAGTTATGAGACTTCATGATGTTTATGTGCTACAATACCTTGTGGAAGAGACAATAGGCTTGGTCCTAGAATGAGTTAGATAAATTAAAAAATAAGATGTATAACATGGAACATTGCTGGGGTCGGCTCAATTATAAAAACATATAAGATC
Organism: Rhinatrema bivittatum; assembly: GCF_901001135.1. Taxonomy (NCBI): domain Eukaryota; kingdom Metazoa; phylum Chordata; class Amphibia; order Gymnophiona; family Rhinatrematidae; genus Rhinatrema; species Rhinatrema bivittatum. The sequence continues at coordinate 455,774,511 of NC_042617.1, read as the reverse complement.
TTGCATGCATTAAGGAGGAGTAAAGCACAAATACCTTTGCTTCAAGAAACACATCTAAGTGAGTTAGAACATCGTAACCCTGCAAATTGACCATACTGTTGAAGTGTGCCTAATAAAGCTTGCACAGAGGAAACTGGATCAGCAGCATGCAGCAATATATCTTCCATGAAAGCCCTTACAGGAACAGGCTCGATAACTATGGGGAGCCACTTTTTCAATGAGATGGGTGGATATTTTTTTTATATACTTAGGAATTGCCTTATACAGAATCCCCAACTAGATGTATGCAGCAAATTTTCAAAAGCTGTATCAAATTACTAAATCATTACTACAATTATGGGTAGAACTTCCTGTGTCCCTGGTGGATAGGTTGGGTTTATTTCAGATGGTTATTTTACCAAAGTGGTTATATATGTTTCAAACGATCCCATGTTTCCTAAGGCAGGAGGATGTATGTAAACTAGATATAATTTTTCATTGATATCTTTGGAAGGGGGCTAAACACAGAATCGCCTTGGCTAAATTGTTGGGCAAATGGGAGAAGGGCAATATGGGTCTAGCAAATTTTAAATTATATAATATAGCTTGCAATCTGCGACATGTGGGAGAATGGCTATTGGATACGTCTTATTACACACCAATGATGACGGAACAGGTCCTTCTAACCCCACTAAGTCTTACTTATGTCCTGCATGCCCCACTACTAATCTTAAGACCTCCAGTATGCAAAATTATTTAAACGTATATCATCTATAACATGTAATATGGATCTATAAAGTGCAATATACATTTTCAATACACTATCACGTCTCTTAGCATCTAGCATTTATATGAAGATAGCTACTACAGAAAATTGTTTAAAATGTCATGTGGCTATAGGGACTCTGGGTCACCAATTCTGGTCCTGTTCAAAAATTAAGGAATTCTGGATGAAAGGGGCCTGATATGTTCAGGGTCTGGTGGGTATGGTGTTGTATTTTAGTGCCAAGGTTCTTTTGTTTGATGATTTACACAGTGTACTTCCGATAGGACAATTTGTAAAATTGTGGGTATGGAAATTCCTTTTGCTAGTAAAGCGATGTATTTTACAGTATTGGTTGAATGAAGACCCTCCAACATTCATGAATTGGAGAAAACAGAATCATCAAATGTGCATTTTAGAAAAATATGTGGAGAAGATTAATGTTTTCCACAAAAAGAGAGTATTCCTGCCCCAACGTCAGACCTGGGTTTGGGTTAAGGCATAGGTGTGGGACCCAGTCTCTGGACTGGGCCCCAGCATCAGCCTGGGCCCAGGACATGGCCTAGACTGAGGCCCAGGCATCAGGACAAGGCCAGGAAGTAGCATTGGACTTTGCAAGTGTTGGGGGGTCAGGAAATTTCCCGAGCTAGGGCCTTTGCTCAGATCACAGTGAAGCTCTGACATAGGGCCAGGGCCTAGGCTGAGACCTTGGAATCACGTTCGGGTATGGACTGTGGCCCCTTTGTTGGGCTGCATCCTATGCCTAGGCAAGGCCCAGGCCTTGGGCCTAGTCCTAGGTGACGGAGTCACACTTGGGCTTAGGCCAGGAATCCTTCTTTGGGTCTCAGCCTATTCCCTAGGTGAGACCCCCAACTTTGGGTCTAGGCCTAGGCCTGATCAGTGACTTTTTTTTAATCAGTTTTCAAAACAAAATGAGATTCTGATGAAATTTCATCAGAATGTACATTGTTTTGTTTTGAAAACAGCCTGAAACAAAATAGTAAATTTAATCTCTTTTCCTATTTTATTTCTTCTGAATGCCCATCCTTATTGGTCTATATTCAGCTTCCATCACTGACCCCATGTCCTGCCAGTTTTCAAAATCCTGTCTGAGCCATGAGCTTCAAACAATCTTATGCCAAAAGATGTTGTCCTTGTAATTTCTCTAGGTCATGGGCAGCACTGTCATAAAGTGTGACTTATAATGTACTCTAAGGCCTACTATGAAACTGTTCAAGGTGGTTCAACCCACTCCTAAAAATATTACCTAGATAAGTATATATTCCCTCTCCTAGAAACACCATACACTAGATGCTGCTTCATGGCCCTTGATGCCTTGCTATGTAGACCATACCCAATGTAAACTACCCTGACACATACTTCTGAACCCATATCAATAACTAGCTACCATGTAGGCAAATATTAAGAACATAAGAACATGCCATACTGGGTCAGACCAAGGGTCCATCAAGCCCAGCATCCTGTTTCCAACAGTGGCCAATCCAGGCCATAAGAACCTGGTAAAAACCCAAAAACTAAGTCTATCCCATGTTACTGTTGCTAGTAATAGCAGTGGCTAGTTTCTAAGTCAACTTAATTAATAAGCAGGTAATGGACTTCTCTAAGAACATATCCAATCCTTTTTTAAACATAGCTATACTAACTGTACTAACCATAACCTCCGGCAACAAATTCCAGAGTTTAATTGTGTGTTGAGTGAAAAAGAACTTTCTCTGATTAGTTTTAAATGTGCCACATGCTAACCTCATGGAGTGCCCCCTAGTCCTTCTATTATCCAAAAGAGTAAAAAACCGATTCACATCTACCCGTTCTGGACCTCTCATGATTTTAAAGACCTCTATCATATCCCCCCCCCCCCCCCCCCCCAGCCATCTCTTCTCAAAGCTGAAAAGTCCTAACCTCTTTAGTCTTTCCTCATAGGGGTGCTGTTCCATCCCCTTTATCATTTTAGTCGCCCTTCTCTATACCTTCTCCATTGCAACTATATCTTTCTTGAGATGCAGTGACCAGAATTGTATACAGTATTCAAGGTGTGGTCTTACCATTCCCTTTCTAATAATTCCCAACATTCTGTTTGCTTTTTTGCCTGCCGCAGCACACTGAACCAACGATTAGCAAGTGTTGCTTACCTGAAACAGGTGTTCTCACCGGACAGCAGGATGTTAGTCCTCACATTTGGGTGACATCACAGGATGGAGCCCTATACGGAAAACTTTTCTGTTAAAGTTTCTACAAAGCTTTGATTGACACTGGCACACTGAGTGCACTGAGCATGCTCAGCCTGCAATTATCCCTGTGAGCCACAGGTGTCTCCCTCAGTCTCGTTTTATAGCTAAAAGAGCTAAAAGAGCAAGTTTCATGAGGACTAACATCTTGCTGTCCTGTGAGAACACCTGTTACAGGTAAGCATCACTTGCTTTCTCACAGGACAAGCAGGATGGTAGTCCTCACAAATGGGTGAGTACTGAGCTGAGGATGCCCGAGAGCGCACTAAATGTACCCAAAACACGCGAAAGGAGCAATGACGGGATGGAATTTGGAATGGAGGGCATCCTGAAACCTTTAACGGGTTGATGGAAGGATGTTGGGTAGTTAAACTGAAAAGAATAAGAGTAGACAGACTGGCCAAACATGGAGCATGCCGGCTAGTCGTATCTAAGCAATAATGGGCTGCGAAGGTATGGAAAGAACTCTAGCTTGCAGCCTGGTCATGCTGCTGAGTCCTATTTCTATAAGTCTATCTAATAATATTACGTGATTCACCGTATCGAAGGCTGAAGATAAGTCAAGTAGAATCAAAAGATATTGTTGGCCATTATCAAAACCCCTTAGTATTGTATCTGTTAATGATAATAATATTTTAGTACTGAAATGTTTTCTGAATCCATGTTGAGATGGATATATTATGTTATTGTTTTCTAAATGTTCGGTCAGTTGAATTTGAATTGATTTTTCAATTAGTTTAGCCATAAAAGGTAAAATTGATACAGGTCTATAATTATTTAAAACCGCTGAGTCCAGATTTTTTTTTCTTTTTAATGGGTTTATTGATGGCTCCCTTTAGTATATTTGGAAAGATTCTTTCCTGTAATGATAGGTTAACAATATTTGCAATAAGTGGGGCTACTGTTTGTTTTAGGGGTTTAGTGCTGAAGTTGGTATAGTGTCAATTATATGGTTTGCCGGATTTAAGTTTTTTTTATCATATTCTCTATTTCCACTGTTGAAACCTCATCAAATTTATTCCATTTCATTACTTCTCTAGATACCATTTTTATTTCCTGTAGTGAGTTAGTATTTATGCTTTCAAGTAAGTTATCAATTTTCTTTTTAAAGAACCTGGCTATTTCATCACATCTTTGTTCAGGGAGATCTTGTGCTTGATGATTATTGTCATTAGTGAGTTTATTTACTATGCTAAAAAGTGTACTGGGATTATGCGCAAACTTGTGAATCTTCTGTCCATAGTAATCTTTCTTTGTTTTTTCTATCAACTTTATATATTGTGCAAGGAAGGACCGGTAAGTAGTTAAAGTTTCTATTGATTTATTTTTTCTCCATCTCCTTTCTTTGTTTCGGAGTGTTCTTTTGGCTTCCCTGATTTGATTATTAAACTAAGGTTGTTGATTTTTTGCATTAGGAATGTTAACTGATTTAATTGGATTAATCTTGTCAGCTATCCTTTTTGTTACATGAATCCAGGTGTTTACTGCATTATTACCTGTAGATATAGCTATTTCATCCATGTTAACTGTAATCTCTTTTTGTAGTTCTTCCATGTTGAAAGCAGGTCGGTATTGAAACATTTTGGGGTGTTTTGATTCTAATTCTGGTTTGTGGTTAAAGGGAATATTTGTATGGATCAGAAAGTGATCTGACCATGGTACAAGAGTATATATTAACTGTGTATTATTTATTTCTTTTGTATTGCAAAATATTAGGTCAAGTGCATGGCCAGCTTTATGCGAAGCTTGATTAGCAATAAGATTAAAACTTAGGGCAGTAATTACTTCTAAAAGTGTCTGACATGTATTTGAAAGTGGATCAACATTCATGTGGAGGTTAAAGTCGCCTGCTATAATTGTGGGTTTAGCTATGTTAATGTTGGTTGCCGACTTAGTTTTTGGGTACTTGCAGGTTCTTATGGCCTGGATTGGCCACTGTTGGAAGCAGGATGCTGGGCTTGGTGGACTCTTGGTCTGACCCAGTATGGCATGTTCTTATGTTCTTATGTACAAGCAGCAGCGGCCGAGGGGAAACTATTAAGGCTGGGACGGATGCAACAGAGAGTGGTTACACACAGTGTTGTAGTGAAATGTCTGCTTGTTGGTAGGAAAAAGAGATACAGACCGTCAATTAGGAGGAATAAGTCTGTTTGCCCACTGGAACTCGCAGCTTGACTCTTGCCACAGAAGGAAAGAGTTAGGTGGAATTCCTATGGAATGTAGTGCGATCTAGATAGAATGCAAGTGCATTATTACTGTCCAAGAAGTGGAAAAAACCCTCTCACTTTGGTGAGAAAGAGGTGTTGGGAAAAATGGGCAGAGTATATTCTGAGTAAGGTGAGATACAACGTCTACCTTAAGAAAGATATGAAGTTGACTACGTAAAATCACTTGGTCACAGAGGAACGCAGGGTCGGATGAGTATGTAACAAGGTGTGTAACTCAGTGACCCTGTTGGAAGAAATGACATTTATGAGGGAAAGAATTTCCCATGTCAAACTGTGAAATGAAAGGAATGGAAAGGCTCGAACAGAGAACGTATGAGACTTATAAGGATAAGATATAGGTTCCATTCCGTGACTAGTGAAAATAGAGGCGGCTTGATCAGTGGATAATCCATGGTAAGCTGACTCAGAAGGGGTTTACCGTTAATCAGGTAAACCCACTCCCAAACGATACACCAATTGGAACAGAGGTGTACCTATGTGGAGAATGTTTGGGGAGCAGAATCTGAGGGAGCAAGAGAAAAGAGTGGTGTAGAAAAAGAAAAAGGGAAATACCCTTTTGTATGCATCATGTGGTAAATCATGCCATTTTGAATGCTAGGATTTAGGTGTGGAAGGTTTTGTGATGCTACCAGTACCTGAGAACATCAGTGAGTCTTCGATTTGAGACTGACTTGTGAGAAGGTGAATTGGTTACTGGTGTGATAGATTGAGAAGTATGGGAAGAATACTGGTGTCGGCCAGGAAGTGAGTCTGAGGAACAGTGAACCCCGTCCCGGTTCATCATTAGAAGAGTGCTGGCTATGAGATGCAGCAGAAGAGACACATTTAAGAGACCCTTGATTGAAGAAGCGTCTATGGGAACGCATTGGAAACATGTGTAGGGAGTAGAATCTGTGCACTGTATGGTTCGATTTGGATGCAGAGGGCAAGTTCGGTTGTCCTCAGCATTAGAAGATCTTTCCCGCTACACATGTAGTCCGAGAGGATGGAAACCTACATGGAGAAGGTCTGCTAGTGTGTTCAGTAAATCTCTTAGATAAATGACCCGAGGATACATGGAGTGAGCAAGGGCCAAGGGTAGAGCTGCGCAGCTTCCTTGCAGAGCAGCTAAGAGGTTATGCATGCTTGTGTGTTGGAAAGCACATTGTCCCTATGCTGTCTGTCTGTATGCACAAAGATTTGTTGCAGAGGCAGTAGTGGAAGGCATAAGGGTATAACTCATGGCTACAAGCTCCAGGAAGTTCATGTGAAACTGTGCCTGGAGTGGACTAGACACATATTAGGTTCAGAAGCTTTTAGGTCAAACTTTACAACCCTGAGTAAATGCAAGCATGAGCAGAATCAGACTAGGTTTTGGTTCTAGATCTGCAATATGGATGAGGGACGAAAGTGGTTGAACAGCTTAGACCCACTGATAATGGAATTTAACTGAATCTAACTCAAAGTAGTTTTGGATCTATGAGGAAAGTGCATAGTGAAAAAACCCCATGGCCCGACAATGAAGAATTGAGGGGTTGAGGTTATGGAAAATGCACGCAGGGACATGTAAGAATTTATTAGAATATCTGCGCGTATGCTGGACAGGAAGGTCATTATGACTGTGGTGTCCAGAAGTGTTGTATAAGGGATTTATGGCAGTGACAGTAATCCCAGTTAGTAAATGTATAGTGAGTCATGAAGTTAGAGCTCCTTGCGTGGACTGACTGTGGTTATGCAGCTGTCCATGCCAGGAAAAGCGTGAATGATGTTGCACTCCGTAGAGAAACAGCAGTCACCGATAGTGATTCAATGACTACCCCAGTTGCCGAAGCTGGTGCAAACAGCAGAGCCTGGGATTGTAATATTGTTGACTCACCATGAAGCACCTAGAAAGATTAGAGGTAATGTACTTACTACGATATGGAAGCATGGTAATGAGAGATACCATTATACCTGTGCCTTCTGAAGAAAGTTGGTATTTCTGAGGTCCAGGATGGGTGGAGAGTAACTACTTTCTGTTGAAAGAAAGAATAGTGTAATTAAAACTCCCCAACCCCCCTCCCCCCCCCCTGCACTTTATAGCGTCTGGGGGAGTGTACCCGGAACTTTGGTACAAGGTGCGGTGGCCGCTCTGATATCCAGCCAGTTGGGAGACCAGGAGGTGTCCAACTGGAGGGGCTGATGTAATCTGGATGTCCTGTAACCTCCCACGGGAGTGTGAGCGGTAAAGTCTTACCCACATTTCTGTGTACTGTACAAGGAGACATCGAGACCTGTCATCAGGCTTCGAGGTGGACTTGCACTTGAGGAAGTATTTGCTGGATCTCGTGTTTAGCAGATCAGCGAATGCACCTGGAACTTTGGTTCTGAAGCTGAAACCAGAAGCCAGAGCATTAATCAGTACAGAGCCTCATTGCTTAAAAAGGGAGGATGCCCTGATGCAATCCCAAAGAAATGATAGAGAGGGTTCTCTAGGTATTGTGGCTGACATAGCTGGCATAGCAATATGTGACACTAATACGGTTCTTGGAAGGTACATGACCTAGAACTTTTCGAACCATGTGGCTCGAATTAGAGAACACATCTCAATGGGAATGCCGCAGAAGTGGGTACTTACCATCCGACGTGGATTGCCGAAGGACGAGCCATTAAAGATTGCTGGCTCCATGGATTTCAGGAGTCATAGAGGGAGTAGACGCCCGTCTCAACTCTGAAGCCTGGTATGGTGGCACAGGTATAGAGGAGACAGGCTGAGCGTGGCTGGCGCTACCACGGTAGTATTTTGTGGAGGGCCACAATCCCCCACCAATGTTGGTGGGGCACGCCTTGGGAACAGGGGAGCTCATGAACCCGGCCCTCATCGCAGCAGCTCAATGTCTCATGACGCCAGTGCAGAATTCTTTGGCACTCGTTTCAGTGTTTCTGGAGCACCAAGGACTTCCAGCACTGTGCGGAACAGTGGCGATGGCAGTGGTGATGTTGCTCAGGCCAGGCATTCTCCAGCACTGAGAAGGAGAGCACCGATGTGATGGATGGCGTCTGTGGTGGATGGTCACCATGTCGGTGACACTGAATGCCACGGTGCTTGGCCCGGTCTTTCCCCAGCACTGAGATGGATACCTCACTGTCTTGGATGGCGATTGATGATGGACTGTCAGCATGCCTGCACTGCTCCTGGCACTATGTAGTGTCGTAGACTAATACAGGGCTTTATTAAGAACCCAAAGCATGGAGCACTGTGTTTAGGCAAAGGCATTATGTGGCGGTGCTATGTCGGTATTGACAGTGCCGATGGCGACCAAAGTGGCCTCAAGGGTATCGTCAAAAATATATATGAAAAAATGTCGATGACTCGGCCAGAGCAATGATGAAAGTGATGGAAGCACTGACGGCATTGGTGTAGGTATCTATGGGAATGATGTGGCATCGAATAATCAAAAAAACATCATTGGCATCGGAAAAATGATACCGCATCGACGTCAATGACCACATCAATAGGAACATCGAAGACACCAATGGAAACGACATGGGCGTCGAGAGCATAGATGTATGGAAGCGGGCACTGACGGCATCGGTGGCATTGCCATGGGCATCGACGGCATGGCCACGGGCATTGATACCACCAACATGGGCATCGATGGCACCAACATGGGCACCAATGGAATTGATGTTGGCATGGATGCCATCCATGGAATTGACATTGGCATTGATGGAATCCAATTTGGCATCAATGCCACCTATGAAATCGACCTGGGCATAGATGCCCATCGATGCAATTGGCCTGGGCATCGATGCCCATCGATGCCCTGGAATGGCATCGATGCCCATCGATGGAATGGACCTGGACATCGATGGAAATATCCTGGGCAATGATGAAATCAATAAAATAAAGGATGTCATCGATGGAAATAACCCTGGCATTGACGGAATTGCCCCAGGTGACGGTGGCATCCACCGTGGCATGGATGGTACTGACAAGACAAGGTGTACATCGATGGCATCCATCCTGGCAATGATGGCACCGATGAAACCCAAGGAAAAATCAGTGCCATTGATGAAAAACATGGATGGCACTGATAGAAACAATGCAGGGACCGATGGCATCAGTGGACCATGGGGGGAGGGGTACCAATGGCATCTAAGAATCCAGGACGATCTGAAGGGGGTACCGACTGTAGCAATGGGGGCATTGACTGCACCAGGGTACCGAGGAAATCGAAGGACCTGAATCAACAGGGCCCCTGGTGGCAACGGAAACCGTGGAAGTCCCTGTCCCACTAGCACTAATAACCAGAGTGTCACAGAGGGACACTCGCAGGCTATGTGTGGCCAACTGAAAACAGAGAGAGGGAAGGCCGCAGTCGGTTGGCAGGCCAGGGAGGTGACAGGAACCGACCAAAAAAACAGGGCATAGTACTCACCGAGCATCGAATAAACATACGCAAAGGGAAACCCGTGCAGGGAAAAGTGTTTGTGAAGTAAAAGTTTAAGTGTTTCTGTGTGAAAAAGTGTTAGAATTTCTCACAGAGCTCCTAACCGCTATGTTTACTGCAGAATGGAAAAAAGAAGACTGAAGGAGACACCTGTGGCTCACAGGGATAATTGCAGGCTGAGCATGCTCAGTGCACTCAGTGAGCCAGTGTCTGTCAAAGCTTTGTAGAAACTTTGACAGAAAAGTTTTCCATACAGGGCTCCATCCTGTGATGTCACCCAAATGTGAGGAGTACTATCCTGCTTGTCCTGTGAGAATCAAAGTGTTATCCACTATAACGCCTAGATCTCTTTCTTGGGTGATAGCTCCTAATATGGAACCTAACATTGTGTAACTATAGCATGGGTTATTTTTCCCTATATGCATCACCTTGCACTTATCCACATTAAATTTCATCTGCCATTTGTATGCCCAATTTTCCAGTCTCACAAGGTCTTCCTGCAATTTATCACAATCTACTTGTGATTTAACTACTCTGAATAATTTTGTATCATTTGCAAATTTGATAATCTCACTCATCATATTTCTTTCCAGATCATTTATAAATATATTGAAAAGTATGGGTCCCAATACAGATCCCTTCCACTGAGAAAATGTCCCCACTGCCCACTCCCTTCCACTGAGAAAATTGTCCATTTAATCCTACTCTCTGTTTCCTGTCTTTTAGCCAGTTTGTAATCCACGAAATGACATCGCCACCTATCCCATGACTTTTTATTTCTAAACTAAAGCTTCCGTTACTCAAGGAAACAATATATGGACTTGCCACCCCCTATAGGACATGAGTGTCCTGCAGCTAGAAGCACTTTTCTATGTGTACACCTCTCCCAAAAAAGGAATTCCATCTAACTCCTTGTATGATCATACACCTCACACCCTCGGGTGGGGCCAAGAGATACACATGCAAGTTGCTATTTTATAAGAGACTTACATGCATGTTTGTTTCTATTGTAACTAGCCCTAAACTTCGGAGGGTGTGGGCAATAAGCCCTTTTTAAAGAAAGAAAGAAATAAATTTGTCAATTTATATGTGTAATTTAATTTTATAACTGCTAATTATCTTGCACAATTGATATCAGACTCTTCTATTGTTTACTAGAAGTCTGGGAGACTTGGGGAGGGAGCTCAGTGTGAAGAATTAGGAGGGTCTCGATCTTGAGGACTGGGTGAACTGGTGGAAATTTCAGCAAACTAGTGATTTCAATTATTCATTCATGTTTTAAAATATACCATCTTCTACACATAAATAGAGCATGTCACAATTTTTTTCATGCAAATGTTTTTAAAATAGGCAGGACAAGTATGTGCTTTCAATGTATTGCAGATATTTGCACTTAATGAAACAAATGTGCATATGTTAGGGGGTAGACATATGCCTATTTTATACTTCAGGATTGTTCACATTAGTCGTTTTCATGTGGATCAAGATAAGTGCAACCGACTATGATTAGATAAGCCCAGTGCTATACGGGCTTCATAACATAAGCCAATAAGCATTCTGTGACCATTTATGACGGTTGCATTTCACATCTCTATAAGAGTTTCTTACATAGCTGAATCTTTATATAGTGATTTATTTTATAATTTATGCATACTTAATGTGTAGAGGTTATAAAATACTGGAGCCACATGGAGTTCTTTGAAAATTATACTTTTGTTACCAAACAACATTAAAAATATAATCTACAAGTGACAATCTTCAACCTTAGAGAAATTGAACTAGGCCTAAGAAAAAGCTGCCAAATATAATAGGTTCTTGAGCTTCTTCTGAAATTGAACATAGCTGGTCAAAACCTGAATCTCAGCTGGGAGGCCATTCTGCATAAAACGGCTAATCACTAGAGATGTGCAATCGTTTTTCACGATTTAGTCAATGCCAACGACATTGTCTAATTCGTCATTGTTGGGGAAGTTGGGAAAAAGAATCAAAATTCCACGAATTTTCGGGTTAAAGTCGGTTTTTTATTACTGCGCACTAACGGATGTTAGTGCGCATGGACTATCCGTTAGCGCGCAGTCGCTGGACGTAGTGCGCAGTACATGGCGCCTCACCGTACTGCGCACTAACGGATTATTAGTGCGCGCTAGGTACATGGCAGTGCGCAGTGATATATGTTAGTGCGCACTAACGTAAATTGATACTAAATTGACACTTTTTTTAAAATTGAAGGTTGAATATGTATTCCTATTGGGTGTCTTCTTGTTTTTTATTCATTACCAAGGTTACCAACAGCCAAGGTGCTGTTTTTTACAGATTGTTTTATATGGGGGATGGGGAATGGGGGATAGAGCTATTAGCTTGAAGTTCTAATCCTACTGTAGTAGTGTGTCTGTGGATATTGTGATTATGTCATCAATCATGTGACTAGAATTTGTTTGATATATTATGCATAATATTCATTTGCATCATTTTTGAATTGGCCACTTAAATTAATAGGTTTATTTTCCCTCCTACTTTTAGTCAATAGGTAGCAATAATAGCTATATAATAAGGGGTGCTCTGCTTATGTGTTGCTTTTGTTTTGTGGGTTTGAGGAGAAAACATCAGTCAATCAGTTTATAGCTAGCTGCAGCTGTTGATTTGATAGTTAGTTAATATTATACAGCCTTTATTGTTATTAAGGGGTACTAGCTGCTAGCTGGCTTAGCTAGCTGATACTAGTATCAGCCTATGATACTAGCAGCCAGCCAGTAGCCATTGCCACTAGCCACAGTAGCATATAGCTAGCTACTGCTAGCAGCCAAGCCACTAGCCAAAATAGCCAATAGCCACAACCAGTGAGCTGAGCTGAGCTCTACACTTTTTTTCTGTTTCTTGAGTGAGCTCTTCGTTCGCAGCATTCCTAGCCTAGGCATAGGCAGGCACCAGCACTCCAGTCCAGCAGCAGGGCTTGCTTATAAAGGACAAGGTGAAGGTACTAAGGTAGGTGCGTTGATTGCTTTCTGAACATTGCAGCAGTAGAGTTTTAATAGATTTATAAATATATAAAATTATATAATATTATATTTATCAATATTATATAGATGTATGTGTAATCTACCAGATTTATCACTAATAGTGTTTATAGCTAGCTAGCCATAGCCAGTGACACTAGGCTAATAGCTAGCTTGGCTATTAGCCTAGTGTCACTGGCTATATTGGCTAGCTATTAAAGCCAGTGAGTCACTACTATCAAATCAATTCTACTACTAAACCTATAATTGGCCAATAGTCTGTCCAATATCCTATATTATGTATCTTGTGCTTGGCTTGAGGCTTCTGCTCCTGTGTGTGAGATCTGTGGGTAAGACTTGAAGTGGGAGGGAGAAGTTATTTTAGTTCAAAGAACAGAATAGGCCTGAAAAGGATATGAAAAAATAGGAATAGGACTTCTCTAACCTCAATGCAGAAAAGCCTAGCCAGTCCTGCCAGGAGGCTAGTGTAATGAGTGAACTGAAGTATTGCAGCCTAGTTTCAGTCTCAGTCTGCTGCAGTTTGATGCTCTGGCCAATGCATGGTATAAATTGCAATATAATATATTAGTAAGTATACTATATCAAATTATCAATTGTCAGTGTCACTCACTGACTAATAAATAATCACTATATCCTTCTTTGTCCTGTGGTCTGGGGGTAGCCTTAGCAATAGCTAGCTAGCTAATGCTATTAGCTCAATAAAGTTTTAAAAATGAATACCAAACTAATTTATTAACTTGTTTAATGTACTATATTTATTATATATTTCTTTGACCACAGAATCATAATGCCCCTACCAGTACCCTCTGGAAAAAAATGTGTTGCTAGTGATAGTGCTACTGGAAAGAGCTGTCTGCCAGTCCCTAGGAAAAAACTGCGATTTTTTGAGAAGAAAGAGGATGTAGAAGTGCAAGGAAACTTGTTGCAAGGGAAGGAACGAGCAAAATTTGAGGGAAAGGTGAAAAGATTAGATGAAAGAATGGTGCTACAGAAAGTATTGGATGATGATGATGAATCAGATATTGAGGAGGAGGAGGAGGAGGAGGATGATGATGATCAGGAGTTTTTGGCTAGTAAACATTCTGAGGAGGAGGAGGAGAACAGAAGCAATGACAATGTTAGTCAGATTGCAAAACAAACAACTACTGCCAGTGCCAGCAGTATTGCTGGTACCCTGTCCCCTACACCATTTGAACATCCACGTGTGACTACTACTACTACTACTACTACTACTATTTCTACTACTAGTATGAAAATGACAAGTATCCAGCCTAGAGTAAGGAACAGTACAAGGACATCAAAGATTTGGAATCATTATCATGTTGTGGCTGACCAGAGATTTGGACAATGTATCCATTGTAAAAAGATGGTGAGCCGTGGAAGAATTATTGGACATCTTACTAACAGCAACATGAAATATCACCTTGAAAGAGAACATAGAGCACTGTTGCTTGCAGAAGAAGCTGGTCCCACTGTGCTTGCCCAGGCTTCAAGTAAAGCAACAGGGAAGCAGCCACAGAAGGAAAGTAGTAGTAGTACTAAAGATAAAGAAGATACAGATTGTGTGCATCTGCAGAAGCAGCAGTCTCCTCTTCCTCATCCCCAGCAGCAGCGGCAAGCTACCATGGAGCAGATGGGGTGGTGTTCTTCTGCAATGTCACAGAGCAGGAAGCAGGCAATGTCTAAAGTGGGTACACGACATATTGCTCTAATGATTGCTTTGGATGATCAGCTGCTGCAGATTGTAGAAAATGAGGGATTTAAGCGGATGCTCCATTATTTCGCCCCTTACTACAAACTTCCTTCAAGAAGTACATTTAGCCGTCAGGTGCTTCCTTCCCTATACAGAAAATGTCGTGCTGAAATGCAGATTATGATGGCAAGGGCAAAGGGGAGGAGCATCCATCTCACCACTGATGTTTGGACTAGTATGAATGCAATGCATGCATATTTATCTCTAACAGCACATTGGTGGCAGCTGGATGAGGCATTAATACCTGTAAGCACTAGCAGCATTGGCAGTGGCAGTGGCAGCAGCTCCAAAAAGGTTTCGCCAGGATACCATTGGGCTTTACTGCATGCTCAAGTGCTAGACAAGAGACATACTTCCGAAAATATCTTACACGCAATTCAGGGGATGATGGAAAAATGGAATGGGCTCCTTAGAAGCAGTGATATGGAATGCTTAAATGGATTTTTCATTACTGACAATGGTTCCAATATTATTAAGGCTCTGGCTGATGGTAGATTCAACGGCATCCGATGCTTTGCACATACCCTGCATCTGATAGTGAGGGATGCTTTGGGGCTTAGTGGCAAGGAAGGTGGTACTACTAGTTGTAGTAGTCAACTCCTGAAGTGGTTGATTGAAAAGTGTCGCAAAATAGCTGGGCATTTCAATCGTAGTGTAAAAAGTGGGAAGCAACTCAGAAAGAGGCAAATAGCAGTTGGCGCACCTTTGCACAACCTTCTTCAGGATGTGCCTACCAGATGGAATTCCACCTATCTTATGTTGGAGAGGTTGTCTGAACAGCAGACACCTCTTCATGATTTGGCAATGGCAACTGAAATTGGATTGGAAAATCCTCTTGGATGTCAGGACTGGACAAACATTGCACACATGGTGCATGTCCTCAAGCCTTTCAAAGTATATACTGATGCATTGAGTTCAGCTAATGCCACTTTGGGTGGTGTCATCCCTGTAATAAACTATCTGGAGGAGGTATTAGAGGAATTTCTGCATCATCCAGATTTCTCTAAGGAAGTGTTAATGCTTGTTAAATGCTTAAAAGAGCAAGTTGAAAAAAGATTGAAACCTCTCATGCAAAGGGATTGCTATATGTTAGCCACGATGTGTGACCCACGTGTGAAAGGCAGTATTGCTCTCAAGAACAATGCTCTTACACATTGGAAAAAAAAGTTGATTACAATGGTTGAAAACATAATGTCTAACAGGGTCTGTTCCACTGGTAACGATGAAAAAGATTTAGTATCATCCTCTCAGTCTCCAACTCCATCCTGCTCAAGTACTAGTATGATCAGCTGCTCCCCTACCCCTTCCATAACACATCAAAATATGAGTCATTCCACATTTAATGAACTGCCTGCCATGTCACAAGCAATCGCATCAGCTGTTGGCAGAAGAGTTACTACTGAGTCCTACCTGCAGGAGAATGTTTCAGAACTGCATGTTAAGAGTTTTCTGTCTGAGCCAATTCAGAGCATGGACTCAGATCCCTTGAGATATTGGGCACAGAAAGCTTCAATGTGGCCTGATCTTGCAATACTAGCACAGCACTTTCTTTCCTGCCCGCCAACAAGTGTGCAAAGTGAAAGAGTATTTTCAATGACAGGGAACATAGTGAGTCCACACCGTGCACGTTTGTCTCCAGACTTAGTCGAGCAATTGGTTTTTATCAAAACGAACTTTCCACAGCTTGGGTATCCGAACTTTCCCTGTGACTGGGAGGAGTGAGTCTCTTGTCGAGGGCCGAGATCCAAGGTCAAGGGGTGGAAGAGAGGCTTGGCTCTATGCAGCTGTGCTCCCCGCATCGCTTGCTGGGGCGCCCGGCCACAAGAGGCAGCAGCGGCCACAACATTGCCGCTGCTGCCTCTTGTGGCCCACAGGAGAAGCCAGTCTGGGAGTCACAAGACATGAACACTCTGTCCTGCTGCGTCTCCAACACAGGCTTCTCACTCCCAGGCTCCTTTCCCCCAATGTCCACCTCTGAGGCAGGCAAGTCCTCGCTGGGTTCTTCTGCCTCAGCGTCCATCTCCGACAGCATGATTGTGTGAATGAAGTATGAAAGAATTTCAGGCCAATACAATATTAAATTGCACTTACAGTGCACAGAGAGGTTGATACTCTAACTAAGTAGCTAGTGGCTGTACTAGTAGTAGCTAGCTACTAGCTAGCTACTACTAGCTACTGGATATCCAAGTACTAGCTACTACTTGGATATCCAGTTTATATCCAACTAGTAGCTACTACTACTAGCTACTAGTTGGATATAAACTGTTACTGTTATATCCACTACTGTAACAATATATTGATTAACCAAATATATACAGACACCCTTGAGTGTAATAAAAAGAGAAAACTGAGCACCCAGAAGTTGTAGATTTCTGAAGGATTTTTTGTTCATGAGTCTGCTTTCTCCTAGTCCTTACTCCTACTTTAGTATCACAAGCATTACATTTTTTGCTTCAAATGGCTGTCTTGGTCATGGAGCAATTTTTGGCATTGACGTGTGAGTCATTGCAGTAGCTTGAGTGCTGCACACACTGCACACAGTGCACAATATTGTATTGGCCAGGTTGAAAGATGTGTGAATGGTCAGTAGCCACGGTTGAAGCCTTGACGTTGGCGCTACTGCTCACAAGTATACAACTTGTGCTAATTCAGCCAGACTGAATGTTGTATGGAAGTGTATGACTAACTTAGTTACTACTACTAAAACAATGAAATGTGTTGGATTATAATAGACATACATCCGTACATGTCTGCTCTTTGTAATTTAGTAGTACCATACTATATTATTTTGGAATAATTATTATTAGTTAAATGACTAATAAAATAATATATAAAAAAGAACAAGCAAACATTTACAATGTTAACAAATTTATTTTAACATATTTATATTTTACATATTTTACATATTTATATTTCACATACCACCACCACATAGACACATTTAAAAAAAAAAAACAAAAAAAAAACAGGCCAGCAGCCCAGGTCAAGGCGAAATATGATGCCTTGACTTCATGATGTTGCAGCAGGGTCAGGCTCATGTGGAGAGGAGGGTGCCGCCACTGGAGAAACCTGCTCTGAAGCAGAGGGAACTGGCACCTCCTCCTCATGAGGCATCTCATGAGGAGGAGAAGCCATTTCCCTCTGCTCCTGAGGGGCCTCCTCCAGGGCTAACAACCTCCTCTCCACATTGCACACACTGGCCTGCACCTCTCCGACCTTCTGCTGCAACATCATGAAGTCGGCATCATATTTCGCCTTGAACTGCCGTACTTCCTGCAGGATCTCCTCCAACTTTGAATATTGTGCACAGCAGCACTTACAGGTTGGAGGAGATCCTGGAGGAAGTACGGCAGTGCTGGTGCTGGTGGTGGTGGTGCTGGTGGTGGTGCTGGTGGCAGTGGTGGGCTGCTGGGTTTTCACAGCTTTTTCTTGGCCTGTAAAGAAATTAAAAAAAAAAAAAATTCAACATGAGACACAGAACTATACATTATACATACATTACATAGTCAGATATGACAAATAAAAAAGCAAATACTACTGGATGCATGTGAGCAAGTTTATAAAATAATCTACCCCTTATTTAGTTTATTGACCTTGAGGATTATAGAAAAATGAGTAGTCCATTACAGGGAAGAAGGAGTGAGGGGGAGAGTGGAGGGATATCAATTCTATCAACATAGATTAGAGAGAATACATAATTTGAAGGATTGGAAGGAGAAATAATAGTCAATCTCAGGTTACACAGAATATGATGGTAGGAGATACACTACAAACCTCTTCTTTTTTTTCACCTTCAATTCTTTAGTTTACTATCATAGCCACTCAGTGTCATTTAATATATACAAATAAATAAATACACACATTCCCCCATTCCCAATCCCCAGCCACTATAACTGACTGATATAAAAAAAAAAGATTTTGTTTTTCAGCCTCAGATAATATATACTACTGTACTGGCCGTGCCAAGATATATTATTTCCTACCTAGACCACTACTTGTTGTTGCTGCCTCCGTCCTCCTCTGGTGACAGCTCTGCCTCCCACTAGGCCCAGGAAGCCCCGCCTCGTCCCTGCCTGGGTGTGGTTCTGTACAAGACAAATCAAAATTCAGAGAACAACAGTTAGAATTTTAAAAACAAGAATGAGATCAGACACAATGATTCATTCACTGTTATATTAAAGAAACATTTTTAAACACAGATTCCATTACAATTAATTGAATAGTTGTGTAATGTGTGTTGTTCTTGTGTAGTATTCTGAAAACAACTTACCAGGCATGGAACTGGGCAAGGTTCGGCGGACCTCCTCGAGCCACCTACCCTCGTGCAATCGCAGATGGCAACCTGAAAATTAGAGGAATATACAGGAAAAAGAATAACATTGATTAATTTTTACAACATGCCCATGTTTTGCCTTGACCTACTAGATTATTTTTTATGCAACATACAAAAGTTAGTTATACATAAATACTATTTTATTTATATTTCAATGTGGCTTTCAAAAAAAATCCCAAATACCACCATTTCAAAAAGATAAATATAAATATCAATAATATACCACAGATAATTTTATTTCCTTTGTAGTCTAGTTATTAAGTATTAACACTAGTATAGTATAGGGTAAGGGTGGTACACTAGTAGCTAGCTAGCTAGTAGCTAGCTACTAGTATTTCTGGTTTTTTTTTAAATATATTTACTTAACATTATAACTTTTATTACTTATAGTAGTTAATTTTTACATTATAATTATATAACTCACTGTATGCTACTAGTAGCTACTGTAGCTAGTATTACTATCATACTCTAATTTTCAATGACAAAATAATATACATAATTTATAATTGAATAATATGATCAACATTATTATTTCTCACCTTTCTTTTTGAGGTCTTCCACCTCACGAGGGTAGGAGGCCCGCCGGCAAAACTCCTCCTGGAGAGAGGCCCAGGCAGCAGTCTCCCTTTGCAGGTTAGGCCTGCTGCCTGGGGGGGTGTAAAGGTTCCTCTCATCCAGGAGCATCAGCCGGGCCAGGAGGTCCACGTCGGCCTGGGTAAAGCGGGGCTTCCTGGACCTTGCTGCCACCTTGGAGGAGGATGGTGGGGAGGAGTCAGACTCCCTCCCCCTGTCATCTGACTCCCTTTCACATTCCATCCTACCATGAGAAAATAAAAAAGAAGATGAAAAAAAGTATGTGCTATAGGACAGCTGTTTGTTCAGAAGCTCACACACTAATGCAGGGAGGGGCTAGGCAGCTCCCCCCTGTCTGTGAAGCCAGCCCTCAGCCCTCACCCTCACAGTGACAGTACGCTATTCAGTTCAGTGGCAGGGACATGGGGGGAGGGGAGGAGTGAGGGTCAGGCAGCTGAGCTCCCCCCCCCCCCCGTCTGTGAAGCCAGCCAGCCTCTCACTACGTAATGCAGGCAGGGAGGGAGCTGTCTCAGCCCTCACCCTCACAGTGACAGTACGCTATTCAGTTCAGTGGCAGGGACATGGGGGGAGGGGAGGAGTGAGGGTCAGGCAGCTGAGCTCCCCCCCCCCTGTCTGTGAAGCCAGCCAGCCTCTCACTACGTAATGCAGGCAGGGAGGGAGCTGTCTCAGCCCTCACCCTCACAGTGAAAGACAGTACGCTATTCAGTTCAGTGGCAGGGACAAGGGGGGAGGAGTGAGGGTCAGGCAGCTGAGCTCCCCCCCCCCCCCCTGTCTGTGAAGCCAGCCAGCCTCTCACTACGTAATGCAGGCAGGGAGGGAGCTGTCTCAGCCCTCACCCTCACAGTGACAGACAGTACGCTATTCAGTTCAGTGGCAGGGACATGGGGGGAGGGGAGGAGTGAGGGTCAGGCAGCTGAGCTCCCCCCCCCCCCTGTCTGTGAAGCCAGCCAGCCTCTCACTACGTAATGCAGGCAGGGAGGGAGCTGTCTCAGCCCTCACCCTCACAGTGACAGACAGTACGCTATTCAGTTCAGTGGCAGGGACGTGGGGGGAGGGGAGGAGGGAGGGTCAGGCAGCTGAGCTCCCCCCCCCCTGTCTGTGAAGCCAGCCAGCCTCTCACTACGTAATGCAGGCAGGGAGGGAGCTGTCTCAGCCCTCACCCTCACAGTGACAGACAGTACGCTATTCAGTTCAGTGGCAGGGACATGGGGGGAGGGGAGGAGTGAGGGTCAGGCAGCTGAGCTCCCCCCCCCCCCCTGTCTGTGAAGCCAGCCAGCCTCTCACTATGTAATGCAGGCAGGGAGGGAGCTGTCTCAGCCCTCACCCTCACAGTGACAGTACGCTATTCAGTTCAGTGGCAGGGACATGGGGGGAGGGGAGGAGTGAGGGTCAGGCAGCTGAGCTCCCCCCCCCCTGTCTGTGAAGCCAGCCAGCCTCTCACTACGTAATGCAGGCAGGGAGGGAGCTGTCTCAGCCCTCACCCTCACAGTGACAGACAGTACGCTATTCAGTTCAGTGGCAGGGACATGGGGGGAGGGGAGGAGTGAGGGTCAGGCAGCTGAGCTCCCCCCCCCCTGTCTGTGAAGCCAGCCAGCCTCTCACTACGTAATGCAGGCAGGGAGGGAGCTGTCTCAGCCCTCACCCTCACAGTGACAGACAGTACGCTATTCAGTTCAGTGGCAGGGACATGGGGGGAGGGGAGGAGTGAGGGTCAGGCAGCTGAGCTCCCCCCCCCCCCCTGTCTGTGAAGCCAGCCAGCCTCTCATGCAGGGAGGGAGCTGTCTGTGTGACACTGACAATCTCTGTTAAACTTTTTTTTCACTAAATTAGCATAAAATTAAATGAAGTACTTTTGTGTGTTAAACTTTTAATTTCCCCTAATGTAAGTAACTTCATTTAATATTATTTTTATATTATTTTATGCTACTTCACCGAAAAAAAAGTGCATTAACTATTTAACTTAACCAACTAAGTAACTAATAGTAAAGTAATACTGTATAAAAACTAAAACAAAATCTTATATATTTATTATATTATACACTTACACTGGTAAAGTTGTTGATGATATTGTTGTAAGTCTCTGTGCTGTGCACAGCTCAAACACAGCTTCAAGTTCCAACTTCTCACTGGCACTGCTGCTGCTCTGTCAGACAGCACGTAGTAAGAAAATAATTATTAGTGCGTGCAGCAAAATGGCCTCTGGGGACCTCACAGAGCATGCTCAAGAGAGCGCGCACTAATCCGCGTTTGTGCGCACTATCCAGCGATAGTGCGCACTAAATACGGATGAGTTAAAATACTGATTCTACATTCCCATTGGCTGTTTTCCAGGTGGTGCGAACCAGTGGGAGCCCAGAACCGTACATTTAGCTAACGAACTCCTTAAAAATTGATACGTTTTACTTAAAAGTTGCAATTTTTGGTAGTGCGCACTAGCATTAGTTAGTGCGCACTAACGGGAACTTTGGGCGCACTAACCCCGTTAGTGCGCACTAACTCCGTTCGTAAAAAAACCCAAACCACACACGAAAAACTAAACTTTTAAACGAATCGGTCGACCAAAGTCCGACCCGATTCCTAAAAACGAAGCACATCTCTACTAATCACAGAAAAGATGCAACACCAGGACTCTAATAGATGAATCTGCTTAACTGAAGGAATAGATTATAGATGCCTAACAGCTGAGCACAACCTTGTAAGGAGAGTATAAGTTGTTAATAAGCTAGTAAGGTATGCCGGGCCATCCAGACTTTTCTATTTAATAGCACAGAAGACCAAAGAACCTTGAAATGTATCCTTTGCTCAAAGGAAACCAATGTAGAGATTCTAACATGCTTCCTTGGCAGCTTAGCCAGGACAAGGCAAGGAGAAGGATTTTGAGGTAGCTGCAAAGCCTTGGTCCAACACTTAGATAGCCCCACATGCAAAGTATTGCAGTAATCTACAGAAGATAGACCAAAGGTCTGCACGATAGCACAAAACTTATCTCTGGCTAAGTGTGTTTTAATTGCCACAATAGTTACAGTTTGTAGAAGCCAGCCTATAACATAGCTGCTGTATGAGAAGATAGGGACAAGTAGAGCTGATTTGGACTCCCAAGACTGTAATAGTCAGAAAAAAACAACAGCATTCCATCAATGGTCCTAGTGGAGGTCGGTGACAAGCCCAAACTGCCTCTATTTTAGTAAGATTAAGACATAACTGATACCGTTGAACAGAAAAAATGGTTGGATATCATCCACATAGATTCTGAAGGATATCCCAAGGCCCTCTAAGATTTGGCAGAGAGTCTGTAG
Organism: Rhinatrema bivittatum; assembly: GCF_901001135.1. Taxonomy (NCBI): domain Eukaryota; kingdom Metazoa; phylum Chordata; class Amphibia; order Gymnophiona; family Rhinatrematidae; genus Rhinatrema; species Rhinatrema bivittatum. Next base: position 455,751,893 of record NC_042617.1, on the reverse strand, counting down.
ATGAACATTAAAAAGGTATCAATGTGATGCCAGGATGACAGAGACTTACTGGATCTGACTTGATGCTGGTGGCCAAGAAGAAATGAGCCAAACTATTGCAGGACTGTTCCACCAACACCAAGGACTGACTATGGAGTGAATTTTCAAAGGAGTTACATGTATAAAAGTAGCATATCTCGTAGCAATTTTCAAAAGCCTAATTTTCAAAAGGATTTATGCACTTAAAACTGGGTTTTACACAAGTAAGTGCACTTTACAAATGTGTGTGTTTGAAAATTGCTAAGATATATGCTATTGAATTGTCAATAGGTTTTACACACGTACATACACTCTAAGAGGTGAATTTTAAAAGAGATGCACCTGCCAAAATCAGGAAAATATCACACATCTAGCACATGTGCGTGTCCACCCAATTTTGTAAAGTGGGGAGATGTGTGGGCATGTGCCGATGCATGCACGTCCCAAATCAGAGAAAAAAGGGCCATGGTGTGGGCATCATTTGAGCGGGGCAAGGATGTTCCGGAGCCTGGCAAAGAGTTGTGTATGCAAGTGCGTACATGCCTGGGCATGTGCTTAAGCCCAGTGCCACATAATTTTACTTCTGCTATGGAGGAGGTATAAGTTAAAAAACAACAACAAAAAACAGGCATCCTTGAGTGGTTTAAGGGGTCTGGAGTAACTGGGGAAGGGGGTACAGGCTGAAAGACCAAGGAGGTTTGGAGGACTTAGCTGTAGACTGGGAGAACTTATGGACGAACTGATGAAACTGGTCATGGCCTGAACGTGCACCTGTTATAAAATTCCTCCACTTGCACGGCTCATACCCGACTTTACATGGCTGTACATGCCCAGTTGCAAAATTGGCACATACATATGTGCACCTAGACTATTTTATAGCATATACGCGTACATGCATGCATGTTAGAAAATGGATGCGTCTCTGAACTCATATCGATACACACACGTATATATGTTCCTGCGTGCTTGTTTGAAAGTTACCGTCTAAGCACATAAATGGGCTTTTGAAAATTGCTATAATATATGCTTCTTTAACGCACATAAATCCTTTTGAAAATTATCCCTATAAGTCCATTTACCCATGGAAAACCTTTTGAAAATTCAGATTTAAGGAGTGAATCTGTATAAAGATTTATGCACGTAAAACATCCTTTTGAAAATTACCTCTAGTCTATTTAGAAAGATTGTATGACTAATAATGTCAAAGGTAGATGAGATGTTGAGGAAGATCAGATTAACTGATCCTTCCTGATTAGTTTCTTTTAAGTCAAATAAAAGAGACTAGAAGTGTTTCTGTACTTTCACCTTTCCTAAAATTACACTGTTGAGGACTCAAACTTTTATGGTTATCCAGGAACTCAATGAACTTAACTAGCACTGCCTTTTTAATTACTTTTCCAATGGAACAAAGATTAGAAATGGGCCTATAACTAGAAAAACTGTCAATTAGAAGATCCACTTTTCTTAAGAACTGGATGTCTGGCTATTGGGTACTAACCCTTCTTGAAATGGGAGATTTAGAGTTTTGCACAAAAACATCTTTAAGATCATATAAAATCCAAAAAAGGTAGTAATCCAGAGAAGATCCAGAAAACTTTACCTTCTTCATAATCTCAGTGTCCTCCACTATAGAGACAAGTTGAAAATTCTCCCAGACTACAAGAACCTGAACTGTCTGTAAGGTGGAGTCAACTCAATTTTTAGGTATGCTGACTCTTACAAGATCAGCACTTCATTCCCACAAATGTCTACAAATCATTGACAGTCTACTGCTGAATAGGGTTTCTAGGAGATCTGAATAAACCATTAACAAAGGAAAATAATTTGAGTGGCCTATTTAGAGAGGACTGAATCCTTGTCTGAACGTAACTCCACAAAGAACTCTAACTGGTTCTTCCATGTATTAGGTCAACTTTATGCTGATCACTTGGGGACTTGTGCCATTGCCTTTCAGCCTGGTGCTTTAGCTGTTTTTTCTTTATCAGTAGTCAAAAAAATAGCCAAACATCCCAATTCAATGTAATAATGAAAGATACCGTGTGCTGATTTTTATCTTATTATAAATGGGCCTCATATGTCGGCATAGAGCTCTTATAGAGAGAGATGTATATATTCTTTTCTTTATCAGTTCCATGTTAAACCAGGCCACCCGCAGAAGTGTGACTTTCTATCTGAGTGGGGAAACTTTCTGGAGCACTTGGGCTAGGACCATAGAAAAACAGTCTACCAAGGCCAAGGTAGTGCTGGTGGAAGACTGCCAGCTGCCCTAGACAGTGATACCATGTGATCTCTCTCTTTATCTCTCTCTCTCAAATCACACATTACAAATGACCCCAGCTCCTCAAAAAAATTCATACCCAAAACCGGAAAACACCCTCCAGCTACGTGCCTAACCCAAGCCACCTAACCCGTCTGCTTCCCTGCCCACTTCCGGCGCCCTAGGCCACCAGCTACCCAGTCTAATGCTTCGCTAGCAATGGGGATGAGCCCTCTGCTACTCATCAGTAAATGAGATGAAATGAGATGAGTTCAATGAGGGTTTATGGGTGCAGAAATAAGTAATGTCATACAGGTAATTGGTTTATACCAAGATATTATGGTAATTCACCCAGTTTTAAACTGCTGTGATAGTTATCTGAGGAAATTCAAATTATATTATCCATAGACTCAGTTTGGACTTCATAGAAGCAAAATTATTTCTTACCTCAGCACAATCTCCTGAATTGTCTGGTCTTCTTTTCAAAAAAAGGAAGTTCTCTCTATGACTGCTATTTCACTCTTAATTGTCGCTTATAATTACATGCCTAGAGGTAGAATGAATTAGTATGCGATAGTAAGAAATATTAAAATCAAGGATTAGGTCACAAAGTCCCAGTGCTATCACACCTACATCTCTCATCCTTTAATTAATGGTATTTCTGAACATATTTCATTGCAGGTATTACATTTTTTAATTGTCTTAGTCATTCTAAACATTGACCCAAATTTATTTAAAAAAATTATTCTCAAATATTTTGTCTGTAGGAATAAATCTGTTGAAAAATTAGGCTGTGTGTAAGAAATTCAAGGCAATTGCTCATGTTTGCTCATATGTATATGCCAAGAGGGACTTTACATAAGAACATATGAACATGCCATACTGGGTCAGACAAAGGGTCCATCAAACCCAGCATCCTGTTTCCAACAGTGGCCAATCCAAGTCACAAGTACCTATCAAGTACCCAAACATTAAATAGATCTCAAGCTACTATTGCTTAATAATTAATAGCAGTTTATGGATTTTTCCTCTAGGAACTTATCTAAAACTTTATTAAACCCAGTTACACTAACTGCCGTAACCACATCCTCTGGCAATGAAATCCAGAGCTTAAAGAATGAAAAATAATTTTCTTCAATTTGTTTTAAATGAGCTACTTGCACATATCATTATTACACAGTCAAGCCAATGTTTCTTCATCAGATTTTCTCTCCTCAGAAAGGAAATGTTTTGGGCTTTCTTTTTATAATTGCATGGTTGGTTAGTTTTAGTTTACATATGATTCTGGTTATGATGGAAAATCTCACTAAGCATTCATGTTGGTGGGGAGTTCCCATAGATGTTTTGATTAGCTTGTGTGACACCTTTAAATTTATAAAAGAATTCCTTCAAGTATAGTAAGCTTAAAAGGCAACTGATCTGCTCTGAAAAACAGTCATGCTTTTTTTTAAATAGTATTTTGTATGTACCACGAAGCCCATTTCTTGTGCAATGTGTCTTTGCAGAAGTGAGTGAAGAGCAGACAATGACATTTAAATTTGTTATAATTGTTTTTTTTATTTAAAATGTGGATCTAATTATTTTTTCATAGTATGTTAAACATGCTATAACTGCTCACTGTGTAATACTATACATTATGCAGGTATCATTTGAATAAGGTAAATTGATCAATATATTTCCATCAAAGAAATGTGGACAGTAATGTAGCCAGGGACGGTAACTTTTAAAGAGCCGTGCAGATGCACATGTACGTGCGTATGCTGGCTCGCATCCAGAGACGCGACCATTTTATAATATAAATGCATATATGCACACATGATATAAAATAGGCTGAATGCGCAAAAACGTGCGCACAATTTTATATGGATGCGCTCATGTACACGCAAATGCTGCCTCTACCATGTAAGTGGGGAGACATTAATAGAAACACCCGCTGGTGCAATTACCTGTTAAACCACTTCACCCAGGTAAGGGATAGGACTTTCTAACCCCCTATTTAAATATCCTTCCTTTTCTCCTATTAACCCCACCCATGAAAACCCTGCTGACATGCCTATATTTTTTTGTTTTAGGACTTTCATGCCATCCTCAGCAGAAGTAAATTTACGCAGCAGGGGACCCTGGCACACACAAGGACTTGCAAGTATTTACACGCATATCTTTTGGCCAGGCCCCACTCAAACCATGCCCACACTCCACCCCTTATTAGAAACTTTTTACTTGAGTGTGCAGCGGGAGATACCGCACGTCCTCGGGCAGCTTTTAAAATCTCCTCTGTGCACGCTGGCCTGGCTTGTGTGCATACCTCCTGGTTTTAGTGCTTGCTTGCTAGGCTTTTAAAATTCACCATTTTCTCAAAAAGACTTAGATGTCTTCTAGGCGTGAGCAGCATGGGATGGGATTTATAATATGAGATCTGATATGCATTTCCAAGTGTTCCAGCCTGGTCACTTTCTGAGGCAGAATGATGGGCTTGACAGATCATTGCTCTGACCTTGTTTCGCTATTATGTGTTTACATTCTTTAGTAGAGTGAAAGAGAGGAAGAAAAGGAGGGGAAGAGGAAAAGGAAGAGATGGCTTTTTTCTTTACCACACAAACCTCACTCCAAGCAAACACACCTGTCCTTCAGCTACCATACTCCCTTCTTTCCTTGCTAGGCACCCCTTCTTTGGTGGTTTTGCAAGAAAAGAAGCAAATCCACCACCCATAGTCCCCTATCTCCTGCTGCATCAATGCCAACATAAGGTTCAGGTGCCCTAGCTAACTCTGTTGGAGAAGCTAAATTCTTCCCGCAGAACTGGATATGAAGCATTTGTTGCTTCTGTCCTGGAGCGAATGATGTAGGAGATAAAGTGCATCAGGAGGGAGATTAAGGCCTGCCCAGAGTGATGCAGACCTGGCAGTCACTGGGGAGCAGAGAACTTCTACTCCTGGATACTGGCAGTGGTTCTCATAATCATCAGAGCAACTCCTCCTCTCAGCCAAGACTACCAATGAGTTGTCACTGTGGTCACTTGATAAGCTGCATCGCTTCAAGACCTTAACTATGATGTTGTGCACACTCAGCAAGGGTCTGAGTCACCATGGCAAACTTAGAATTCAGGGACATTACACTTGCTATAACCATTGTTATTTTTTGTTATACTTTAATTGACGTTATATATAGCTATTTTAAATGTGTGAAGTGACATTTTATACGTATGTCAAGGTGAAAGGTTGCAGCTACTTACAACAGGACAGTGTATGCATCATCAGTGATAAACAGGATATTTATAACATATAGAGAGCCACTATAGGAAGATGAAGCAGATTACCATTGTCAAATTAACCATTCTGACAGCAATTTGTAACATCATACATAAGTTAGTCAGCAAATACACATGTAAATTACACCAATTTTCAAAGTGGACTTATGCACATAAATGTACTTTGAAAATTATCCTGACTATGAATTAAATGGTTTATGAAACATACCAAGTTAATTTTAAAATCATTATTATTCATGAAACTAAGAGATTGAAATTGTGTCTAAAGGTAGTCATGTTTTGACAAGTGAATATTATGCCTAAATTCTACCATCAAGAAATAAATCTCTACACCCAAAACACACCTACTGTTCCATCCTAAACCTCTTCTCAATTGAAATTAGCTCACATCAAATATGTACAGTGCTTTTATAATCCGGGTACATCAGGAGCTGGAGAAAGAAAGTAGGAGTTTTCTCACCCCATGAGCCCTCTAAATTTTCTCCTCCTCCCTCTTTCACTTTTCTTCACCATCCTCATCCTCCCCTCTTTTTCACCCTTCCCTCTCCCTTTCTCTCACCCTTCTCCTACCCTCATCTTTCTGTATTCATCACCAAAAGGAGGGCATTGTTCCTTAAGAACCCCAACTCACCTGGTCTGGATGACCCAATGTAGTAAATTCGAGCTGCATGGTATCAGCATCACCTGTATTAAGCCCACATTGTACTTGCTTGCTAATTTGGAAAGAATGAACTTTATCTTCTCACCTGAAGTAGACAGGATTGGATTCTATAAACACTGATTCAATCATTTTGGGCATAATTGAGAAAAAAATGAAAAGAAACTCCCATTGTTTCATAAGTTTTATTTAGCTTGTCTAATTCATAAATATGCAGATGTTTTAAAAATATATAAATTGAGTAGTAGAGATAAGTCAAAGCAGGTAGTGTTGCTAATATTAAATTTAAAGGTTTACAATGCTTGAGAAACTATTTTAAATACCATAATCTCTGCATGTGCAGCAAGGGCCGGATTTTAAAATGGTTACACACGCCGGGCCTATTTTAAAAAGGCCCAGTGACACGCGTAAAGCCCCGGGACGCGTGTAAGTCCCGGGGCTTTACAAAAGGGGCGATCCGGGGGCAGGACGGGGGCAGGGCTAGAGGCCTGCAACACAGCGGCCATTGCTGCTGTGTCGAGGGATCACGTGCCGGCAGCCTGCCAGCACGCACAACTCGTGCATGCCCAGAGGCAGGCGCAAAAGGTAAAATAAAAATTTTGGGGGGGCTAGAGTAGGGCTAGGGGGAGGAAATGTTAGGGGAAGGACTGGGAAGGTCGCGTTAAGGGGGAGGGAACGGGGAAGGCATCGCAGCTTGGCGCGCGCAAGGTGCACAATTGTGCACCCCCTTGCATGCGCCGACCCTTGATATAACTTGTGCACGCCTGCGCACGCAAGTTATAAAATTGGGAGTACATGTGCGCGTGCTAGGTAGCATGCGCACATGTACGCCCACACACACCTTCTTAAAATCTACCCCTAAATGTGGTCAAAGTGAGAGCTTCTGAGAAGTGAGTAAAATCTGAACAACTTCATGAGAAATAACTGCTTGTAGGATGGCTCAGAGGAAGCGAAGAAGGTGGTAATGGAGGAGCATCCATTGAGGCTATACCTCATGCTTATCTTGAAAATCATTACACAAGCTGTTATGAATATGTTTGACAGCCCTAGACCCTTAGAAGCTATTCAAGATAACCTAAATTTCTCTTGTAAAATGAAAAGGATGAATCAACTCCTAGGTAACGAACATAACCCAGATTTTATTCCTGCTTTGTGATATCCTTATTTGCAATTGGCATAATGACGTTATAAGAAAAGTACACAGTAGTCATGTCTGTGTTGTACTTGGAATGCACTTGCACAATTGTGTTGCCTTATTTAAAAGCTATGTAGATTAGCTGGGTCAGATGCTAATCTTGGTTTGAGGATATAATCAGTCTGGAAATGTTGTTGCTCAAATATAAGACTCCCACAAGCACAGTTAATTACAATGAACTGCTGCAGATGTGCCTGAAAGCTGTTCTTATATGGCTTAATATATGGTTTAAATATTTTGGTTTAGTACTGAATCCTTATTACACAATAATAAAGAGAAGCCACTCTGAAAGATGAAAAGTAAGGTTAGTACAAACATTATTTGTTCTACTGCTATTTTACTTCAGCTGAAAATATAAAATGGAAGAATCTATTGACATTGTTTTCTAGAGCAGAGTTTGGCCAATCCGTTTATTGTATAAAGGAGTTTCTACCATTCAGTAATCTTGGGACAAGCCCTTTATAAACCTGTTCAATACTCTCCTACCCAAAATAAATCTACAATATACCAATCATTTTAAATAATGTAATGTTCAAAATTTGCATTACATGAATCTTCATAATATTATTGCATAGAATAGTGTGGTTATCATGTTAATTGTTAGATAAATAGAGGTCAATATTCAAAGTCTTTAAGTGGGTCATTTTTGGAATTAGATACATAAAAAATAAGATTTGAATATCTCCGCTCACTTCCCCCTCATAACAACCATACACATTTTCAGGGCACCACTCACTGGGGCAGATTTTCAAAGGCTAGATGTGTAACCTGAGAAAATCTGCCCCTGCACGCGCCGAACCTATACTGCATAGGCTCGGCGGAGCGCACAAACCCAGGGACCAGCATATGTCCCGGGACTTCGGAAAAGGGGTGGGAAGGGGGCAGGTCTGGGGGTCCGGGGGCGGTCCGGCAGTGGCTCTGGGGGCAGTCCTGAGGCCTCCTTCATGCAGCCATGCCAGAGGTTCGCGCGCCGGCAACTGGCTGGCGCGCGCGCAAGATACGCCTGCTTTGGGCAGGCGTAAGAAATAAAATAAGGTAGGAGGGGGGGATTTAGTTAGGGCTGGGGGGTGGGTTAGATAGGGAAAGGGAGGGGGAGGGTGGGGGGGACCGAAAAAAAAGTTTCTTCCAAGGCCGCTCCGATTTTGCATCGGCCTTGGAGGGAATGGGGAAAGCCATCAGGGCTCCCCTTGGGCTCGGCGTGTGCAAGGTGCACATGTGTGCACCCCCATGCGTGCACCGACCCTGGATTTTATAACATGCGCATGGCAGCGCGTGCATGTTATAAAATTGGGCGTAGATTTGTTCGCGCCCAATTGCGTGAACAAATCTACTCCCACGCATAAGTTTTAAAATCTGGCCCATTGTGTGCTCGAAATGAATCCAGCTCAAAAAGGGTGATTCTGAAGGTGTCTGGGATAGGACTCATTTTTAGCGGTTGACTGCACTAAAAAGTAAATTTTAAAAGCCTGGCACACACCAAAATCAGGGGATGTTCGAAGAAGTTGGGCTCATGCACACCACACAGATTTTTAAAGCTGCTAAGATACACACTTATCTTCCACAGCGTGCACATCTTGAAAGTTTTCAAAAAGTAGCGGGGTCATGGATGGGGTCTAGGTGGGGTATGGGCGTTTCGGCATGAACCTGAGATGTGTATGTAAATACTTACGTGCCCTGGAAGGCTCCTTTCTGCTATGGATGATTTGTAAGTTTAAAATTACAGAAAACTAAACTGGGGTGAGTGATGGCTATTAAACTAGGGGGGTTTGGGGGATCTAGTCTTAATTGGGTTGAATTTCTGTGCATCCACTTGCCCTTCTACAAGGGGGGAGAGAGAAGGAGAGAGAGAGAGAGAGAATCTAGCCATAATCCATAATGCCCTCATTCTAGGTAGATATTTAGATCACTATAAGAGGCCCACCTAGTAACTCGAGGTGAGGTTTAGGTATTAGTGTAGGGGTCAGGGGCCACTTTGACATTCAAAATGAGACATATGAACAGAACAGTGCTCCCTTGTGAAGATTTGATGACCTTCACCCAAAGATGAGATTTGTGCAATGTTCTCTCAGCCTAGCTTGATGTTACCCAGGTAGAGAGTCCTTTCCAGATCATTTATATATATATTGAAAAGCACCGGTCCAAGTAGAGATCCCTGAGGCACTCCACTGTTTACCCTTTTCCACTGAGAAAATTGATCATTTAATCCTACTCTCAGTTTCCTGTCTTTTAACCAATTTGTAATCCACGAAAGGACATCGCCTCCTATCCCATGACTTTTTAGTTTTCTTAGAAGCCTCTCATGAGAGACTTTGTCAAATGCCTTCTGAAAATCCAAATACACTACATCTACCGGTTCACCTTTATCCACATGTTTATTAACCCCTTCAAAAAAATGAAGCAGATTTGTTAGGCAAGACTTGCCTTGAGTAAATCCATGTTGACCGTGTTCCATTAAACCATGTCTTTCTATATGCTCTACGATTTTGATCTTGAGAATAGTTTCCACTATTTTTCCCAGCACAGAAGTCAGGCTCACTGGTCTGTAGTTACCCGGATCGCCCCTGGAGCCTTTCTTAATTATTGGGGTTACATTGGCCACCCTCCAGTCTTCAGGTACAATGGATGATACAGGGGTGCAAGTCTGATACTTCACTTTCAATGCATATCCAGCAAAACTCTCTGCTTCAACGGCAGGGGGAATGAAGAAAGGTGGATCTATATACAGACAACAACCAACAAGGACTGAATTATTTAGTCTGGGTAGGCAAGTGGGCATGGGTGTGGCTTGCTTATTGTGGCGGTTGCTACCCTTAACTAATTAGGCTAGATATTTCATTTAGATGCAGTTCCAACACTGCTCTCTCATTAATGGTGGGGGTGGAAGGGAAATAGAACCAAAAGGTTACTAAGAGCCAAGAGTAAGATAAGTATGAGAAAAAAAAAAAGTTGCTGGGCAGACTGGATGGTCTTCTTCTGCCGTCATTTCTATGTTTCTATGATAGGTTACACATTTTAACTAATAGATCAGAAATTTCATTTTTTAGTTCCTTCAATACCCTAGGATGCATACCATCCGGTCCAGGTGATTTGCTACTCTTTAGTTTGTCAATCTGGCCTATGACATCTTCCAGGTTTACAGTGATTTTGTTCAGTTTGTCTGACTCATCACCCCTGAAAACCATCTCCGGAACTGGTATCTCCCCAACATCCTCATTAGTAAACACAAAAGCAAAGAATTCATTTAGTCTTTCTGCAATGGCCTTATCTTCCCTAAGAGCCCCTTTAATCCCTCTGTCACCTAATGGTCCAACCGACTCCCTCATAGGTTTCTTGCTTCGGATATATTTTAAAAAGTTATTATTGTGAGTTTTTGCCTCTATGGCCAACTTCAATTCAAATTCTCTCTTCGCCTGTCTTATCAATGTTTTACACTTAACTTGACAATGCTTATGTTTTATCCTATTTTCTTCAAATTGATCCTTCTTCCAATTTTTGAAGGATTTTTTTTGGCTAAAATAGCATCTTTCACCTCACCTTTTAACCATGATGGTTATCGTTTTGCCTTCCTTCCACCTTTCTTAATGCATGGAATACATATGGACTGCGCCTCTAGGATTGTATTTTTAAACAATGTCCATGCCTGTTGAACACTTTTAACCTTTGCAGCTGCACCTTTCAGTTTTTTTCTATTTTCCTCATTTTATCAAAGTTTCCCTTTTGAAAGTTTAGTGTTAGAGCTGCAGATTTACTTATTGTCACCTTTCCAGTTATTAGTTTAAATTTGATCATGTTATGATCACTGTTGCCAAGTGGCCGCACCACCGTTACCTCTCTCACCAAATCCTGCATTCCACTAAGAATTAAATCTAAAATAGCTCCCTCTCTTGTTGGTTCCTGAACCAATTGCTCCATGAAGCAGTCATTTATTATATCCAGGAACTTTATGTCTCTAGCAAGTCCTGATGTTACATTTACCCAGTCAATATTGGGGTAATTGAAATCTCCCATTATTATTGCACTGCCAAATTGGTTAGCTTCCCTGATTTCTCTAAGCATTTCATCATCTGTCTGACCATTTTGTCCAGGTGGACGGTAGTATACTCCTATCACTATCCTCTTACCCAACACACATGGGATTTCTAACCATATAGATTCTACTGAGCATTTAGTCTCTTGTATGATCTTTATACCCTCCCGGACATAAAGTGCTACGCCCCCACCTAGTTGATCCTCCCTATCATTGCAATATAATTTATACCCTGATATAGCGCTGTCCCATTGGTTATCCTCCTTCCATCAAGTCTCTGTGATGCCAATTATGTCAATCTCATTATTTGCTGCTATACACTCTAACTCTCCCATCTTACTTCTTAGACTTCTGGCATTGGCATTTCAAAGTGTGTTTTTTGTTTGTATTAACAACCTGCTTTTCAATTGTTAGGGTTAATTCAGAAATCATTAGCTTCGGTGATTTTTTACATATAGGCACATGGAGTATTATTAATATTTATTTATTTAAATTCTTTTACTATACTGATACTCATGACAAGGTCTTATCGTACCGGTTTACAATAAAACAGGAGGGAAACCAATTAACAACTAAGTAGAAGGTAAAAAGTTACATTGAACAGGGAGCGAGAACATGGGAGATGGAAGACAGAAAAGATATTTTAAATAATAACTGGAGAGTAATAGAAATAATCAATGAAAAAACAATATAGTAGCGAGACATAAACAGAGATTTATCCCTTTACAAAAGTATGTTTGCTTTTAATGGAACCTCTCTGTTGGGATGCCCTAACTCTCCTGTTTCATTAGTATCCTTCAAGGATACATTTCTCTGAACCATGCACTGCTGAGTGACTGTCAGCTTTCCCCCTTGTTCTAGTTTAAAAGCTAATCTATCTCCTTTTTGAAAGTTAGTGCCAGCAGCTTGGTTCCACTCTGGTTAAGGTGGAGCCCATCCTTTCAGAAAAATCTCCCCTTTCCCCAAAAGTTTCCCCATTTCCTTATAAAGCTGAATCCCTCTTCCCTGCGCCATCGTCTCATCCAAGCATTGAAACTCTAGAGCTCTGCCTGCCTCTGGGGACCTGCACATGGAACAGGAAGTATTTCAGAGAATGCCACCCTAGAGGTTCTGGATTTCAGCTTCCTACCTAAAATCCTAAATTTGGCTTCCAGAACCTCTCTCCCACATTTTCCTATGTCTTTGGTACCCACATATACCACAACAGCCAGCTCCTCCCCAGCACTGTCTATAGTCCTATCTAGGTGACGCGTGAGGTCTGCCACCTTCGCACCAGGCAGGCAAGTTACCAGGTGGTTCTCACGTCCACCAGCCACCCTGCTATCTACATTTCTAAATGTTGCAGAATGCAATGGCCAGAATTCTAACCAATACCTGCAAAGCCGACCATATCACCCTTATCCTCAAGGAACTTAATTGGCTCCCCATCTCCTCCCGTATCATATACAAAACCCTCACCATCATTCACAAGTCCCTTTACAACCACAATCTCCCCTGGCTTGATGATGCCCTCCGCTTCCGCCCTTCCAACCGTCCCACCAGAACAGCTCACAAAGGTACCCTCTATACCCCCACCCTCAAAATTGCTCACCTCACCTCCACCAGGGAGCGAGCCGTATCTGTCGCAGGCCCCACCCTCTGGAACACCATGCCCCATGATCTCCGACTAGAATCTTGCTCTGAAATTTAAAAAAAAGCTAACGACTTGGCTCTTTAAACAGGCATATCCGGAATTGGACCCCACTTAGTCCCCCCCTATCCCTGCACTTTTATTCTCCTGTTTCCATCCAGTTTACAGTTCCCGCTCCCTCTGTAACCCTTCCCCCCCATTTCCTCCACGCCTTCCTTCCAGCTTCTCTTCCCCCACCTTCCTTCCTCTCCTCCCTGGTTAAATGCCACAGTTATTCTACTTAACCTTTTACCTCCCCCCCCACCCCCCCGATTTCCACCATTGCACTTTTACAAGACTATCTGCCATACTATATCTCATTGTTTTCAAGATTGTATATTGTTATGATATTGTTTATTCGCTGGTTCCTGTACAATGTCATACTGTTTATATTGGTTATTTGCAAGTTTCTGTACCATATCATATAGTTTGTCCGCAAGGTACTTCTTCAGTTTCTCCTCTGCCTTCTTTTCTTTTACTCCTCTGGCTTCAAAGTAATTCCTCGCTATTCTCCCCCCCTCCCCCCCCCCCCCCCGTTCCTCCCTCCCTGTCCCTGTTTTTTGTACTTCCTTCTATATTTTTCCTTCCCCACCTGTTCTTATTCGTCTTTGCTCTGCCCCTGTAACCCTTCCCTCCCCCTTTCTTTACCCCCCTCCCTCTTACAAGTTCCCTTCCCATGTTTTTTTATTGTATATTTTGCAAGATTGTATATTGTGCTTATTGGCTATTTCATGTAATTTTTTACTTTGTTTTACTCCTAGATACTGTTCCTATTTTAGTTTTTCGTGTCCTTCATCCTTCTATCACCTATTCTTATTATTTTCCTGCTGCTCCCTCTCCCCCTTCCCTGTTTTTTGTATTTCCCTTCAGTTATATGTAAACCAATATGATGTACCCATGAATATCGGAATAAAAAAGCTATTAAATAAAATTTTAAAAAATAAAATAACACATGTTATTGTTGGAAATAACTACATCTCTTTCCCTGGTGTTAAGGTGTGCAATATGCCTGAAACAGCATTTGTGATATTTATTGCATATGTCATTTTGGGAGAGGGAGGAGAGACCCTTTATAAGACTCCCCTATTGGTCAACTATTTATATCACTGTAGGAGGGTCAACTAGATACTCAAGGTAAGATTTTGGTGGTGCTCTAGGGTTTGGAGGCCAGTTTTACATCAACAGAGGTAAGAACAGCACTGTAAACATCAGAGAACATTTGATGTCATTTGGAACAAAAAAGACTGGAAGCCTGGTAAGACTCTTCTCTTCAGTCTCTAGGTGTGCATTGCTTACCTCACTAGCATTCAGACAGAGAGAGACAACTACCATCACACTGTATCCCATCCTAACCCTCCCCCGTGAAGATAAAAATCATAAACAGCAGTGTACTGCCTATCTTTCTGGCATAGTGAGGGTGATACTACTATAGCACAGAAAAAATCAAAAACAGCCAAAAACCAAGGCCAAATTAAAAAATGTCTACCTTTATTAAACTCTGGGAGCTTCTAAGCACACAGACATCTTTACCAACTACTAGAGAAGAAATACAGAGCTTCTTGCACATGCTCAGAGTTTACAGTGGTAGGAAGTCAGCATCACCTGATCCAGATATCAGCTACAGATTAGTTTAAAAATATATTTCAATGTGATTTGCCTTTTATTTGGTTTCCTTGCCAACTTGTCCTTACTCACCCCTGACAAGACTGTGAGATCACAGAGGCAAGAGCTGGAGTGGAAGAGTAGCCAAGTGGTTAAAGCAGCATTCAAATCCCACTGTTACTCTTTGTGACCTTGGGCAAATCACTTTACTCTCTGTTGCCTCAGTACAAAATTAGATTATAAGCCCTGTGGGGATAAGGAAATACCTATTGTACCTGAATATAATCTACTTTGGAGTACCAAAAAGAAAAATATAAAATAAGTTATTTAGAGCAGAGCTATAAACTTCAAAGGGCCTTGGACCTGAATGGGAAATATAAACAAATGATAAGATTATTTGTTTCATTTGTGGGACCACATTTGTTTCAGAGAATCACAAATGAAACAAATGTGGACTCATTCATGTTTTGCCCATTTGTTTCAAATGAATTTTCATCTCTACTTTTTGGTACCACAACAGTGCATGTAAATACAATACAATATTGTATGTGATTTTTTTTTTTTTACCTCAGAAGGCTGTATTTTGAATATCTTTTTCATGTAAAATCAGTTATTATGTGCATAATTTTTAAGTGTCTGTGCAGAAGGTGTGGAAGGATAGGGGTGTGCAATGCTGTAAGATTTGTTTCTGTCACCTAATACCCTTGTACCAGCCTTGGGCATTACTTTATAAACCTTTAACAGAGATTTCCCACTTCATCGTATAATGTGTTGTATAATGGATGAGGGCACAATTTTTCACTTGTCCATAGATACCAAATTGCCTGGCTATGCTCTGGCCTTAAGTACATGTATTTTTCCATACTGCTAAGGATACAAAGTGATTGAAATAGCTAATTTATGATTTTTTTTTTCATTTCCACCCAAAGCACAATAGAAGAATGAATGACTAAAGCAGTATTTAGCCAGATTTGACTTGCTTGCATCTGTGAATTGTATCTCAATGGCCATCAGTAAACATTAGGAGTAATGGGACTGAAGCCTGATACATGCACACCCTGAGTCTGATCAAGTGTTGCTGCCATTATGAAGCGTCCCTAGACCTTGCATTCCTGAGGAATAGCAGCAGGGAACAGGAATTAAGCTCTTGTCTTTTTTATATGGCACTGCACAGATCTAACACTGAGCCACTGGGCCAGCCCTACTTTGAAGAGTTCTCTAAAGGTTTATGTATGGGACAGTGATAGATAACCTGATAAATAGATATATGACCAATGCACAGTTTCCAGAAGTGAGTTCTTCCCTTGTAAAAGACCTTAACAAATAATTTATCCCAGTCAAAATTTTGATGGTTGTAATATCTCTACAAATTCTTCCCATTTCAAAAAATCACTTAAAACCCATCTTTTTCAATTAGCATTTAAAACACTTACTCCAGAACAAACATAAAGTCTTCTCCACCACCTCATTTACAGCCACTATCATTCTTTTTCATTTCATCCCCCCCCCCCCTTTTTTTTCCCATTTTGTTCCCTAGTTTTCGGTCTTACTTTGTCACTTTTCTACCTTCCTCTCCTTCCCCCCTCCCTTCCATATTAATAGCAAGTTCCACGGCAACAGTTTTACTTTTATTTACTTTAGTAAATATTTGTTTATTTCTAGCTAGAATTTATTCCAGCTATTAATTAATTTTATGTACTTTTAATTGTATTTATTTATTACCTTTTTCTATAATTTTATTTTATTCTTTTTTATTTTATTACTCTTTCCAATGTAAACCACTTTGACAAAAACAAATTTTATAAAGTGGTATATAAATTCTTTTAAATAAATAAATAAATAAAAATAAAATTAATCTCCCTATCTCATCCCTCAGTATCACCCTTGATAGTTTGACAGCCAAGTTCTACAAGACCTTACAGCACAGTTTGTTGAGTGCACGCTTGAAAATATTTAGCTCACTGCTGGATGACCAAAACCTTCCAAACACTATGATAGGGCATGCATTTCAGTGATTTAGATGCCTAACAAAGACTATACTGATATATTAATTCCTATAGCCTTATATCTCACATTAAAATTGATATATAAATCTGCAAATAATTTTACTTCTAGATTTAAAAAAACATTACTTCTCTAATATTATCAGACCAAAAACATTTCATTATGAACAGACAAGTCTCTGACAACATCAGAACCAACAGTTATTTTAGTCTATGTTGTACACTTTGAGGGAATCCCCTCAGTGCTTTTACTCCTACACACCAAAAAAGGCTTTTGATCGGTCTAACTGAAATATCCTCAGGGAAGTAATTAAGAACATTAGTCTTGGTAAAAATGTTGTGCATCAGTTGTACTTTAGGGCCTTGGATCCTACATTTTTCATGTTCACCAACATGTCATAACTTAGTAATACAGTAGCTGTCAACACATAAGGACCATTTGGCCCACACTGTCTGCCCAGTTGCTCCTGCCTACATTTCTCCAGCTCAGGATATCTCTCAGCTGTCTCCTATACAAATCTGACTTCCTACACTTTTCGAGCTGTAATAATAACCCTTATTAACCCTTACTCCAACCCACTGAATTAGAGATACGGTATCTCCCAGCTGCTTGCAGTCTTTTTTTTTTTTTTTCTCTTTAGTTAGGAAGCTTAACTAATTCAGCTTGTTGCCCATGCTCTGAAGCTTGCCAACATCCTCCAGTTAAACCTGTACATGTACCAAAGCCATGCTGCTGATTAATGTTGGTTAACATGCCTCCTTTTCTTGGGAGCTTGGTGCAGATATACCATTGCTTTATAGAAGCTGGCTTTGTTTTCTCCCTTTTTTGGCTCTCTGTTTCTCCTCGTGATTAAATTTATAGGTTTCTAAAGCTGATCCTGCACTCAAGGTCCCCTATTTATTTCTGCTACTCCCTTACCTCTATTTTTTTCCTTCTGTATCTATCCCAAACATGCTTAAAATGTTGCATGGTTTTCATTTCTGCTATCTTTTCTGGTTGGTTAATCAGTCATCTACCATTCTCAAAGTAAAGAAGTATTCCTTCATATTTGTTACGCACCCCGTCCACACCTGGCCTGCACACGGGCCTGCACACCTCCATGGTTCCACGGCAGGTAATGAGTTGGCTTCCCTAACGGCAGCTGCAAGTGCTTCCAGGCCTCGGCGTCCCATGGCGGCAGTCGCCAGGCCTTCCACTGTGCACCAGGCCTCGTGCTGGAGCTCGGCGTCCTCGGCCATGTTGGCCACGCTCCTACGTGCATGCGCGCGGACTGCCCGGCCTCTTGTAGGGCCAAGGACGGGTCCTAGCTCCGCAGCACGCCCTGATTGATTCCTTGTTATAAGGAAGTCCCTGCTTGTACTTCCTTGCCTTGGCAATCGAGTTGGCTTGTATGCTAGATTGTCACTGCGTTTGTACTTGCACCAGTCTTGTTCCAAGTCTCGTTCCATGATCCTTCTGTTCCAGTTCTGTTCCTGCCTTGTTCCTGCATTCTAGTACTCCAGCGTCCTTCTGTTCCTGTTCATCTGTCCATCTCCCCAGGTAGTACCTCCGGACTGTCTTAATGGTACTGACCTCGGTTTGTTCCTTGACCTGCTTGTCTACTGCCTGCCTTCTGACTCCAGTCTGTTCCTCGACCTGCTTGCCTGCCGCCTGCCTTCTGATCTCATCTGTTCCTAGACTCATCTGCCTGCTGCCTGCCTTCTGATCTCGGCCTGCCTGTGACCTCGGCTGACCTCTGGAACCTGACCTCTGCTTTGCTAACTACTTCTCGGACTGACCCCCGGACTCTGACCTCTGCCTGCTTGACCACATCTCTAGATTCTGGCTCTGTTCCTAGCCTTGTCATCACCTAAGCTATTCTGGTCCTCCTTGTTTCATCAGACCTCCAGTCTCGAATGTGACCATGCTCCCCTTCTGTCTGTGGGCACGCCGGACTTCCATCCTTCCAGAAAACCCTGCGAGGGCCACCTAAGTCCAAGTGGCCTGGGTCCCTACGGGCTCCTCCCGGGGGGACCTTGGGCCTCCAGTGGTGAAGCTCATCCTAGCCTCTGTCTCCTCCAGTGCCCCGCCCCCTGGGGGCAGTTGCTTCCTGGTCCCTACCAGGGAGCTGTTCTCCACTGCTCCAGGACAAGGGTCCACTCCCGAGCACAATATTTACTCTGAGCTCTTATCTATTTAACTTCATATCAAGACATTTGTTCTGGAAATGCATTTTGTGCTGAAAATACCTCTGTGTTGTAGTTTATTGAAATCTATTACATATTTGAATGCTTCTATGATATCTTCTATTTCTTTTCTTCTAGTAAGTATATTTTGAGTTACTTATGCCTCTCTGTATAGAGTTTATATTGCAGGTCCTGCACCATTTGATAGCCCTTCCATGAACTCTATCACTTCTATCAATGTCCTTGTGAAGGTATGGCCCCAAGAAATCAATGTATTACTCAAGGTGGGTGTCTCACTAGTTAGCTATACAAGGGCAATATTACTTTCCTTCTCCTGCTTGTGTCACCTCTCTTTCTGCACCCTGGCATACTGTTAGCTTTCTCTGCCATTTCATTACTTTGATTGGCAATTTCCAGGTCATCTGAGATGATTATCCCTAGGTCTCTTTCTTGTCTGGCAGTTTCCAGTTATTGGTAAGTGGCTAATTAATGTTTGCACTTCAGGGGCATAATTTTACTTTGCATTGAAACATGGCTTCCACACCCTTATCCAGTCTTCCATTTTTGAACCATATCTTGCACGTGTGTCTAACCTGTTGCAGATTCATGAGTCATTTGCCAACACTTTATTTTTTTCTGTCAAGTCCCTTTACAATGTCATTAACATTAGCTGCGGTTTCTCTGCAAGTTAAGCAGAAGCCTTGCAGCATGGTGCCCCCTCCTTCATCACAGGCCTTTGTGTTCTCTATTCATGGTGGTCAAAAAGGGCTGGGGAAAGCCAGCCAAGACTGAGCTGCTGGCATACCTGACCGGGTGCTTGGGTTAGCAAGGAGAGGGAAGGAGCACCAGTAAGCATCGGTGAGAGTATTTCTTTTGCAGAGCAGCAGCATTTGTGTCTCGAGCAGTGTGGGGACTATGCTTTCTGCTCTGGAAGAATGAAAGAGGCAGCATGTTTGTGGTGGCTGAGCGGCTGCCAGACAAGGAAGGGGAGGAGTCCCTTATTTTTTATTTTTTAACTTAGTGGTGATTGGCAGCCTTCCTGTGCAGGTTGCCACAAATGTAAATGTGTGATATTATTTAACTTTTATGCTCCTATTCCTACTGGGTTACACCTAAAGAGGTTGGTTTTTTTTAGTGAGGGGAAACCCCAGCCTACCTTTCTGCTGGGTAATCTCTAAATAAGTAGAGGTCAATTTTCTAAAACCTGAAAAACGTATAAGTTATGCTGGATATTTAGCAGGGAAAACATCCTGCTTATTATCAATGAATAAAGTTATCTGGGTAAACCTAAACAGGTATCGTTGAAACTTAACTGGGACTGCCTGAATATTGCTGTTTATCTTTCAATGTTATCTAGGTGCATGTGCACAGATAACTTTGGGCTTAACTAGATGTATTCAAAAGAATATGGCAGGTTAGGTGCCCAGAGGAAAAAAAACCCCAAACAAATATTAAGTGCATGGACAGAATAAAAAAAGAAGAGAAACCTAGGGACCTGATTATTCACCCCTCTCCCACTTAAATGAGGCCAAGCTTGGGCCTGAGTTTCAATGCCTCCCTGCCCTCAAACCCTCCAAAGAAAGATCCAGCAGTTTAGCACCCTTCTTCTTCCCCTCTCCCTTCCCCCAGTTATTCAGAATTACCTCTGGCGCTCTCCACCTGCCCAGCACCCCCACCTCCTTGTCAAGCCAAGCCAAAACCTCCAGCCCCAGCCAGACGACCTAAACCCTTAAACATGACTCGGAGCTCAGAACTAGTGTTCAGCTCCTGGCGCATCCAGTGCTGCTCTGACAGCAGCGCTGGTTCCAAGTTCCTGTCGAGTTTAAGGGTTGAAGGAGTGTAACTTGGGAGGGAGGACTAGGCTTGATGATGAGGCAGGGGGAGGGGGCAGGTGGAGGTGGCCAATCATCTGGACAGGGCTTTTGCTTTAAAACTTTCCTTGGGGGCAGGGGGCAGAGGACAAGGGGGAGGAGGCATCGGGCCCCGAGGCTGAAATCTGTTCTTACTTGGGTGGAGGAGTAGGCAATAGAGCACTATAAGCTTTTCTTTTTTTTCCTTCTTTTTTTCCAGCTATATTTTTTGTAATCTGTTCCAGAACAACTTTAACTCTGCTCCTACAGCTGGCTAGAGTTAACTGAAACATTTATTTGACTAAAATTTCAGAGCTATCTGAATAAAGTTCCCAATTAACTGATCCCCATCTTGGAATGACCCCGAAACACCTCTAACTTATTCAGCTAAATTTTAGCTGCATAAGTGACAAAGATACAGATAACTCAGAAGTTATCCAGTTAAATTCCTTTGAATATTGACCTCATAGATATTTTTGCCATTGTATTATCTATTTTTGATATTTTCCTATACTGGCTATTTATGATGTTTTATTGTATCAATTTTTAACTCATGTTTTGTTCTTCCCCTGAGGTTTGCAAGTGTAGAACAACATACAGTAAATCAAATGAATGAATGAATGAATGAATGAATTTGTCCTAAAATTCCCATAGTATTCTTTGTACAAGCTTTTGATATGTTTGAATATGTGAAAGAAAGACAGTGGGTAACAAATGGTTGAAATATTGTCTTCTTGTGTGGAGTTGGTACTTTTTTTTCACAATGCTTTACGTATCAAATGACGACAAAGTAAATAACGATCTAATTCCAAAGTTACTAAAATCACACGGTTTGTGTGTTTTTTATTAACAACCTCCAAAATCCAAGGTTTCCATAGTTATTCCCCTTAGGGTCTTCCTCATCATCTGGCACTATCCCACATTTTTTAGATTTTCTTCTCACTTAATTCCCATTTTCCTTCTCATTTTTCTAATCTTAGGATCATGTGGGTATTGAATCTTGAGACATATAGTCTAGAGTTCAATAAATTCAAATATATCTCCAAAACATACTGGCTGAAATATAAGCTGTATTGGATTTTAAACATTATACATTTCAAAAGAGGTATCTAATGGAGAGCAAGAAATCACAGTTTACCCTCATTCATTATCAAAAGAAATTTTGACTACTAGATTATTACTCTATAGACCAGTTCAATTTTGATTTTAAATCTTTGATGAATAACAACCTGCTTCTGCTATCCTGTTGTACTGACAAAAGTTTCTTTGTACTTCAATAAGACAATGGGTTTAAAGGATATATGGGGGGGTCCATATTCAAAAGCTAGTTAGATGGATAACCTAACAATTATTCATCTAACTGGCATACCCGGCTATATTCGTCCCTTTTCAGGTTAAATTCTAGCCAGGTAAGTATACTTTAACACCAAAAGTACGCTTCCAGCGTTAATACCTAAGTAACGCTGGAAACGGCCAGGATTGCTGAGCACAGCGATACTGGCAGGAAGATGGGTGGCTGGGAGGGTGTCATCCTGGGGTGGAGGAGGGAGGGTGGCAGTAGGGGGAGACAAATTGTAAAGATTTTTAGGGGGGGAGAGTGCTGGGAAGCCCGCACCTTGCTTTGGAAGGTGCACTGCTTATCCTCACAAGGTTGGATAACTTTACGTCTAACCAGCCATGTTCAACCAATGCCAATTAGGGTAAAAGTTATCTGGCTATGGGTATACTGGACAAGTTTACTGGACAAGTTTCCGGCTAACTTTGGCAGGATAACTTGCCCACTAAACAGCCAACTGAATATTGGCCTCATGATGTTTGCCTGAACCAACAGTAACCAATGCAAAAAGCAAGTCCTTGAAAGTTCTTAGGGTCCTGCTACTCAATTCAAAAATATTTAGCAGCAAATTTAATTGTTAAAACTCTGTCAAATTTGTTCACCAGAAATTTATACAAATTTTTCAAGAAGAGGTTAAGAGGGCAATCTAGGAAGACACTAAAAAATGTCCTACCCCGGCCTGAAAACTGTCTTTGCGTGCAGAGAAGGAGAGGAGAATTCTCTTTGGAGTCAGTAATCTAATAGAAGGGACTGAAACAACATGTACCTAGAAGAGTCTTGCAAAACTTGGACCATTTGTTAATTGCTAATGTTTTTTTTTAAAAGGATAAGAGACAACATTAAACACCACAGTTTATCTGGGTGACTTGAACTTTCAAATGTAATAGCCCTCAAACAGCAAACCTCTGAGAGATGGTGGCCTCAAAGCTGTAGTGAATATAATGCTGTCTGCTACAGGTTTGTTGAGTCCTAAGCACGTTCAGTGAGCAGGTTAATTAGAGGGGGTTAGGAGTCCTATTCTTTACTGGGTGAACTGAGAATGAACTGGAAAAGTTGATAATTAGGTCAGCGTGCGTATCTAATAAAATCCCCTCACTTATGCAGTAGAGCCAGCACATGCATGCATCCATATAAAATTGCATGCATATGTAGGCGCATACAGCCGCTTTTATGTGCATATGTTATAAAATGGCCGTGTCTCTGGGCGTGAGCCAGTTTATGTGCATACATGTGTGCCCGTGCAGCTGTTTCAAAGTTACCGTCCCCAGCCTTAGCATGCTCTTTTTTATCCATGCTAAATAGCCTTACCATGCAAATTAACCTTTGATGTAGAGGTGCTTTAGAGCCAGATGTACTTAACTATTTGTCAAATGTTGTGCATATGGGGAAAAAGCTTAAAGGTGAATTTTAAAAGCCCAAGTGTGCATCAATCGGGGGATGCACAAATAAGTCAGGCTCACGCATTCTGAGTGGAATTTAAAAGCTGCCGAGATATGGCTGCATCCCCTGCAGCACGCACATCTCGAAAATTTTCAAAAAGGAGCAGAGTGTGGGCATGGTATGGGCGGGGCATGTGCTTTTCAGGGTGTGAACCTGAGATGTGCACATAAAGGCCCTCTGCTGCATAACTTTACTTCTACTTTAGATGCCATGTAAATTAAAGAATAAAGAAAAATAGGCAAATCTGTGGGGTTTTAAGGATCAAGGATAACTGGGGGAGGGGGGTGAAGGCTATTAACTATGGGGGTTTGGAGGATCTAGGTCTTAAATGGGTGAACTGGGAACGAACTGAGAATAGCATTTGTACACTGTCCTTTTAAAATTCCCCAGTTTATGCAGTAGACACAGGATTTGCATGCCCATGAGATCACGCACAAGTTATAAAATAGCTGTGTCCCTGGGTGCTAGCCAATGTACAGATGCACATGTATGCCCACAAGCCGGTTTGAAAGTAACCATCTTAGTATCTCTGGCCTTTAGCCTTTCAATTTCTTTATTGGGAAAATAGTTTTTGGGTACTTGCCAGTTTCTTATGGCCTGGATTGGCCACTGTTGGAAACAGGATGCTGGGCTTGATGGACCCTTGGTCTGACCCAGTATGGCATGTTCTTATGTTCTTAAATTGGCAATATTAATTAGACCTAAAGTATATAGAAACAGGGCCTTGTGCTGTGCTGAATGTTAATAATTTGTGCATAAATATAACAAAAGTCTGGAGGTGTATTTGTCAGTATCAAGGTGACTGTATTAAAAGCAACTCATTCTGGGAGTGTTGATCAGTTGTTAGTAATGGGCGAAAACTATCTGACTCCAAAGACATTAAAGTAGAAAACTATTATTCAGTGAGGCTGCCTTTACAATTTTAAGTCAGATATATTGTCCAAATAACTGACTTTCTGTTTTTAAATTAGTTGCTGTAATACAAGCAGTATACATAACTCCCACATATGGTAGATACCTAGCTTGGTAAGTGGAGTGACTAAAAGCAGTGTATGTGAGTGGGTGGTCAACTAGCATAATTCAATAAGTAGATTGCAAGATAAGACACATGCATGGTAAAATAGCTAAGGTCAGGGCCTGAGCTCTAGACAAAGGATAGATTTTCAAATAAGATGTTAAACTGACAGTTAAATCTAATTAACTGAAACTGTTTAGTATCCTGAACACATAAAAGATCCTATTAATTTTTTTGCAAAAATTGAGATATTAATTTTATTATGCTAATTCTTTTTACAATTGGTGCAGTTTGGATTGATTGCCTTTATTGTACTGAAATTTACTGAAATAAAATTGTATGTTTGCATTGGTGTATGTTCTTTAATTTAAATATATATCACATCATATTACATATACCACTCATTAAAAGAAAACAACATTTCTAGTGTTCACATGTATTTACTGAAATGGAGTATTTGCTTATTGTGATTTACAGGATGAATGCTAGACTCAGTTTTTGTTTCAAACAATAAAGGCAAATTTCAAAGTCATTTACCTTTGGGGAAGTATTGGCCTGGTCAGGGGTTATATCTAGGCAAGGATCATGTTGCGCTGGAGATGGACCCTTGGCCTGGTGCAGGATTGGTACGGCCCTCTGGTCGCACCCAGAGAGCGCCTGCCACCAGGAGGCGGAGCACAGGAGGAGACAGAGGCTAGCTGGAGTTTCACCAATAGCAATCCGGGGTTTCTGCAGGTTGAGCTTTTGGGGACCCAGATCGCCTGGACTTAGGTGGGCCTCAGAGGGTCTCCCAGAGAGGTAACGGAGAGGTGTGCCCACCACGAGCAAAGGTGCGCGGCTGGTGAAGAATGGAGGAACTAGACCTGAACCAGGATCACAGGAGACTTCTGGAATGCAGCAGGAGATGAAGGTCCTCCGGGCGAGATAGGCAGTACCTACTGGTTTAGTCTGATGTAGGCCGCGGGTAGTGCCCAAGCAGGCTGGTCTGGTGGTCAGAGGAACAAACAGAGTAACCGAGTGTAGTGTAACGGTCAAAGCCAGGGTATCCATCCGAGGGTGGTCAGCCAAAGCAAGGGTCAGTTCCAAGATCAGTCTGTACGTAGTCAAGAAGAGCAAAGGTCAGTTCCAGTCGGCAGTCAAGCGTGGTCAGGAGGCAAGCAGTGTTCAATTCCAGGCAGTGGTCAGACGTGGTCAGAAGGCAGGCAGTGGTCGGTTCCAAGCAGCAGTCAAACGTGGTCAGGCAAGCAGAGGTCAGTACTGTGAATCAGTCTGAGGAGGCACAACAAGAGGAGGAACAAAGAGCAGGAATCAGGAGAGATGCTGGAACATAGGGAGGACCACGGGAACACAGGAACGCAGGAGCACTGGAACAAGACAGGAACACTGGAGCACTGGAACACAGGAACACTGGAAAAGACTGGATCAAGGAAGCAGGTAAACGCAGGAACAAGAAACAGCAAACTTGTAACACCGAGGTATTGACCCGATTGCCAAGGCGAGGCTCTGGGGACTGGGCCTCTCCTTATATATAGAGCCTAGGTGATGTCATCAACAGGTGCCGGAGACCGGGTTCCCTCGCTAGGCCCTTTAAAGGGATGCACGGTCTATGCGCACGTACCTAGGGGCGGGGCCAATGCTGTGGAGGATGCCGAGCCCCAGCGTGAGGAGCGCTGAGAGTCGGAAGGCCCCGATGGGCCTGGGGATGCCTGGGGATGCAGCGGGTGAAAGATGCTAGCTGCGGCTGTGAGGGACGAGGAGCCGGAGCAGGTTGAAGGAAGCGCGAGGTGAGCAGGCCCGGTCGCGGCACCAACGCGGCTGGGATGCGCAACAGATCAAAACGTCTGGAGACTTGTATTTTCAGCTGCTTTTGTTTATATATTGTTTTATATGTTGATACTGTGTATTACTTTGTAAACTTAAAGTATACTGCTTTGTGTGTTTTTGAAAATCATCCAGCAGACTGTTTGCCTCGATAAATTAATTACTTAACTGTTTAAGAACAATCATCTCTAAAACCTTTGATAGAAATGGGAGAGAAGAAACCAGTCAGTAATTATCTAAATCATCACGACTTAGCCAGGTTTGACAGAGAGGCTCAAGAGAGGCTTGACAGAAACCATTTGTAAGCTGTTAGGTACCTGACCCTCCAGAAGAGATGCATTTAAAGATAGTCACATATGTACTCAGCTCAATACTCATCATTTTCATCAAAGCAATAGGGCCTTGATATAATGGATAAAGGTTTGGTCTCCTATTTGATATCACTTCTAAAACCTCTTCTTTCGCACTGTGAGGGAGGCTAAGATCAACCTACGCAAAAATGCCCTGCCCATAGGGATCACTTTGCAGGCAAATGCCAAGCTCCTAATGAGGGACTGTGCAAATGTCAGGGTCACCTTGTGGAACTGGCGAATGCTGCAAATAAGCTCAGATAGCTTTTGAATCTTTTTGGTGGGTAGCCTAGATACCATATCAGTAGAGTACCCCTCAATGTCAAGGAATGTGAGCAATCTGAGAGTTCTAATATATCCACAGCCAAGAGTACACCCAGATAATGAGCCATCTTTTGAAAACTGCTGAACAAATCCAAGCACATGCCAGAACCACAAGTTTAAATGAACAGAAAGTAATCCAGGTAGTGCACTACACTCATTAAACCTGTGCGCTGCGACAGCTTCCAGTGCAGGAAAGTATTAAATGCCTCGAAGTAGGCGTATGAAATTGAAAAGCCAATCGGCATGCATTTACCAAAGTAGAAAGCACCTTCAAAGTAAAACCCCAGCGGGGGAAGCTGTCTGGGTGCACAAGTAAGAGCCAAAAAGCAGACTCAATATCAACCTTAACCATCAGGATTTCCTCCCATAGTCCCACAAGATGTCAAGTGCAGTGTAGAACAAAGTGTATTGCACTTTGCGAATCTCCAGCAGGATAAAATCATTCACTGCCCAGCCGGCTGGGTAAGACAGATTGTGTATCAACCTGTACTTACCCAGCTCCTTCTTTGGCACAACTGCCAGGGGCAATAAAACCATCCTGCTGAAAGGGAGCCAGGGGAAGGGGCCAGTAATCCTCCCCAGGCTGATCTTTGAGGCCATCTTAGACCTCAATATCTGTGTGAGTGTCAGAGCGGAACCAAAACAATAGTCAGGGGACCTTCATAAGGGATCCTGAAGCCCCATCTGAAACTTTCCCACAGCATGGATGCAGCCTGCAGATCAGGTTACCTCTGCAAACTCGACTCCAGCAACTACCACTGTACTGGGCTTGGGGCTCTCCCTAAGTCACTATTTATTAGAGATGTGAATCGGAACCAGTATCGGTTCTGATTCCGGTTCTGATTCACATCGTGACATTTTTTTCTTGCAGTCCGATCGGGTTTTTTTTATCGGCTGCGCCCGAGCCGATAACCAAAAAATACAGCCGACTCTTTAAAATGAGTTTGTTAGTATCCCCCCATCCTCCTGACCCCCTCCCCAAACATTTTTAAATACCTGGTGGTCCAGCGGGGGTCCCGGGAGCATTCTCCTGTGCTCGGGCCGTCGGCTGCCAGTAAACAAAATGGCGCCGATGGCCCTTTGCCCTTATCATGTAACAGGGTATCCGTGCCATTGGCCGGTCCCTATCACATGGTAGGAGCAATGGACGGCCGGCGCCATCTTTCTAAGAGGCTACCCCAAAAAAGTGATTAAACACGCTTTCACCAGAGCACATTTTTCAGATCGGGACCAATTGTTACAATAAAAAAGCCAAGTCAGACCGTGGCGCTATCGTGTGTGTGTTAAAATACACGAATCTCACCAAACGCATTTAAAAAATAATTCAGCACAATTGGCATGTTTTAATGACACATGAGCCTTTCAGAATTCCACCCATGTTTTCTTATTCCAGAGGAACTAATATTAAGCAACACATAATACAAGCCACGTTGCCTGAAAAATTATAGTCTCCCATCACAAAAGTTGGACATATTCCATGCATGAAATGCGATTTTTGCAATATTACAATCTCAGGATCAACTTAGAAGGATCCCAATACTGGATACATAGTGGCATAGAGACACAACACTGATTGCAATTCAAATTTTGTAGTCTATGTATTAATGTGTCCATGTCTTAAATTGTATATTGGACGCACATCTCGCAAAATTAAGACCCGATTAATAGAACATCGGAGTCGTGTGACCACAATGGACCTCAAAGCACCCATAGTACCACATTGTATATCTGCAGGACATTCTTTAATGGATTTTAAATGGACAATATTGGAGCACATCCCACTGTTTAAATGTGGGGGAGAACATAGAGCTAAGTTAAACTTGCGAGAAAACTTCTGGATACACACATTGGATACCATAGAGCCTAAAGGCTTAAATGATAAAATTGAGTGGCATACGATCACTCACAGTTTTTAAACACTATGTCATAGTGTAAATCGATTAAAAGACATATGGTCTGTGCTATGGTTTGAGGTGTTTGAGTGGATTCTTGGGTACTGTGGCAGACACAGTACTGGGCTAGACTCAGGACGAACAAACACAGAGTTTTGTCTTTTATTGTACAGCTGATGTATTCCACCAGAGGTGGCAGTAGTGAGCTGATCCAGAGGTAGCAGTCCAGGGACCCTCAGCAGAGGGGACCCGTCTCACCAAGATGGTATAGGGATATCCAGGTAAAGGTTTCCCAGCACGGCAGAGCTGTAGATGAGACTGAGAAATAGATTACTCACTAGATGGTAGCTGTAAGATTGATGATTCCACCAGACAGTAGTAGATGGTAACAGGCACCGAGGCAGGGAGAGCAGGCCCTCGAGGAGCGAGTACCTGATCCCAGTAAGGCACCTGAAAGAAAGCAGAGGGCCCCCAAGGAGCGGGTACTGTTTATTTCTGGACTTTGCCAGGGCAACAAGAACACTCAAACTCAGTACAATAGTACAAATTGAAATTTATTTGGCTTTACCAAGTGTTCCTGTGAGATGCGATATGCCCTCTATCTATCTGTAATAAATAGCATCTCCTCTCATACAGGAAGAGAACCTTCTTTTATAATTAAAACATACAGTATTGCCGAAACTTCCAGAAAGGTGTAACCGCCCACAAACACATGATGCTGTTGTCATGACAATCTATCATGTATAGGAAATGCTTGTGAGGATCACTCCCCCCATTCTGAGAATTCCTAACCAACTAAACCTGTATATCCTCCCACCATAAAAAAGTTCCTTTATCAATCATGGCTTTGCTGGCTTTTGTTCTTCTGTTCTTCTCTTGATATTCTTTGTTGTATAAACAGGTAACAAGTCTGGTTTTTGAATAGAAGCTCAGCATGAATTCCGTTTTGTGGCACCAGGATTTAATTAAAGCTGCACCTTCAGGATCTTCTTTTCAAATTGGTTTCTGTCCATTGAAACCATGCATCTGCAAGACAAAAGCTTGCATCCTGGTTTCATGCAAACTGATTTTCCTTGTATTGTGGTGCAAACAGTCATTAATGCCTTTCTGTGCAGAGCTTACCAGTTTCCCAAATCTTCTACATCCTTCGAATCTGTGATAGTCAGAAAGTCTCTCAAAGTTCATTCACCTCTGACAGGCTACAGTACAGCAAAGGCATCTGGGTATTTTTTGGTTGTCTGCTCGGCCTATTCTTCAGTACCCAGGTTAGAGAATACCCCAAAGGGCAGAGAGAGCTTCCAGTGGCATCACGGAAGCGGCAGAGTAGCTTAGACCAGACGAGTCCAATCTCTACGATCCGAGTCCTTGCTAACTCAATGAGCTAGCAAACAAGGGCACGCTAAATGCCTGGATGGCGTGATGTCACTCGAGGGGGACGCCCCCATGGTTCTCACCATGACATGGATAAAGACGTGGGTGGCGTGCGTGCGCGCACCCTAGGAGGCCCTTAGGAGAAACATGGCCTGAGGCTTTGCCATAGCCATTCAGGGGACGCCGGAGAATGTGGCTTGCAGATGTGGCGGTAGCCATCTTCCCAAGGCTAGCAGAGAGAGCAAAGAAAAAGGTGAGGCACAAGGGTCGAAGCCGTCTGAGACCGACGGACGCAACAGTCTGGTCTGATGGGTGGTACTCCACATTTTCCATGCTTTTTGAATATAAAATAGCGGCGCAAACAACGATCAGTGTCAGACGCGGCACAGACAGAAGCAATGCTGCTATACATTGTGAAGCACTGATCAACTACGTTTTAACTGAGGTGAGCAAGTTCTGATTTCTTTCCTTTAACATTTTAGAGCCACAACAAGTTGGACTATTCAAAATTATTGTTAAATAAAAAGACACGGTCAAACATAATTTATTTTTATGTCGGCATTAGCGCTGATTAACTGATTAAGATCGAGGCATTGAGCAGACTATAGGCGCATTGAAGACTTAGTGATGATTTCACAAGATGGCTGTTTCCCCTGAAGAAGGAAGATTTCCGAAACGCTGCAGTGTCAGGGCATACAGACGGCATTTAGTGGGTTAAGCAACACCACATAATTGGGCATACCCCACCACAACTGGCATATGGTTCTTACACCACAATGAACTCAAGCACAGTTTTACTCAGCACCAGCACCAGATAAGTGCATTGCATGTTATAAGTTCACTTGCAGAATAGAAAACAAAAAAAACAAATTTAAAATAATCTGTGTTTAAGTGACTGATGATTAAGATTCCAAGCACATAGAACTCGCGCTCATGGGTTATCAGATAAAACATAACTGAACCCAGATCTTTATGATGGTTGCTTAAACACATCCTCTTAATTAGTCCACTCAAATTATTGAAAATTAAGAAATTGGTTTATTCTTTATATTTGCAGTCCTGCATGGAACAGCCTCCTTGGTTGAATCACCAATAAGCCCCGCAATGGCTTGGGCCTCATCACTGTGGAAGCGGGATGATCCTATCCTACATGATTTTGCTGGGTTCTTTGAACTGTTCAGATCACCTGCTATGAGTCCTAAGCATTGCCCTGGGATCAAAAGAAATGATTACCTGACAGTGCATCCGCACTTCTGGCTGTCATGTGTGTAAGCTATCATTCTACATCTATGTGTGCCCCAGGACATACTAAAGGTGTCAGCCATCCTTTCCCTGAACCTCTCATCATAGTTCAGCCAAATAAACCCTCATTGTTGGTATGAGCATTTACGATGGTGTCAAAATAAGACCACATCACCAAGTGCTGTGAGGGATCTGCCTGACCCACTATGAGTGCCAAACAGGCAAAGGATCGCACCCAGTTATTAAGGTTCAGAAGCACATGCTTGGCACCTGAAGGTGGCATGTGCTGCCTGCAATTCCTTCGCATGTATTCCCCTTTTCTGCATCCCTCTAACAAGCTAAATATATCCACGTTCTGTCAGCGCTAGTTACAGTGCCAGAGGGAGCATTGCACACCCTGCCACAGATGCTTGGTGGTGGTTAGCACTGGCAACCCAGGAGCAGCCAAGGCAGCACTATAGGTGCCCTCTCCACTGAAGAACCCCGTAATTCTGACAAGGAATCAGAGAGGTACTCTGACTGCTCAATGAGTTGGATTGGCAAGAGTGTCTCCTGATCCTTTGTTTGTGCTTTTGCCCTTCCTGTTGCCTTCCTCCCCCGTATTGAGAGCACTATCACCCACAATCACCTAGACAACATCTGGCTGCTCTAAAGACTCAGAAACTGTAATCACATCAGTTAATGACTCACCTTCTGTTCCCTGAGCTGCCGCCAATGGGTCAGCAGGCCAGACTGGCATTACCTCCATGGGCAGGAGAGCTTCTGCTTCTATGGTTGGTCCTGGGACTGCCACTCCAGATACAGGAAAATCAGAGCTCTGCACTTGTGGGTTTGGATAAAAATAAGACAGCCGAGCACAAGTCCAGGCAAACCATCTGGGAGGTCCCACTTCAACCTACTACCAAGAGCAAGAGGGGACAGGGTTGCCAATAGGCTGGGCTCCCTCTGCCGGGTACCACCCACTTCCCGATGGGTTGAAATTGATGGGGTGGGATGAGGTGTGATCCCATGCTGATGGCCACCACATGTCCAGCTACGGGGATGGCCTGTGTGACCGACAGCACCCACAGGCCCCCACTCTCCATTTAGCTATGGCCCTGATCCCCCCCACTGCACAGCTCTCATAAGGATATAATCCACCCCCGGCTGGCTCAGATGCATGTTTACTGGCTCATTCACTCCTCGATTTTTCCGACCCCCTGCGCCCATCCCTGCTTTGGAGGGGGTATTTGCATGCCGAACACTCCCCGATTCCTTGAGAGGTGGTGCGGTTGGAGCACAAGTCCAGGCACAAGTCACCGGGATGGACAGTGAGCTGGGGCATTCTTTGCACCAGGCATTATTACTTGCTAAAGAAGAGTAGACCAACTGCAGGTCAAAGCCAGTGAACCGAGAACTCTTTAATTTACTTTTTTAAGTAGCAGTTCAAACCATTGACCAAGAAAAAAGGCAAATAATCAGATCAGTTGAATGATTATAATTTTTTTATTTTATTTTATTTCGATAGAGGTGCTAGCCACTAAATCTTTGTTTGAACTCTTGAATTCTTATTATATTCTTTTTATTTTATATATTCTCAGCCGGGAGTTTAACAAATGTACTCACCGATGGATAAGGAACTGGCAACAGGATGAGAAGCAGAAGCAAAAGGGATGGCCATACGGGCCGGACCCAGCCTTTGCCCCTCACGTGGCCAGCTCCGCCCTCGGACTGTCCACCTGGTTTGAAATAGCCCTATCGGGCTTTAGGATCAGTGGTCCCTTGTCCCTATTACCCGGTTGATCCTTCCTCAATCCGGCCCTCCTCCACTACTGGAACCTCCCTCTTGAGTCTCTGCGTATGCCCCCCTAGCGGTGACATCATGCACACAATGCCGTCACACTGATGATGCACGCTGATATCACCTACCCCGAGGAGGCCGCCATGTGCTGAGGCATGCCATGAGAGGTAAGTCCATTCCTGCCAGGCCCTCCCACCCTTGTGCTCCGAACACAGCACCAGGTAGTTGGCAGCGTCCACACACTGGCCCAACACTGCATTTTTAATCTCAGTGGAGCAACAATATTTAAAGTGTAATCAAGAGTCTCTGACCAATAAGGTACTACCTCCTCACAATTACTAACCTTCACATTCATCAACTGGGGTAACCACAGGGTACACTCCCGATCCATGTTAATGAATGGGCATTTTAGCTCCCTTGCCATCTGTCCAATTGGATTATGGACTAAAACCACATCTGAAAAATTAAATTGAATTAAAATGTGGTCAGACCATGGAACCTCATCAAAGGAAAATACAAAATCATTAATGTGAAGCCAATTATTCTGCAGAAAAACTAAGTCTGATGTAACTCCTCGATGATGAGTAGGAACATTGATTAATTGTTTCCAACTTACAGTAGTCACTGAGTCTAAAATATCTTCCATCTTAGGCAATAAAGGACTCTTATCTACATGTAAATTAAAATCTAAAATTAAACAATTCTTGTAATTGATTTTCTCCATAAATCAGAAACTTCAACACTAGTGAGTAATAGGTATTTAAAAACTCTAGCACAGCGTGTAGACCCCTGGAATACTCAAAACAGCAATTTAAGGTTGGGAATTTTCTCCAGCATGAGTGCAGAAAAATGTTATGAAACATTATTGATCACTAGCAGGCCCTCTCCCCTCCTATCAGACATGGGATTAGAAAAGAATGCATAATTAAAATTGCAGATTGGCTGGCAGGAAAGGGGCACAGGTAAGGAAGCTAAATTTCACAACAGATGATGTGGCCTTGTTTGTAAAACACTGGGGCCGATGCAATTATGGGCGCTGAAAGCAGGCGCTGACTTTTCAGCGCCCGCTTTTTTAATGCACGCATGGCGCCCATTTTATCGGCGGCCATTTTCATTACTGGCAGATGGCCAGTTATGAAAACCGAGGCCGAGTTTACCGG
Organism: Rhinatrema bivittatum; assembly: GCF_901001135.1. NCBI lineage: Eukaryota > Metazoa > Chordata > Amphibia > Gymnophiona > Rhinatrematidae > Rhinatrema > Rhinatrema bivittatum. The sequence goes on along the minus strand of NC_042617.1, from coordinate 455,717,449 downwards.
CGTCGGTCTTCATAACTCGGCGATCTGCCGAGTTATTTTATTTTTTTTACTTTAAAAAAAGAAATACAGAAAAGCAGTTTTTTCTGCTTTTCAATGCACTCAGCTATTAATGCCTGCTCCAGGCAGCGTTAATATCTGAGTGATAAATGTGCATCTGAGACGCACATTTATCTTTTTGCATTCGGAGTGAATAGTAACAGGCTCATTCATATGCATTTGCATGTGATGAGCGCTATCTCATTCACTCCATGTTGGACACGCGTTAAATAGGCGCTAATCCCCCTATTGCATTAGGGGGTGGATTAGCGCCTATTTATCCCGCATCCGACTGCGGGTTATACAGTGCGCTCGGTTGAGCGCACTGTATTGCATCGGCCCTATTGTTTGGCCAAGCCTCTATCAAAGTCATAACCTACAAAAAATAGAAAGTGCTGCAGGGCATATGAACCATGTTGAATGCCATTAAGGATGTGCAGACCCAAGATTTTTGTTTCAGTTTGTTTTTTCATTTTGGGATATTTTTAAATTTGTTTTTTTCAGTTCATTTAATTTTTTTTTCAGTTTGGTTCAAGTGCCAAACCAAAAAAAGCTCCATTAAAAACAACAAAATAAAAGCCCCCAAACCAAAAAACAGATTGAAACAGGCCTCCTTGAGGCTCTCTAGTCCTTGTTCTACATCAACAGAAGCTAAATGGATCCAGACCAGGGCCCCTCTGACCCTCCTTCCTCCATCAGCAAAATTTGATAGGGCTATGGACTGAGGAACTCCCCAGCTACCACGTACCCTGTCTATCAAGGTCTTATGAGCCTAGAGGACAGAAGTGATGCCCATGCACTCCTGCACTGTCTGGGTCTCCCTAGAAATGGCAGTGCCAGCCCTCATAAGTGGCATTAAAGCAACATCATTTTGGCATCTTTCATAGGTGCGGCTGGCAGCATGTTGTATGGCTGTATAACATGGCACCGACTGCACCTGAGACAAGTGCCAAAGTGAGATAACTTCATTGCCAATCAGGAGGGCTGGCACCACCATATTTAAAGAGATCTGGAGAGGACTGGAGTGAGTGGGCATCACTTCTACCCTTTAGGACAACTGGACTCTGATGGTTGGGGAAAGTGGTGGCTGGGAGGACCCCACCCCTCATGAATTTTGGAAGAGAGGGGGTGGAGGGGCCTGGCTAAGCCATGTCTTGACCTGGCTAAGCTCAACCAGTCATGCCCGAGCCCCAAGCTATCTTGTCAAGGGGGGAAGAGGGCTAGAGGGGTGTCTAGTCAGGCCCTGAAACTTTTGTTAGGGTAGGAAGGGGAGCAGATGGCCTCCAGAAGGCCCTTTTAAAAGTTTTCATATAACAATGAAAAACCTGAACAGTTGTGGGTATTTTCATCAGAGGCCATTTTTGGTTCATTCCAGTTGGAATAAAACAAAAATGACTTCTTTCATCTCATTTGGGAATGCATATCCCTAAATCCCATGTACCGCAACTGAAATATATAGGATCTCAGGAAGAAATGGAGGGAGTTGCACAAAAAGGTCAAGGCCAAACAGGCATCCATTATTCACCATCCTCCTTCAACACAGGGCTTACATTCTCAGGTAAAGAGCCTGAGAATAGGCATTATAGGCCTGTCTTTCCCTGAAAGACAGGCCTATAATGCCTATACAAAGGGAGCCTTTTTGTTCCATAGGAGCCTAGGCCTCATAGATGACATGCATTAGGCCAGTTACCCGAAATGTCATTTTGGATTGAATAAATTAAATGTTATATCACACTGAAGCAGCCTTTGTGAAAGGCTGGCCAACATCTGTGTTTTGATGTCAGCTGAAGTGAAAAAGCGATTAAGGAGAGGTTATTTTCTTGCTTTAAAGTCCGCTCTGTTTCATACAAGCTAACAGCCGAATTTTTGATGCCTGCGCGTGCAAATACTGGGAGCCACGTGCATTTTCAAAGGGCCCGGCCACGTGCATAACCCCCTGTATGTGCAGAAATGCCAGGACATTGGAAAGCGGTGGGCTGGGGGGTGTGGTCTGGGTGGGGAGGGGGGGGGGGGGGGCGGAGTGCAGACCAGGACAGCACCATTAGACACTGTCCCGGAGAAGTTCATGGAAGTTACTTCAATTCAGAAGTTGAAGTAAGTTTTAAAACAAAAAAAAAACTAATATGGAGGGTTAGAGGTCAGGGAGGAGAGGGGAAAAGGTAGGAAGATTAAGTAGGAGTATGGGAAAGTTCCCTCCCTGTCTGCTCACGTCGCGGCGCGTTGTTTTTTGCAATTCACCCTCCTGCACGCAAGTCCCAACCTGCCTGCACATGCACGCACTGATTTTAAAATTCAGAGTGCATATGCACGTGGGAACAGTATTTTATAACATGCACGCTTCGACGGGTGCATGTTATAAAATAGCTGCATCCATGTGTGCACTATGTCTCCATATGGACATAGTGTATAAGGTGTCAGCTGCCTCTTTGCCATGTCTGCTGCAACCGCATCGCTATGGGGAGCTTTTGCAGAGGCCACCCCTCTTCAAACTTTCCTCATAATAAATCATTCCCTGTATGTTCATGGCAGTGCCTGTACTGAGGAAGTTGGACCTCCAGGGGAATTAGCTATCCCCTGGTATATCAGGCAGCTGTGTAACCTCAATGCCTACTCTTGTTCTCCACCAGACAGGAGGAGAAGAGCTGAATGAGGAGAGTGGCTGGATAAGGTATCACAGTGGCTCTTTTCATATCTGCTCCAGCCTTTTCATCTTTGCTCCAGCCTCAGCTTCATCCACTTCCATTGTGTTCCCTGCACACTGGCCAGAAGTAGAAGCCTGTTCTCTGCTGAGTGAAGTTCCCAGCCACAAGCACTTTGTATTCATGTCTAAGGAGAGGGGAGAATGCAGGAATGAGTAGAGACTGTGTGTGTGTGTGTGTGTCCCTTCATCTTCATAACTTTACGTGTGTAGGGCTTTAAAATCCGGCGCTAATTGTAAATTAATGCTCACCTTTTTGATTTAGTATACACAAAATTGAAATAGTGTGCATGAATTTTTAGTGTGCACTAACTGGAATGAAACAAACAAAATGCTGCTCCCTCCCTACTTAAGCACAGGACAGTGCTTAAGTAGGGAGTGGTTGCCACAGCTGCTTACTTACCTACAGACCTAACCATGCCATTGTACCTCTTTCAAAGTGATCATGAATGCATGACTTTGACAGAATTGAAACATCATAGTGTGAGTTTGGACCCTAGGTATCAAATCAGTTGTTAGAGTTGTGGCTTTGCAGACCACCTGCATGATTAGGAAGTAAAAGGCCTTTGCAGTTGTGATAAATGGCCTCCCTCTCTGATAGTGACCTGAGTGCAATGAGTGTGAAATCAATTGCCACCTAAACTTATGAGAAATGAGCAATGTCTAAATTTCTGTCATGCTTTGCTATCAGTGCTGTATATTTTCAGGAAAATAAATATATTGACTCTCCTGAGAATAGCATGCAGAAACTGGGTTATGCAGTGTGAGGTGGCTTACTGGCTTATCCTTTCTGTGACCCCCTAGAATAGTTTGAAAACTGTCTGTGGCTGAAGCATCCCTCAGGTTCACTGGCAAGGCATACACTCTTTGGGTGGAAGGCCACAAATCTCCCTCTAATTCTTGGCAGAGGTATACTATGGTTTCCTTGTCAAAACAAAAGCTCCATATAATTTGATCCTCTGCCAGGTCTAAAAAGAGGGTACTAGGCCTGTAAATCCTCTCCAGAGAATGCTGCCACCTTTTCTGTTGCCTGTCCCTCCTCCCATGAATATTCTGCATAATTCAGGCATTTGCAGCACTCAGAGCTCCAAAATCCCCTAACACCAACACTCCCAAACCCACCACCAATGTTCCCAAAAGAACAAGCGCACATACTGAAACACAAGGCCAGGACAATCTGACATACAAAGAAGGCACACAGAACATGCTAACAACACACAAATGAGATACAAGTACAAATACTGACAATGAATCACTACAACTCTTCACAAACTCTAGTACAGACATTCACCAAGTCACAAAAGACAAATAAAGTTCAACTTATGCATTTTTATAGCAAGTGAAAATGTATGTTTTAAAATAGTAGTACACACATCTTTTAAGTCCATGCACCTGAAACATATTTTTAATGCATTTACATTCTACTGTAAGATGTAAGTTATGCATGTGCATGTTTGCTTTGGAGAATTAGGTAGAATGCATAAACTCAACATGCTTATGTTGTATAGTGCCCAACTAACTCTTTGAAAATTACCACCATAATACATAGCAAGGGCTTGATTTACTTTGCTTTTTTCCCCATAGACACAGAATGAGAAAAAAAAATTAGTAAAGCAGACCCCAAGTGGCATAAAAATGGGTTACCCATAGTTGTTCACCAGCAAATTGAGGGCACACTCTAAGAAGTTAATTTTCAAATGGACTTCTATGAGTAAAATACTGCTTCATCCAGAGAAATGGCACTTTAGAAAGTTGTGCAAGTAATAAACATGTAAAATTATACATAAACCACTTTGTATGGGAGAGATGCATTCTAGATCATGGAGTTACGTTTTGATTTTAAAGAATATGCATGTAAATGTATTTGCTCAGCAAAACTACAGGCATGAAATAGCAGATGTAATTGTGTGTATGTAGTTCTGCTGGGATAATTTTCACAGCAAATTTATGTGCGTTAATTCACTTTGAAAATCGATGCAACTTATATGCATATTTGCTAGCTAACTTGTGTGTGATGTTACAAAATTATCCCCTTAAAGGATTTTTTCATTACATAATAAAGTAATCCCTTGGAGAGGAGACTATGACTATGCTTTTCAGTTATGTGCAAAAGAATTTCTTGTATGTAAAGAGAAGAAATAACAGTTTTAACATTTTGTTTTATTGTAATCATTTTATTTATTTTTCATGTTTATTTTGATCTTGATTGAATTTGTATTTATTGTTATTATATGTAACCCCCATCCTGGATGGCAGGCTACTCTCTGATGGGGACATGAACTTATTTGTAATCTCTTCGGGGCTTGAACCCTAGCCAGCTTTATCTGCAATCGCTTTCCCCAGGGTGTGGATTCTTTTTGTGGGGGGAAAAGTTAACTTTTAGGGCCCAGAGTGCTAAGGGTGATTTTCCTTTGATTACCCAAAGATTCCCTCAAACAAACCACTCTAGAGTCACTTGTTTAGTGTCCAAAAAAATTAAAGTCTTTACTCTTTAAACACTTTGTGAAATATGGCACAACAAATGCATCTTTAGCACCACAAGATGCGTTTTCCTTTATAATCTTTCTTGCAGGAGTAACTTGTACCATGGCAAGGAAGTCCCCATTCTCCAGGATATAGGAAAGTGAAGTTCCCAGATGGACAGGGGGATCCTTAGGTGAGCAGGAAACCTTTCCAGCCCTGGAAAAAATGTTAAAACTTTCTTGGTGAAGAAGCTGGATGGGTGTCCTCAATGGTCTCAAGAATGGATTTACTCATGGTTAGCAGATCTTCTACATCTCTTTAATTCTCACTCAATCTCATAGCTCTCAGACTCTCTCAGATTCCTGATGGGAGGGATCCCCTGGAAACAGGCAACTCTCCTTGCTCCAACAAGATGGGAGGAGCAGTCTGAATCTACCTCCTGATCTCAAAAATAAGATCTGTTCCTCTTCAACAGGTAGATGTGAATCGGTTATTTACTCTTTCGGATAGTAGAAGGACTAGGGGACACTCCATGAAGTTAGCATGGGGCACATTTAAAACTAATCGGAGAAAGTTCTTTTTTACTCAACGCACAATTAAACTCTGGAATTTGTTGCCAGAGAATGTGGTTCGTGCAGTTAGTATAGCTGTGTTTAAAAAAGGATTGGATAAGTTCTTGGAGGAGAAGTCCATTACCTGCTATTAAGTTCACTTAGAGAATAGCCACTGCCATTAGCAATGGTTACATGGAATAGACTTAGTTTTTGGGTACTTGCCAGGTTCTTATGGCCTGGATTGGCCACTGTTGGAAACAGGATGCTGGGCTTGACCCTTGGTCTGACCCAGTATGGCATTTTCTTATGTTCTTATGTTCTTATGTTCTTAAGTTAACAGTGGAGATCTTCCTTACAGCAGATCACTATCTTCTCTGTCCTTACTGAAGGTTTGGAAGGACAGGTCTTCCCTAACCTGAGCAGCCTCAGACACAGATTCCCTGTGCCCTCTGCCCAGGTGGTTCACAATTCTCACAAGGTTCCTACCATTTAAAATGCAAACATCCCAAAAATATACCCAGAGGGAAAATCCTAACCAGCCAAGGAGTGGACTGGATAAGGAAAACCCTTCCAATCTGGTCAGTCTCCCCAGGCAGGGTTTGCTTTGCTCCTCTGACTGGGCCTGTAAAATCAACTCAGGAAAAATCTCTTAACTCTAAGAAAACCATAAGGGACTGCCCTCACAACGTCTGGAGCGAGCTGCTTAATAATATACCTCTCAAGAAGGGCAGCCCTTCCAGATCCCTCAAAGAGAGGGACTGCATTTGAATGAAAACTTCTTAGACCCAATACCCATTGTATAGGCGGTATACAAATAATTTTAAATAAATAAAATAATAAACCTCCCCCATACTAAGGGGTCTTCCAGGCTTTAATGGTAATTTTATTTATTTTTTATTTATTTAGATTTATATTCTGTTCTTTTGCACTTTTTTTTCAGCACTTAGAACTAGCTGTCTGTTTCATATGTATCATGTTTACCCATTGTAAATCACTTTGATTACTGTGACAGAAAAGTAATTAAGTTTCAATAAATTAAACTGAACTAAACTATGACATTGCTTTTCTTTCTGAGTCAAATTTCTTGATGACAGAGATCATGAGGTTTTTTTCTGTAGCAACTACTTCTAGTCTGATGGTGAATTTATAAAATTTGGACCCAAAGCTCAGAACTGAGATAGGACTGATTTCTTTTGAATGTACTGGTGTGCTACTCAACATGAGTGGTAGGGATGTGCACTCATTTAAAATGAGTGTGCATTCTGAACAGAATAAGGTCATTTTAGTTTCATTTTGTTAAATCTGAAATGAATTGAAAATGCCTTTGAAAACATGGAAATCTTCAGATTTTTCATTTTGGCATACAGAACATACTGGGGTACATTTTATAAAAAAGCGCGAGCGTGTACTTTTGTTCACGCCGCAGGCGCAAAAAAAGTACGCCGCGTGTATCTTATAAAATCCGGGGTCGGCGCGCACCTCGGAGGGAACTTTCCTTCCACCTCCCCCTACCTTCCAATCCCTTCCCCTACCTAACCCACCCCCCCCCCCCCCCCCCCAGCCCTATCTAACACCCCCTCAACCTTTATTCCCAAAGTTATGCCTGCTCGAGGCAGGCGTAACTTGCGCGCACAGGCCGGCTGCCGGTGTGCCAGGTTCCGGTCTGGGGCTGATCTGGAGGCCACGGCCATGCCCCTGGAATGCCCCCGGATGACGTGCCGCCGCGACACGCCCCCGACCTGCCCTGACACGCCCCCCAGGAAAGCCCAGGACTTGCGCGCGCCGCCGAGCCTATGCAAAATAGGCTCGGCGTGCGCAGGGGGGGTTTGGGGTAGGTTTTCAGGGGTTACGCCCGTAACCTACACGCGTAACCCTTTGAAAATCTACCCCACTATGTGCAAAAAGACGGTAACCTTTAAACAGATGCGTGGGTGCACATTGCGCGCATTTGCCGGCTTGTGCCAAGGGCCATGGCCATTTTAGAGCCTCATTTACTAAGCATTTTTCCCATAGACACAGAATGGGAGAAGAGCCTTAGTAAATCAGGCCCTTAGTCACGCGAATATGTGCATATGGTATAAAATAGGATGAACACATGCACACCTATGTGTGCAAATGCTACTTCTACTGCATAAGTGATGGGATTTTATTAGACACGCATGCTGACGCCATTACCAGTTTTCACAGTTTGTTCCAAGTTTGCCCAGGTAAGGGAAAGGACATCCTAACCCCCTAGTTAAATAGTCTCCCTATTACCCTGCTCACCTCCTTACTTTTTTTGTTTTCTGACTTACATACCATCCATAGCAGAAGTAAAGGTCCATGGCAGGGATGCCCAACGCATGCTGGTTTCATTGAGAAATCCAGGAACACCCATGTCTTTCCCATTCCATGCCATTGCCTACCCTGTTTTTTTGAGAACCTTTTTTTTGTGTGTGTAGCAAGAGAATCGTGTGTACACGGACGCCTTTTAAAATCTGTGCGATGTGCACTGGCCTGACTTGTGCATGTATTTCCTGGTTTTGACATGTGCAGGGCTTTTAAAATTCACCTTATAGTTGCACAATTTACAATTCCAAAATGAAAATTCCAAGTAAAATAGACCCACCTCAAAATTAAATTTGGTCAAAAAAAGGCTGAAAACAAATGAAGCAAACCAAACCAAAAATATTTTGCCTGCAAATCCCTAATGATTGGACTAATTGTGCAAGATAATGGAATAATGGAGAACACTTATTCATATTAAGTAGCATACTGCTACTGCTACTTAACATTTTTATAGTGCTACAAGACATACGCAGTGCTGTACAAACACACAAAATTACAGTCCCTTCTCAACAGAGCTTACGATCTAATAAGACAAACATATAGGACAAGAAACTTGGGGTATTTCATAAATCAAGTAGGGATGTGAATCGTTTTAGGACGATTAAAATTATCGTCCGATAATTTTAATATCGTCTTAAACCGTTATGGAACACAATACAATACAGATTCTAACGATTTATCGTTATAAATCGTTAGAATCGTGAGCCGGCACACTAAAACCCCCTAAAACCCACCCCCGACCCTTTAAATTAAATCCCCCACCCTCCCGAACCCCCCCCAAATAACTTAAATAACCTGCGGGTCCAGCGGCGGTCCGGAACGGCAGCGGTCCGGAACGGGCTCCTGCTCCTGCATCTTGTCGTCTTCGGCCGGCGCCATTTTCCAAAATGGCGCCGAAAAATGGCGGCGGCCATAGACGAAAAAGATTGGACGGCAGGAGGTCCTTCCGGACCCCCGCTGGACTTTTGGCAAGTCTCGTGGGGGTCAGGAGGCCCCCCACAAGCTGGCCAAAAGTTCCTGGAGGTCCAGCGGGGGTCAGGGAGCGATTTCCCGCCGCGAATCGTTTTCGTACGGAAAATGGCGCCGGCAGGAGATCGACTGCAGGAGGTCGTTCAGCGAGGGTTCCGGCGCCTCGCTGAACGACCTCCTGCAGTCGATCTCCTGCCGGCGCCATTTTCCGTACGAAAACGATTCGCGGCGGGAAATCGCTCCCTGACCCCCGCTGGACCTCCAGGAACTTTTGGCCAGCTTGTGGGGGGCCTCCTGACCCCCACGAGACTTGCCAAAAGTCCAGCGGGGGTCCGGAAGGACCTCCTGCCGTCCAATCTTTTTCGTCTATGGCCGCCGCCATTTTTCGGCGCCATTTTGGAAAATGGCGCCGGCCGAAGACGACAAGATGCAGGAGCAGGAGCCCGTTCCGGACCGCTGCCGTTCCGGACCGCCGCTGGACCCGCAGGTTATTTAAGTTATTTGGGGGTGGGGGATTTAATTTAAAGGGTTGGGGGTGGGTTTTAGGGGGTTTTAATGTGCCGGTTTTTCGATTTTTCGATTTTTCGATTTTTTTAACGATTTTTTCACGATTTTTCACGATATTTTACCCCCCCAAACGGCAACAATACGATTCCCTCCCCCTCCCAGCCGAAATCGATCGTTAAGACGATCGAGGACACGATTCACATCCCTAAAATCAAGACAAAGGTTAAAAAAAAGAAAGAAAAGAAAGTTAGTTAATGAGGCTAAAAGCAAACAAACAAGCCTAGGATATAAAAGCAGCTTCAAAAAGGTGAGTCTTTAGATCGGATTTAAACACGGCAAGAGAGGGAGCATGCCTCACCAGTTTAGGAAGACTATTCCAAGCACACAATGTAGCCAGGTGGAAAGCATGGAGTTGGAAATTGGTGGTAGACGAGAAGGGCATAGATATCAGTAACTTGTCCAATCAGTGGAGTGCATGCAGAGGGGTGTAGAGAGGGATAAGAGAGGAGCGGTAGTGAGATGCTGCAGAGTGAAAGTATTGGGATGTGAGAAACAGGAGCTTGAACTGTATGTGAGAGTAGATAGGGAGCCAATGCAGTGACTTCAGAAGAAGAGTTATGTGAGTGTAGTGACTGGTGAAAGATAAGTCACACAACTGAATTTAGGACATATTGCAGTGGAGAGAGATGGCTTGTTGAGAGACCTGTGAGGAACAGGTTGCAATGGTATGAGAGAATGGATAAAGGTTCTGGTAGTGTGTCCATAAAGGAAGGGATGGATTTTGTCATTGTTACAGAGAAAGAAATGACATGTTTTAACAGTTTTGGGTATGTGTAGATGAGAGAGTGGAGTCAAAGATCACTCATAGTATACGGGCCGATGGGACTGGGAGGATGACGGTGTTATCCACAGAAATAGAGAAAGGAGGAAGAGGGGAGGTGGGCTTAGGGAGAACGATAAGGAGCTCTGTATTGGCTATGTTGAGTTAAGAGTGGCAACGAGACATCTAGGCAGCAATGTCAGACATGCAGGCCAAGATCCAGGCCTGGATTTATGGTGAAATTTGTTATGTAGAAAGGTAGCTCTGGGAGTCATCAGTATAAAAATAGTATTGAAAGCCATGAGAGAAAATCAGAGTACCAAAGGAATTAGTATATAGTGAGAAGAGAAGAGGGCCAAGGACAGAACCCTGAGGCACATCAATTAATAGTGGAATGGCAGTAGATGAGGAACCACCATAAAAAAAACATTAAAAGTGCGATGGGAGAGGTAAAAAGAGAACCAGGATAGGATAGAGTCAAAAAACTTAAGCAAAGGCAGAGTATCAAGGAGTAGGTAGTGATCAACAGTGTCAAAAGCAGCAGTCAGATCAAGGAGGATAAGATAGAGTAAAGACTTTTGGCATTAGCCATAAACAGGTCATTGGAAACATAGGCAAGGGCTGTTTCAGTTGTATGTAGAGGGCAAAAACCAGATTGGAGTAGATCAAGGGTTGCTTGGGCTGTAAGAAAGTCAAGTCAGCAGCGGTGAACAGCTCATTCAAGTAGTTTGAAAGCAAAAGAAAGAAGGGAAATGGGATGATAGTTGGCAGGATAGGTAGGATCTAGTGTATGTTTTTAATTTCATTGAAATTGCCTAAATCATCCTGGATGAATGCACCTCCCTAATTACACCATGTTTGAAGGCAGCAAAAACAATAGTAGTGGAGAGTGATAGACTGAAGATGTGTCAGAAGGAAAGGATGGCTGCAGTGGATATGGAGCTAAGGAATTGGGTACTGACAGGGTCAGAGGAACAAGTAGTGAGTTTGGAGGAAGAGATAAGACAAGCATTGTCTCCACTGTGATTTCAGGTAAGGAGACTAGGGGAAGGTTAGAAGAAGGAAATGGAGGAGAGGCAGTTAAAGATCTCAACTTAGTTGAGAACTCAAGGCGAATTTTGTGAATTTTGTAATGGAAGTAGTTAGCCATATTCTGGGCAGAACTTGAAGGGGAGAAGGGAGGCAAGGGAAGTTTGAAGAGGGAATTCAGTGTGGCAAAGAGACAGTAAGGGTTGGATGTAAGAAAATTTGTTAGATGGACATAGTAGTCTTGTTTGGCAAGTGAAAAAGCAGACTGGAAAGTTGTCAGCATGAATTTGTGTTATGGTTATTGATGTTTGGGTGGATCCTTGGACACTGTGGCAGCTGACCATGCCCACGGGGGGCAGTCCCGTGAGGGACCACAGTATCAGGCTAGACTCTGGACACACAAACACAGATTTGAATCTTTTATTAAACAGTTTTGGAAACCACCAGAGGTGGCAGTAGTGAGAAGTGGATGTTGAGCCCGGCTGGGCAGGTCTCCCACAGAATGTTGGAACAGCGAATCCTCTGCTAGGCTTTGCTGTAGTGGAAAGAGATTGAGAGTTATGAGTACACAATGAGAAGCATTCAGAGTCCCAGGTAGAATTAGGAGAAGCTCCGAGACAGGGAGAGCAGGCCCTCGAGGAGCGAGTACCTGATCCCTTAGAGCAGAGAGACTCAGTTGTATTATACTCACGTAGCAGTAACAGAGATTCCACTAGATGAGAGGTCTGGCACCGGGACAGAGGGAAGGCCCTCGAGGAGTGAGTACCTGGTTCCAGTGAAGCAGTACTGTGGAATAGATGGTAGTTGTACTCACAGATGGAAACTGTTAGTGAAGTCTTCCAAGTAGAGGTTTGCAGGCAGCGACTCAGGAAACATGGGCCCTTGAGGAGCGAGTATCAATTTCCTGGTAGCACCTGAAAGAAGCAAAAGAGGCCCCCGAGGAGCGGGTACCCCGTTAGCAACCCCGAAGAGTGTAAGAGTTTCCAGATAGCACTGGAGTGGCAGAGCAGCTTCGTTACGGAGAGCAAATCCCGTCCGTAAGGTTTCCGTTGCTAACTCGATGAGCTAGCAAATACTGTAGGCTTAAATATCCGAGCAGCGTGACATGATATCAGGGGGATGCCCCTGAGGTTCGCGCCAACATGGAAATAAAGATGAGGGCTGTGCGCGCACCCTTAGGTACCTTGGAGGAGCATGGCGGGAGGCAGCACCAAAGCCAGTTCGGGGACGCTGGAGAGGACCCTCCTGACCCCCACAAAACTTGCCAAAAGTCCCTAGTGGTCCAGCGGGGGTCTGGGAGCGACCTCCTGCACTCAGGCCATCGGCTACCAGTATTCAAAATGGTGCCGATAGCCTTTGCCCTCACTATGTCACAGGGGCCGACCAATGGCACCGGTACCCCTGTGACATAGTAAGGGCGAAGGCTATCGGCACCATTTTGAATACTGGCAGCCGACGGCCTGAGTGCAGGAGATGGCTCCCAGGCCCCCCGCTGGACCACCAGGGAGTTTTGGTAAGTCTTGGGGGGGGGGGTCAGGAGGGTGGGGGGTTTGTTTAAATTTGATCCTTTAGACGGCTGAATAATTCTGTGAAGATTCGTTGTATTCGTGGAGAATCGTGATACGTTTTGCTTCCCCACGAATACAATGAATTTGGCCCTGTATGTTGCAGATTACCAATACGTTGGAAATGAATGCACACCCCTACAAATCATTATGGATGGGTATTTTAAACTGAACGTTTTGAAAAGACTGAAACCTCTCTTATTCCCAAAAGATTTTAGAACGGTTTTACAAGCTCTTGTTTTATCAAAATTGGATTACTGTAATTCAATGTTTTTAGGCCTACCAGCAAATGTGATAAGGCCATTACAATTATTACAGAACTCAGCAGCCAGACTTTTAACCGGAACCAAAAGATCAGATCATATCACGCCAATATTAAAGGACCTTCATTGGTTGCCTGTTACAGGGCTCAACATAAAGTTCTATCCCTAATCCATAAAACTCTTTACAATGAAAATATCGAATGGTTAACTTCAGCATTACATTTTAATATTCCATCAAGAATTACAAGATCAGCAGGTACAGGGATGTTACCCAAAACATCTCCTAAAATTGCTCATTTAAACAATGTGAGAGAAAGGGCTATTTCCATTGCTGGACCCCAACTGTGGAACTCTCTACTGCAGGAATTAAGGATGGAATCAGACATTAAAATATTTAAAAAGGGTATTAAAACATGGCTATTTGAACAAGCCTTCCAAGAATGTTAACTAATATGATTTTGTAGCCCTTTTAATATTTATATTTATATTTATCTTTTATCTTATTTATGCTTTTACTGTTCTGTACCTTTAACTGTGTAATTTTATTCATTATTTTACTATTTTAATTGTTTTTATTAGTTTATTATGAAACTCTGTATTTATTTCCTTTCATTTAATTCTAGAAACACAAATATTTTTAAATGAATATTTGTTAACTAATGTAAACCAATGACCTCATGAAACATCGGTATATAAAAATTAATAAATAAATAAAATATAATAAGTTTCATTTCATGACCCCTAGTTCTACTAATTTCTTTCCAACGGAAACGATTTGATGTTTGTGCATCATTAAAACCTTTTAGGTATCTGAAAGCCTGTTTCATATCACCCCATGCGCCTCTTCTCTTCCAGGGTATGCATTTCATACACTTCATTCTCTCCTCATAGGTTTTCTGATACTGACCCTACACCATTTTGGTAGCTGTTCTCTGGAATGCCTCCATCCCTTTTGAGATAAAGGCTCCAGAACTGAACACAGTACTCCAGGTGAGGCCTCACCAAGGACCTGTACAAGGGAAACATCACCTCATTTTTCTTACTGGTTATTCCTCTTTCTATGCAGTCCAGCATTCTTCTGGCTTTAGCTATCACCTTGTCACATTGCATAGCGATTTTCAATTCATCAGAAACTATCACCCAAGATCCCACTCTTGGTCCATGCATATCAGTCTTCCCCCCCATCTCATACCACTCCTTGGGATTACCACATTCCAGATGCATGACTGCACTTCATGGCATTGAATCCCAGCTGACAAATCTTTGACCATTCTTGAAGCCTTTGTAAATCACTTTTCATCCTCTCTACTCCTTCCAGCATGTCCACTCTTTGCAGATTTTAGTATCATCAACAAATAGACAAACTTTACCTTCTATCCCTTTCACAATGTTGCTCACAAAGATATTGAACAGAACTGGTCCCAATTCACTTTTCACGGCTCTCTCTTCAGAGTAGCTTCCATTTACCATTGCATACTGTCTCCTATCAGTCAACCAGTTTGTAATCCACTCCACCACCTTGGCGCTCACTCTGAAGCTTCCCATTTTGTTCAAATCCTCCTATGTGGGACAGTATCAAAAGCTTTGCTGAAATCTAAATAGATGACATTGAGTGCTCTTCCTTGATCTAATTCTCTTGTCACCCAATCAAAAAAATCAATCAGATTTGTCTAACAGGACCTTCCTCTGGTGAATCCATGCTGTCTCGGGTCCAGCAGCTTACCAGATTATAGATAGTTCATTATCCTTTCTTTCAGCAGCATCTCCATTAATATTCCTACCACCAAAGTGAAGCTAACTGGCCTGTAGTTCCAAACTCCTCTCTGCTACCACTCTTATGAAGCGGAACCACCACCACTATTCTCCAATCTCACGGCACCACTCCCATTTCCAGGGATTTATTGAACAGTAGGGATGTGAATCGTTTTTCAACAATTAAAATTATCGTCCGATAATTTTAATATCGTCTTAAATCGTTATAGAACACAATACAATAGAAATTCTAACGATTTATTGTTAAAAATTGTTAAATCGTGTTAATGCGCACTAACTCCCGTTAGTCGCACTAACAGAAAATGATACAAATTGACACTTTCCAGGTCAGTAAAGGTCAGTTAGGAATGAATATGTATTCCTATTGGCTGGCTGCCCTCTTATCTATTGATGTTACCAAGGTTCCCACTGAGGTGGTGGTTGGGGGGATGGGAAATGGAAATGGAAACTCAGGAACACTAACAGAAAATGATACAAATTATTGACACTTTCCAGGTCAGTAAAGGTCAGTTAGGAATGAATATGTATTCCTATTGGCTGGCTGCCCTCTTATCTATTGATGTTACCAAGGTTCCAACTGAGGTGATGGTTGGGGGGATGGGAAATGGAAACTGTTGGTAGTTGACAAAAAAAGTAATGTGATCAGTCAATATGACTAGAACTTGTGCCCTATTCCTGATACCAGGGGTGTTGTGATCTTCCTGCACTCAGTGCCCTATCCCTGATACCAGGGGTGTTGTGATCTTCCTGCACACAGTGCCCTAACCCTGACACCAGGGGTGTTGTGATCTTCCTGCACGCAGTGCAGGGAGCTGTCTCACCCTTCACCATCCTCCTCCCCCCCCCCTTACCCACACACCATTCACTGGCTGGGACATGGGGGAGGGGAGGAGTGAGGGTCAGGAAGCTCCCCCCTGTCTGTGAAGCCAGCCTCTCACTAGTAATGCAGGCGGGATAGGGCACTGCATGCAGGAAGATCACAACACCCCTGGTGCCAGGGTTAGGGCACTGTGTGCAGGAAGATCACAACACTCCTGGTATTAATAGGGATAGGGCACTGTGTGCAGGAAGATCACAACACCCCTGGTATCAGGGTTAGGGCACAAGTTCTAGTCACATTGACTGATCACATTACTTTTTTTGTCAAGCTACCAACTGTTTCCATTTCCCATCCCCCATTTATTGTCAGTGGGAACCTTGGTAACATGAATAAATAAGAGGGCAGTCAATAGGAATACATATTCATTCCTAAACTGACCTTAACTGACCTGAAAAGTGTCAAATTGTATCATTTTCTGTTAGTGCGCACTAACAATGGTTAGTGCGCACTAACTCCCGTTAGTGCGCATTAATCGGAAAAAAAGATTTTTTAACTAAAAAATCATGCCAAACACGATTTTCTTCTCCTGCCAGATGAGTTCAATCAGTAAGACGATAGGGCACATGATTCACATCCCTATTGAACAGGTCTTTCACTTTTCTAACATATAGGTTTGTTGCCTTTGTAATAACTCCCTTTAATTTAGCCTACTGTTGTTCCACCTCCCCCATTTTCTCCCAGTCTTCTAGTTCTTCCTCCAGGTGCATCCCCTTTTTGTCAAAGTCTTTATATTTGAAATTCAAAACTCAGGTCTTCGTGTGACTTCTTGGTATCTTATTCATAATTTCAAACCATACCATCTGATGATCACTTATTTATTTATTTATTTATTTATTTATTAACTTTTATTTACCGACATTCGTGCAGCACATCATGCCGGTTTACAAAGAACTCAGATGGGCGATACAATAAAACATTAAAACAAAACGATGTATAAAGAATAAAATAAAGTAAAACCATAACAATGTAATCTTGGAGCAACATACTATTTCTTACAAAAGTACACATTAACCGATCATGATCAAAAAATAAATTAAATTAAGCCGTAGGGGAATGTTGTTTCTTCTAGGGTTGTTTCTTTAGGGTACTCAGATGGGTACCTGTCCGGACATTATAGACACTTTCCCTATTTGTGAGCACCAGGTCCAGAATTACACCATCTCTCATGGGATCCATTACCATTTGTTTGAGCATAGCCCCTTGGAGGGTATCTAGTATCTCTCTACATCTCATACATTCTGCATAAGGGATATTCCAGTCCACATCCGACAGATTAAAATCTCCAATGAGCAACACTTCTCCCTTCTTTCCCATCTTTTCAAAGTCTTTGATCAGATCTCTGTGCAGTTCTTCTGTCTGAATTGGAGGCCTGTAGACCACACTAATGTAAATAGAAGCTTCATCATCTTTTTCAGGCTAGCCCATAATGCTTTTTCCCTACCCCAAGTTCCATGCATTTCAATTGCTTGGATATTGCTTCTGACATTAAGTGTTACTCCTCCCCCTTTCCTGTCATCTATGTCCTTCCTTAATAAGTTATAGCCTGGGATGGCTATATCCCAGTCATGAGGCTCCATAAACCATGTTTCTGCAACAGCAACAACGTCCATATCCGCTTCCACCATTAGAGCCTGCAGATCTGGAATTTTATTGCCCAGACTATGAACATTTGTATTCAAAGCTTTCCAGCTCCCCTCCTTCAGGTTACTGCTCTTCTTGGACTGCCTTAGTCAGCTGATGTTTGGTATTCCCTTCACCCATTTCTTTGAGATTTCTGTGAGATAGCAGTTGGAAACAAAAACTAGGTCAAGGCAATGGCCATCCTGGTGAGTAGGAGTAGTAAAGCAGAGTCAGAGATCAAATGAAGTGGTTAAAGAAAGGTGTTTTGAGGCATATGTTTTAGAGGGGTCATCAACATTGAGGTTAAAGTCACCAAGAATAAGGGAAGGTAAAGATGGGTCAATGAAGAATGAAAGCCAGGAATCAAAGTCAGTGAAAAAGGAGGAGGGAGATTTATCAGGGAATCAACAGATTACAGCTACTTGGTGAGGTAGTGGAGTGAATAAGAGGATGAAATGGGTTTTAAGGAAAGAAAAATAGTGGATTGAGGTGAGAGAAGGGGTTGAAATCTATAAGAGGGGGAGAGCAGTAGTCCAACACCACTACCACAGCCTACAAGGTGAGATGTGTGAGAACATAAGAACATAAGAACATGCCATACTGGGTCAGACCAAGGGTCCATCAAGCCTAGCATCCTGTTTCCAACAGTGGCCAATCCAGGCCATAAGAACCTGGCAAGTACCCACAAACTAAATCTATTCCATGTTACCGTTGCTAGTAATAGCAGTGACTATTTTCTAAGTCAACTTAATAGCAGGTAATGGACTTCTCCACCATGACAAAAAGCAGCAATTGAAGCAGTGTTCTAAGATGAAAGCCAGGTCTCTGTTAAGGCAAGGAGATGAGGAAAACAAGAGGCAAAATGATCATGAATAAAGGTAAGCTTCTGGAGATATAATTTGCATTCCATAGGGAGCACAAGAAAGGAAGAGAAGAGTGAGGGAAGGAGGGAGGTAGAAGGGGAATAGTGATAAGATTTGAGGGGGTTATGGCTTGATATGGGACAATGAGGTGAAAATTACCTTGTAGGGCCAAGATTGGGATTGATATATTTGGCTGAAAGCAAAAGGAGGAGCAGGAGAATAAGGAGAAGATAGGTAGAGGTATTCCTACAGTGACAATGATGAGATAGGGTCAGGGATAGTGGAAATGGTAAGATGAGGAGAAGAAAACTTTGATGTTCAGGGAAAGATGACAGAACGGCAGGTGTGATAAAGAATGTAGGGATAGGGGAGGGTGAACTTGATAGTAGTTGTGGTTTGCAGCAGGGAATAAGATTAGGAAAGATTAGTACCAGGAAGAGAAAATATATTGGAGACATGGGGGAAAAAGAAGAGGCCTGCAATCTCTTCAGAACCTGAGGGTGGTGTTCTAAATGTAAAATATCAATTATGCTTGGAGAATCTAATTGTATTTAATTATACGATTATCATATGTGTTGGCTGTTAAAGAAAGGTATAGCCAGTAATGAGTGGGAGGGACTAAAGTCCCAGAGATAGCAGGAGTAAAAGATAAAACAAGGGCTGGATTGCCTCTTTTTCTTTGCTCACTCCTTTTAAAGGACAGAATACACAGCTCCATTCCCACAGTTTAGCTGCCTTTCAGCCAGACAACTCAGCACTGTAATAAGCTTGCTTATTTTCAAAGTTTGGTCCTTCCCTGGCAAAAGGCCAACCAATAGCTCACCCTCTGATTAGACTGTTCAACTTGGAATTTTTCTTTTCAGATGTGCAGAGATAAAGGCCCAGAGACACATACCTATACCAGGCTTGAAGACAGGTTAATTCCTGGATCTACCCTACAGTTTACATAGGCTTATCATTCCACTTTTCTTATGAAAATCAAAAGGGAATTTAAAATTGGAAGTTCATGTTTGCAATGAGGAAAAATGAGAACTGGATCAGCCTGTCCTTTGCAAAAATGGAAACAGTTGTCCATCTTATTATGGACCAGGGAGCAAACCAATCAAGTCTTAAATGAAATGGATATATCTAATTCCAACAATAAATGCATCTGATCTACATAAGTTAATTTGAGACCTATTCTGTTGTAAATAACAACAGAGACATTTTTGCCGGTGGAAGTAGAGGATCCTTAAAGTCTCTTATCTCTTATAGTATTTGTAATGTTTGCAGTACTAAAATAACATTATCAATTTGTTGAGTGACTGGGAGTAATCTTTGTAACAGAGAATAAAGCATCATTTTAGATACGATTGTTATCATTTTTCATCTGTGTTGTGTCTTTGTTATAAATCTAATGCCGGATGGGCGGAGCAATCAGATAGGAGTTAGGAATCTATTAGGAAAGCTCTGTGTTAGAGCTAGGAGTTAGCAATCAGTTAGGTTATTCTCCTTCAGAGGGGAGGAGTTAGCAATCTGTTACGCTTTGCTCCTGTAGAAGGAGGAGTTAGCAATCTGTATGAACTGGCTCCTGTGGAAGGAGGAGTTAGCCATCTGATATGCTCAGCTCCTGTAGAGGGAGTAATTAACAATCTGTTAAGGTATAGACTGCGGAGGTAGCAATCTGATATGAATCTGTAGCTGAAGACTCCTGAAGGGAAAGGAGTAGCATTCTGTTATCAGCGGAGTGCTTAGAGAGGACACTCAACTGTAGAGGACTGTAGATAGGTGGATCCTTGGGCCAATGGCAGATGACTGCGTCCCCAGGAGGATATCCTGAGAGGGACCACCGGCTAGGCTTGGATATGGAGACAGACACAGATAGTTCTTTTATTAGACAGGTTAGTAGAACCACCAGAGGTGGTAGTAGTGAGCTGATATGCCCAGCAGGGCTGGTCCCTCAGGTACTGGAACAGCGTTCCCAAAGTTGCTGAGCTGTAGAGAAACTATAGATATTGAGTAGACAGGGTATGCAGTGTTCATAGCCAGAACTGAATGACAACTCACATAAGGTCTTAATGAAGCTCAGTAGCTGGAAAGGGTTAGGCCCTCGAGGAGCGAGTACCTGGTTCCAGGGAAAGCTCTGAGAGAGCGATGGTAACTCACAAATGTCTGTATCTGTGATAGCTTCCAGGCAGTAGAGATTCTTCAGAGTATTCAGGAACATAGGCCCTTGAGGAGCGAGTACCGGCTCCTATCTGCAATCTGAAATAAAGAAAAGAGAGCGAGGCCCACGAGGAGCAAGTACCCCTGGTAAGTCCGAGGAGGCAGAGTAGCTTGGACGAATCCTTGCGAGTCCTTGCTAACTTGATACATTGGCGAATACTGAGTCCTTTTATATTGGAAGTGGGTGACGTCATCTCAGGGGACGCCCCCGAGGTTCGCGCCCTTGCTGGTACATCAATGGGAGAGCGCGCGTGCGCCCTACATCATCAGGAAATATGGCGGATCCACAGCGTCGTGCCGGTCCGAGGACGCCAGAGGGAGACGGCAAGAAGACGCCGCGGCAGCTAGCCGTCCATCAGGCCCGGAGGGAGTCACCACAGAGGTAAAGAGGGTGGAGTGAGGGCGTTGAGCAGCGACGGATGCAACAGTCTTTTAGCTAGTTTATCTCTTACATAAAGGTTCTTTCTACATAACAGCATCTCAGCTTATACCTGTAAATGATCTTATTATCAAAGCAATATTTCAATAATAACTAGAGCACAAGTTTTAATGCTTCATGGCAAACACATATAACTTTTATAATCACTTCAATGTACACTGTACTTTTATGGTTCTGCTGTTCTTGATTTTAGGATTCCCTTAGGAATCCTAAAATCACCCAGACAAGCAAGCAGTTTCCTCACTTTTCAAATCTACTCTTCAATTTGGATCAAGGGACAAGTAATACAAACTCTACTGCTTCATTTTGAGAAACTAAGCAGATTGTCCCTAGAAGAAATATAACAGATGTAATTTGTTTCAGTTAAATCTGTGCTTAAAGTTAATTTTTTGTTTTGACAGTTTTGCAAAAAAAAGTTTGTTTTTTAAAAATTTCCAGAATTTTAAACAGATGGAAAATTGATTTAGCCCAGTAGGAATTCAAACATTCACCACATTTCTTTTAAATTCATAAAACCTTTACAAATTATAGCAAAGATAGAAACCCATTCTCTGCATTCTTCAAAATATATGCCAGATGTATTATAAAATGTTAGAGCATTATTAAACTCCATTGGTTTGTGGATAGAAAGATAAATGTCGCTGACCGCTCCATGATGTTTCATGCTTGGGAGCACTTTTGTCAGAGTGGGCAATGCCATTTCATTTTCTAAAAGCAAATTGATGGAGTTTAATAACATTCTAACTTTTATGCTGCCTCTGGCATATTTTTGAAGAGTTCTAGGTATGGGTTTCATTTATAGAAATATTTATTTAGCATAGCCATAGTCACCAAGTCAGGCCATATCAGTAGCAAAATGGAGTTCCTGAAGCCCTCCCTCCATTCTAGTCAGAGAATACACTTTTGCCATATGGATCATAGAGGGAACTGCAATGCAGCTGGAGCCTGTATGATCTGCAAGTTGTATGACTTTGTAGTGACATTGGACAGCCCAGAAATGATTTAGGATACTCAAAAAATAACAGATAATTAAGAATTTCAAATCTGTCCATTCCTGATGCAATACCATAAAGCAGAACATAAGATATGCCATATAGAGTCAGAGTCCATCAAGCCCAGCGTCCTGTGTCCAACAGGGGCCAATCCAAGTCAAAAGTACCTAGCAAGTTCCTAAACATTAAATAGATCCCAAGCTACTTTTCCTTATTGATTAATAGCAGTTTATGGACTTCTCCTCTAGGAATATATACAAACCTTTTTTAAACCTAGTTACACTAACTGCCATAACCACATCCTCTGCAATGAATTCCAGAGCTTAACAATATGCTGAGAGAAAATGAATTTTTTCTGATTTGTTTTAAATAAGCTACTTGCTAACTTCATGGAGTGCCCCTAGTCCTTCTATTTTCTGAGAGAGTAAATAAATGATTTACATTAACCTGTTCAAGAATTTCATGATTCTGAAGACCTCTATATATCCCTCCTCAGCCGTCTCTTCTCCAAGCTGAACAGTCCTAACCTCTTTTGCCTTTCCTCATAGGGGAGTCATTTCATACCCCTTATCATTTTAGTCACACTGCTCAGTGCTTTCCCCAGTGCAACTATATCATTTTTTAGATTCAGCAACCAGAATTGCACACAGTATTCAAGGAACGGTCTCACTATTGTTAGGATTCTTAGGTTTCATGGACCCTTGGCCCGAGGTGAGGGTCCTCACCATCGAGAGGAGAGGTAAGCTGCAGCAGGAGACACGGTAGTAGTAGTAGAGAGATGGAACATCTTGCGTCACTGTCACATGATTCCAGGTACTTGCAGAGAGAGTACTGTGAGATATCCCGAGGAGCGGGATAAGAGACACAGTTCAGAGGAGACCACAGTACTCAGGCAGGACTGGAGATACGTCAGAGCAGGAACCTCTGACAGAATAGCGCTAGGCAGGTCCCAAGGAGCAGGGAGCATGAGACAAGAAGTTCTGGAGGAGTACTGCAGAGACTGTCCCGAGGGGTGGGAGAGCATAATAGTAGAGACTCTGGTGTGATGGCATAAGGCTTCCCTGAGGAGCAGGGAAGCGCAGAGTCAAGTCTCCGAAGTAGGGATGTAAGCTGCCCCGAGGAGCGGGGCTTTGTCCAGAATGTGGAAGGAAATGGTCTCCATGTGCAGAGAATCTGTGTGGAGCAGAATAGGAGCCGTGGTGTGAGTGACCTCACCTGGTAGTGGTTCTCCGTGAATGGATGAGAGAAGTAAGGGCACTGGGGAGTGGATGGTAGGAATCCAAAGGTCAATTGTTTTAAAATAAAATTCCCACCAGCCACAGAGTCCACTAAAGCCAGGATATGGAACTCCTGATTGTCCAATTTGATGGAGATGGGCAATGTCAATGGAGGAGAAGGCGAAGTTAGGCCTAGGAGCAGTCCTCCTGCTGTACCTAGGCCTGGGAGTTTCCCGGACAGACAGGGCATGTCGCTATGGCATGTCCGGATTTGCCGCAGTATAAGCAGAGACCGGATTGCTGGCGGTGGCGTCATTCATTGGGAGAAAGTCTGCTCTGGCCCATTTGCATTGGCTCATCCTCAGTTCTGTTCTGGGCCATGTTCAGCCTGGGTGAAGACGAACGTCGAATTTGGGACAAGTTTGATGTAGGTTTTCTGGATGCTCTAGACTCCTGTGAGCGCTCCTGCAGATGGCGGTCGATGCGACCGGCAAGGTCTATCAATGAGTCCAGGGATGCAGGCAATTCACGAGCTGCCAACTCATCTTTGATCAGGGAACTCAATCCTTTGAGAAAAATGGATTGTAAGCAGTCTGAGTCCCAGTGAAGTTCTGATGACAGGGTCCTGAATTCTATAATATAGTCAGTTAATGGCCGGGTGCCCTGATGGAGATGGATAAGTGAAGATCCGGAAGCGGATCTTCTGCCAGGGTCATAGAAGACAGAATGAAATAAGGCAAGAAACCAGGGCAGGTCCTGAAGAACCAGGCCAGCTCGCTCCCAGAGGGGTCACCCAGGCCAAGGCCTTGCCAGCCAGGAGGGAAAGGATGTAGGTAGTCTTGGTGATCACATCTGGGAAATAAGCTGGTTGCAGGCAGAAGTGCATGTTACATTGATTCAGAAAACCCCTACACATAAGTGGGTTCCCAGAGAAGTGTGGAGGTGCCGGTAAAGGCATGGTAGGCCGAGGAACCGGCAAAGAGGTGGAAGGGCTGAGCTTGGGAGATGTCATGGTGGCAGTCACAGTGGCGTCTAAATGAGTGCTCAAGTTATCAGTGGCTGCTGCAAGTGTATCCAGGAACTTTTATTGCTCACTGATTTGTTATGCCAGGCCAAGGATGGACTGTATAGCTGAGACCTCTGCTGGGTCCATGGACTTGGCAATCTGTTAAGATTCATGAGTTTTGTGGACCCTTGGTCCGAGATGAGGGTTGATGCAACCTGTGGGGAGGGGCCCCACAGGTCCTCAGGAGGCGAGGTCAGCTGCAGCAGGGGACAAGCTAGTAGTAGTAGAGAGATGGAACATCCTGTGACACTGTCATGTGATCACAGGTACTTGCAGAGAGAGTACTGTGAGGTGACCCGAGGAGTGGGACAAGAGACACAGATCAGAAGAGACACACAGTACTCAGGCAGGACTGGAGATTCAAGTGCCAGAGCAGGAACCTCTGACAGAGAACCGCTAGGTGGGCCCCAAGGAGCTGGGAGCACATGACAGGAAGTTCTGGAGGAGTACTGCAGAGACTGTCCCGAGGGGTGGAACAGCATAGTGGCAGAGGCTCTGGCATGATGACATAGGGCTGCCCCAAGGAGCGGGGAAGTGCAGAGTTGAGTCTCTGGTAGAGAAACATAAGCACTGCCCCAAGGAGCAGGGACAGAGTACAGTCACTGTTGTAGGACGTAGGCACTGCCCCGAGGAGCGGGGAAGCACAGAGTACAGTCACTGGTGTAGGCACTGCCCCAAAAAGCGAGGAAGCACTGAGTCGAATCTCCAATGCAGTAAGGTAGTTCGTGGGGCAACCCCCAAGGAGAAGGGAAGCCGGCAGGCAGGATTTCTGGAAGGTGCAGGACTACCCCAAGGAGATGGGAAGCCTGGAGACCAGGTCTCCCACTGGAAGAGTGAGCAGGCCCCCGAGGATGGGTACACGAGCCAGAGTCCAGATCCACAGGTAGATCCAAGTCAGGAACCACGGGTCCAAAGAGACAGGAGCAAGCACCATTAGGTGAAGGAACTTGTTGCCAAGTTGGTTAGCGTAGGCCAAGGGAGGTGCTTATAAATCCCAACCTAGTGATGTCATCAGTTGGAGATGCTCATGAGGTTCCCGTCATTGGGCTTTTAAAAGGAGGCCCGTTGGCGTGTGCACGCACCTAGGAACACCTGGAGTCGGCGTGTGAGTCAACGGCGTCCTGGCCGCCACGAGCAGGCTCGGGAACCCAGAGGTATGCAGTGGTAGTGGCGAGCCCCAGCCACGAGATCACCCGGAGAGGAGAGAAGGTCTGTAGATGACATGAGTTGAGTCGGTCACAGCCTCCCATGGCCGACGGTCATAACAACTATGGAGCGATACAGAGGCATTATAACATCCACTGTTTTATTTGCTATCCCATTCTTAATAATTCCTAACATTCTGTTGCTTTCTTGCATACCACAGCACTCTGAGCTATTTCAATGCATTACCCACTATGATGCCTAGATCTTTTTCCTGGGTGGTAACTCCTAATATGGAACCTAACATCATGTAACTACACTAGAGGTTATTTTTCCCTATACGCAATACCTTGCACTTGTCCACATTAAATTTCATCTGCTTTTCGATGCCAATCTTCCAGTCTCACAACATCCTCCTGCAATTTATCAGAATCCACTTGTGATTAAACTACTCTGCATAATTTTGTATCAACTGCAAATTTGATAACCTCACTCATCATATTCCTTTCCAGATCATTTAAAATATATTGAATAGCACCAGTCCAAGTACAGATCCTTGAGGCACTCCACTGTTTACCCTTTTCCACTGTGAAAATTGACCATTTAATCCTACTCTCTGTTTCCTGTCTTTTAACCAGTTTGTAATCCACGAAAGAACATCTCTTCCTTACCCATGACTTTTTAGTTTTCTTAGAAGTCTCTTATGAGGGTCTTTGTCAAATGCCTTCTGAATATCAAAATACACTACTACATCTACCAGTTCACCTTAATCCACATGTTTATTAACCCCCTTAAAAAAAAATGAAGCAGATTAGTGAGGCAAGACTTCCCTTGTGTAAATCCGTTGACTGTGTTCCATTAAACCATGTCTTTCTATATGCTCTGTGATTTTGATCTTTAGAATAGATTCCACTATTTTTCCCAGCACTGAAGTCAGATCACTGGTCTATAGCTTCCCAGATTGCCGTGGGAACCCTTTTTAAATATTGGGGTTACATTGGCCACCCTCCAGTCTTCAAGTACAATGGATGATTTTAATGATAGGTTACAAATTTTAACTAATAGATCTGAAATTTCATTTTGAGTTCCTTCAGAACCCTAGGATGCATACCATCCTGTCGAGATGATTTGCTACTCTTTAGTTTGTCAGTCTGGCCTACTACATCTTCCAGGTTCAAAGTGATTTGGTTCAGTTCATCTGACTCATCACTCTTAAAAACTATCTCCAGAACCGGTATCTCCCCCACATCCTTATTAGTAAACATAGAAGAAAAGAATTCATTTAGTAGGGATATACAGAAGGAAAATATTTGTTTCGATTTGTTTTTCATTTCGCCAGGACCCAAATTTGTTGCATTAGTTTCATAGGGGGAAAAAACAATTTGTTGATTAGTTTTATTCGTTTTTCGTTTTCCCATTAAAGTCAATGGGGAAGTTTTTGCAGCCTATTTTTGGCTGCAGAATTGGGGTTTTCTTATCAATTCTGATGAAACATTCTGGGGAGCAATCATCAGAACAAGAAAAGAGCTCCAAGGTACTTAGACTGTGGCAAAGTAGCACCAAAGTAGCATGAATAGCCTAAGGCACTGTAAAGGGGCAAAAGGGTACCAGGAGTGGCAAGAATGCTTTAACAGAGGTGCAAAGCAGCAGCGAGAATGTCAAAAACACACTACAGCTTCAAAAGTGAGCACTGATAACAGTTGCATGAACCCTCGAAGGCAGCACGACAAGTGGCATCAACATCCTACACACAATGAAGGGGGAGCAGAAAGATTGTCAGAAAAAACCACAAGGTGACAATAAAGGGAGAAAGCAGAAGAAAGACTAGCACCAACACACTGAGGAACCATGATAGTGGCAAGAATACCACAAGGAGAGAGAGTGAGTTGTCTGGTCTATGGCAGCAAGGCAGAGTGGCAGAAAGCTGATAGGGGCAAGACAGGCTAGAAGAGCTGAGGTAGTCAGGTCGCTGTGGTTTTGATAAGGGCAAGACAGGCTGGCCCCGGGGAGAGTTGCCTTTCCTTTGTGCAGGAAAGGGCTCCCTAGAATGGTTTCACCCCTAGAGTGGGGTGGTTCCATTGGCGTCTAGTGAGCTCTCACTGGTCTTTTGAAATCTGGTGGATGTAGCAGATATACAAATGAGAATTTTGAAGGCCGAAACGGAGGTAGTTTCCATGTGAACAGCAGGTCAACATGGGTCAACACCCGGGGAGAGTTCCCTTTCCTTTGCGCAGGAAAGGGCTCCCTAGAATGAGTTGGCCCCTAGAGTGGAGCAAGAGCCTTCAAAGTGTGGTGACGTGGAGGAGGTTTCTATGTGAACAGCGGTTCAACATGGGTCGGCGGGCGTTAATAGATAGGCTGGCTACACCCAGGGAGAGTTCCCTTTCCTTTGCGCAGGAAAGGGCTCTCTAGAATGGGTTGGCCCCTAGAGTGGAGCATGAGCCTTCAAAGCATGGCGAGTTGACAAGGAGGAGGTTTCCATGTGACGGCGGTTCTGGTTCAACATGGGTCAGCGGGTACTAAGAGATAGGCTGGCTACACCCGGGGAGAGTTCCCTTTCCTTGGCGCAGGAAAGGGCTCCCTGAAATGGGCTGGCCCCTAGAGTGTGGTGGTTCCATAAGGGCCTGGACAGACAGGTGCATTGTTTGAGGTCAGGGCTTTGTAGGGATGTACGTCCTGGATGGACAGGCACAGCTTTTGAGGTCAGGCCCTTCTAGGGACGTATGGCCTGGATAGTGGACAGACTGGCACAGCATTTCAGGTCAGGCCCTTGAGGAACGTATGGCCTGGACGGACAGGCACAGCATTTGAGGTCAGGCCCTTGTAGGGACGTACGGCTTGGACGGACAGGCACAGTGTATGAGGTCAGGCCCCTGTAGGGATATAAGGCCTGGACAGTGGACAAACTGGCACAGCATTTCAGGTCAGGCCCTTGTAGGGATATAAGGCCTGGATGGACAGGCACAGTGTTTGAGGTCAGGCCCTTGTAGGGATGTATGGCCTGGACAGTGGACAGACTGGCACAGTGTTTGAGGTCAGGCCCTTGTAGGGACATATGGCCTGGACACTGGACAGACTGGCACATGATTTCAGGTCAGGCCCTTGAGGAACGTATGGCCTGGACAGACAGGCACAGTGTTTGAGGTCAGGCCCTGGTAGGGACGTATGACCTGGATGGACAGGCACAGTGTTTGAGGTCAGGCCCTTGTAGGGATCTACTGCCTGGAAGGACAGGCACAGCATTTGAGATCAGGCCTTTGTAAGGACGTATGGCCTGGACAGTGGACAGACTGGCACAGTGTTTGAGGTCAGGCCTTTGTAGGGATGTATGGCCTGGACAGTGGACAGACTGGCACAGCATTTCAGATCAGGCCCTTGAGGAACGTACGTCCTGGATGGACAGGCACAGCGTTTCAGGTCAGGCCCTTGTAGGGACATTAGGCCTGGATGGACAGGCACAGTGTTTGAGGTCAGACCCTTGTAGGGATGTACGGCCTGGAAGGACAGGCACAGCGTTTGAGATAAGGCCCTTGTAAGGATGTATGGTCTGGATAGTGGACAGACTGGCACAGCGTTTGAGGTCGAGCCCTTGTAGGGACGTAAGTCCTGGACAGTGGACAGACAGGTACAGCGTTTGAAGTCAGGCCCTTGCAGGGACGTATGCCCTCGACAGTGGACAGACAGGCATAGCATTTCAGGTCAGGCCCTTGTAGAGATGTACGGCCTGGACAGTGGACAGACTGGCACAATGTTTGAGGTCAGATACATGTGCTGATATTATATGGAGCATAGGAAGTAGTTGGAGCTGCTGCAAGGCTTTCGGTTGCTTTTATTCATCTTGCCATTCACAGGGAAAATCTGGAAACCCAAGCAAAGGCATGTTTATTTTCAAAAACACTAGCATTTCCATCAAATCTGGTGCCAGCCTTGAGCGATGAGGGCTCATGATATCCCGTCATTTAAAAAACACGTTCACCTGGCACACTGGTTGGTGGACATGACAGATATCACTGAGCCACTTTGGCTAGGTGTGCCCAATAGGCCAGCGGATCTGTCTGCATGTCCTCTATTGGCTCTTGGAGATACTGAGTCACTGACATTGGTGATGGTATCTCCTTTGCTTGGGTGGGCTAAGAGTCCTTCTTATCAGCTGCTTTCACTCTAGCCCATTCCAGAAAAGATGCTTTTTAGGGACAACATGGCTTTGGCGTACTGAAGCGGAAGAGGAAGTACTAACTGTCGCTGACAGAGTGCTGCTACTGCTTGGGCTTGCACTATTCTCTGAAATGCCTGCTGTTTCCTCCTCTCCTTCATGCCTAATCTGTCTCTACCTATGGCACTCCTGTTCAAGGATGTTTCCTAACAGCAGGTACTTCACAAATGTAAGACAATCGGACTGTAGGGTGAGTTTCCTTTTCACACAGGGATCACAGACTGTGGCGAGCATGTATCTATGTTGTGTCCATCGGTTCCCGATGCACTCTCTCCACCCTCCTTACCTCTTTGGCGACTCCCTCTTCAACCGCGGGAAGATTGGCTGTCACGGCGTCCTTCTGCAAAGTCCTCCAGTGTCCTCGGACTGGCTAGATGCTGCAACCTGCCATGTTTCCTGGAGGCCTAGGGCGTGCGCGTGGCCCCAACTGAAGTACTGGCGATGGCGCAAACTTCAGAGGTGTAACCGGAGATGACATCACCCGCGATGGATATATAAGGTCTTAGAATTTGCTAACAGATTGAGTTAGCATGGGTTCGGGTTACTCTACCTAAGCTACTCTGCCTCCTTGGACTTACCAGGGGTATCCACTCCTCGGGGGCCTCGCACTCTCCTTTGTTTTTCAGGTGACAGTCTGGAACCGGTACTCGCTCCTCAAGGGCCCTTGTTCCCAGACTTGCTTTGTATTCTCTTCTGCCTGGAAGACATCACTGCCAACTACATCAGTGAGTTACCATCGCTCTCTCAGAGCTTTCCCTGGAACCAGGTACTCGCTCCTCAAGGGCCTATACATTCCAGCTCCTAGGCTTCTATGAGACATTGTGTGAGTGTTACCATCAGGTTCGGTACATGAACTCTGCATACCCTGCCTACTCACTATTTCAGTTTCTCTACAGCTCAGCTTCCAGGGATCACTGTTCCAGTATCTGAGGGACTACAGCCCAGCTGGGCATTCCAGCTCACTACTGCCACCTCTGTTGGTTCAGTATACTGTCTAATAAAAGAACTAGTTTGTGTCTGTCTCCTAACTCTGAGCCTGACCGGTGGTCCCTCTCGGGATCTTCCACCAGGGGCATGGTCATCTGCCACTGGTCCAAGGATCCACCCACAACTCTCCTAAATAACTACAGTTTGCTAACTCCCTAGCAGACTGCTAACTCCTAACAGATTGCTAACTCCCTAACAATCTGCAATCTTTTGTGAAAGGTCGTAATCTCTCTTGCACCTGCTTCTGCAACAAGTCCAGACAATGCAGCACCTCTGCTGTCATTCCCTCTTCCTGTTTAAAGGCCTCCAAATTTTCATCCTGGAAATTAACAATAGGGATGATGTCAGCCAAGGTGGTGCTTCTGGAACTCAGCTCCTCCGTGGCATCCTTGAAAGGCTGCAGGATTTTTACCAGCTGACTCATGACTAACCAATCATGATGCCCTAGGGGACTCTGCACACCTATGTCCATTTCCACAGAAAGTTCATGAAGGGGTATCTGCAGCATCATAAAGGTGGAATTCTACTGGATGACAATGTCTTGAATGAGACGCTTGTGAGGCATCCTCAAATCAGTTTGCTTTTCACGGAGAACCTGCCCCGCCTTCACACTTCTGTGGAAGTGTGCTGCTATGTTCCTGCACTTGTGTATTAACGTATGCAGGTATTCATTCTCTTGGTGATTGGACTTCAACCCCAGAGCTGATTTCACTACCAGGTGCAGAGTGTGTGCAAAACATCGAATGTTCTGAAAGGCCCCGTTGGATATTGCCTTTAACATGTTTGCACAATTGTCTGTGACAAAGAACCCTGCCTGAGGATTCCTGTGTCACTGGTGTAGCTTCCAGCCCGCCAGCATCTGTCTGATGCATGCTAGAATATTGGCTGAGGTATGGGCGTCATCCGTCAGGTTGTTGTGCAGTAAACCCAACTCCATCCTGATACTTGTTCCCTAATAGAGCTGCTGCCTGGCCCTGCCTCAGCCAGGTCCCACCAGTGTGCTGTCAGGGAGAGGTAAGAGTGTACAGCATTCATGGTGGTCCAGATATCACAGGTGAAATGTACACACCCCTCTGCCTTAGCAAGCAGAGCTTGGATGCGACTGTGACACTGGTTGTACAGGCTGGTGATGACCTTTCTGCTAAATGTGGTTCTGGAGGGGACTTTGTAATTTGGAACTAAGACCTTCAGCAAATGCTTGAAACCCACATTCTCTACTACCTGCAATGGCTGGTCATCAAGGGCAATCATTTCCCCGATGCTCTTGGTTACAACTTTTGAGGCTGCCTTCCTCCTTCCCCAGCAAAGTGTTACCAAACACGACCCCATTTCCTCCATGGTGGGTTGTCGCTTCTGACAATTGGCAGGGGGCTGTTGGCCTGCCACCTGACTGCTAGAAGTGGCTGAGGGCGTGGGGTGACTCTGCTCCTTTTCAACCACTTTACACTGCCTGGAAAAAGGGGTCCCCTGACTGGTACTGCCACCATCCCCAGATGGCAGTACTGTTGGGTGTTGCTTCTGCATATGATGCATCATGCCAAAATTAGTTAGATGTCCCATTTGCTTGCCTCTGCTAATAGCCTGGCACAGTAATTACACTGAGCATAATGCGGGTCCTCCATCACTTTAAAGTGGCTCAAGATCACTGATTTCTTTCATGATCCCTTCTCTATAGCCTTCGGGGTGGATGCTGGCACTGGAGTTGAAGTATTGGTGTACCTTGAGAAGCAATGCCAGGGGCATCAGTCATACTCTGTGCCTGTGCTGACTGCTCTTCATCCTCATCATCATCAGTTTCATCTCTCCCCTGCAGCACTGAAGTGGAGGCTAAGACAGAACTATCTAATCCTCCTAAACCTTCTTCAGCTATTACTTCTTCCATTTCTGATGATGAGAATCCCACACAAGATGATTCTTCATCGGAATCAGAAGCAAACAGTGCCTGCGCTACATTTTCAATGCGAAATCGAATCTGCCTTCGCACTGCTGCTTTTGGGTCTCGCCCTTTTCATCTTGCATGACTCAGCCTCCCCTTCCCTCACCTCCAAAACTACAGGGTCAGAAACAGGTGGTGGCAGTACATCATCTTTAAATTTAATTTTTTTCCGGATGGAACTGCCTGTCACTCTAGAGATTTTAGATTGGAACAGCTCCCTTTTTAACTTTAATGGGAGACTAGCTGTGCCTTTTGAAATGCCTTCTACGCCAGTGCCTCCTCTGCCAGCTCAATCACTCGACCACATCTAGCTTTTCCTAACATCATGGATTTAATGTCACTGCCTACTTGGGATTTCAATTAAAATAATTATTTCCAAAAGAGGCCTACTGGGGATTTGGCTTCAAAGAGCACTGATGTCCCAATACATGTGAGTCTGCAAAACAGCCCACAGACGCACGATGCAGTGCCTTGATGTAAACTACAACTGAGTTTGCTTTTTGTGCACAAAAAATGAAACAGCAGAGAAAAGACTTGACTGGAAGCCTGAGCAAGCATAATTCCTAGTGATGCTGCTTCTTTTTGAAAATACCAACTCACACTATCTCCCACCCACACCCTACCTGTGCCTGCAACTACCTTCCCCGTGGGGGGGGGGGGGGGGGAGTAAGATAAGCAGAAAAATGCCACTGCTAGCAACTTGTCTCAGTGGGAGAGACAGAGAGACCATCTGAGTTAAAAAAAAAAAAAAAAGTGCTTTCAAAAAAATCCTGGCTGGCTGGCACTGCAGCAAAAACGAACAAATATATTTTTCAATAGAAAATTCTTTCAAAGTAGCTAGCAATTGAATACAGATTTGAGACACTCAGACTAGTTCTGAGTAAAGCCACCTCTCCGGACAACCCCCGCAACGAAAGGGCATTGCACACCGCGTGCTTAAGGTATAAATAATACAGCATCATCAGGAACAGCGTCACAGAGCACTGAGTGAGAGCGGTGATTGGCTGCATTAGAAAAATGCTTCACTCTGATAGGTTGCATTCTCGTCTCCTTGCCAACCTGTCTGACCCACTCTATGACAGGGCTGTGAGGTCACTTATGACTCACAGGAAAGGGTTGGTTTTTGCTATGGATACTCCCACATGGCCTTCTCCTATTTCAAACAGCTGCTAAGAAATCACTGCGAACCAAATGAATTAAACTAATATGATATGTTTAATTCCTGGGGGATTGCCATGCTTTTCGCGAACCCACAAATCAAACGAACATGGACCTATGTGTTGCGGATTGCACATTCGTTGAAAACGAATGCACATCCCTATCATTTAGTCTTTCTGCAATGGACTTATCTTCCCTAAGAGCCCCTTTAACCCTTCGGTCATCTAATTGTCCAACCGACTACTTCACAGGTTTCTTAGTTTGGATATATTTTAAAACGTTTTTATTATAAGTTTTTGCGCTTACGGCCAATTTCATTTTAAATTCTCTATAAGCCTGTCTTATCAATGTTTTAGAAAACAAACCGGTAACCGATCCAATGTTTTACACTTAGCTTGACAATGGTTAGGCTTTTTCCTATTTTCTTCAGATGGATCCTTGCAATTTTTGAAGGGTTTTTTTTGGCTAAAATTGCCTCTTTCACCTCACCTTTTAACTTTGAAAGAGTAAACAACCAATTAATGTTTACTCATTCCATTGTACTCATTATTTTTTAGACCTCTATCATATCTTCCCTCAGCCGTTTCTTCTCCAGGCTGAAGAATCCTAACATTTTAGCCTTTCTTCATAGTAATCTAATATGGTATAACATTTCCTCATAATTGTATAACATGGTTTAACATTTTTTGCATTGGGGATAACATGCACAGAGTTGTAGTTATAACCCTAAACATCTGCTGTACAGACTAGATGGACTGTTTTGGTCTTTATCTTCTGTCATTTACTATGTTACGCATCAATAAAAGCTAATTTACTTCACTTCACTCTAATTTTATCTAATAAGAATAACTGCAGTGATATTTGTATCCATAGTCAAAGATTTTTTGTAAATTTATTTCTAGTATATTTTTATTTAAGATATAACATACAATTCTAGCAAGGAATGTACACCAAGGCTCTGAGGTGTAATGGCACCTAATAATAAATGTAAGAACTGATGCCTATCAGAACCATACACATCTATTTTTCCAGTACATAACTGTATTGCTGTATGACTCATTCCCACTTCTAATACCTATAAATACAGTGCGTGTGTGGGAACACAATGTCTGCATTGATTTTAATCTTGTCTCTTCTTGTGGTGGCTACAAATAGCTTAGAAATAACCCAATCAGATAAACAGAGCAGAAAATGGTTAGAGAGTCACCTGTAGTCTGCTTGTGTAGCGAATATCTTGAAAAGGTCAAAACAAATAAACCAACCATAAATAAGTACATACATGCACACACACAAACATTTCCCCCACTTTCCATGGACTGATGATAATGAAATTTTAAAAGAACTGAAGGCATATTTAATAGATTAATGCACTTGTAATGTTCAGTCTTTCATAGCCAAAAATAGCAATTAATTAGATTTTGCTGGTAATATATTCTATTATTAACCTTCAGCTACAATGTAAAACATTATAGAAATGTATTCTTTTTCAAAGCTTTTTGTTTTGTTTTTTTTTAAGGATATCCCATTATTGTTGATGGCTAAATTGTTTGAATGGTCAGATGTCTTTTTTACTCACTACATAGAAAACTTCAAATCAAATGCTTGAAAATGGCAAGAGACATTGAAGCACAATTTTTCAATAAACCACCTAACAGATGAAGTAGGCAGACATATTTTAGCACACACAAACTAGAGCAATCTTCAAACACAAAGCACTCATGAAGTCTGTGTTACAGGATCTGGCTGTTACATACATAGGAAGTTTGGGCCTAATATTCAGCACTACTTAGCCGGTTATGTTTGGATTTAGTTGGCTAAAAGGTAGGGATGTGAATCGTTTTAGGACGATTAAAATTATCGTCCAATAATTTTAATATCGTCTTAAACCGTTATGGAACACAATACAATAGAGATTCTAACGATTTATCGTTATAAATCGTTAGAATCGTGAGCCGGCACACTAAAACCCCCTAAAACCCACCCCCGACCCTTTAAATTAAATCCCCCACCCTCCCGAACCCCCCCCCAAATGACAAATAACCTGCGGGTCCAGCGGCGGTCCGGAACGGCAGCGGTCCGGAACGGGCTCCTGCTACTGAATCTTGTTGTCTTCGGCCGGCGCCATTTTCCAAAATGGCGCCGAAAAATGGCGGCGGCCATAGACGAACACGATTGGACGGCAGGAGGTCCTTCCGGACCCCCGCTGGACTTTTGGCAAGTCTTGGGGGGGTCAGGAGGCCCCCCCCCCAAGCTGGCCAAAAGTTCCTGGAGGTCCAGCGGGGGTCAGGGAGCGATTTCCCGCCGCGAATCGTTTTCGTACGGAAAATGGCGCCGGCCATACGCGTATGGCCGGTGCCATTTTCCGTACGGAAAATGGCGCCGGCAGGAGATCGACTGCAGGAGGTCGTTCAGCGAGGGTTCCGGCGCCTCGCTGAACGACCTCCTGCAGTCGATCTCCTGCCGGCGCCATTTTCCGTACGGAAACGATTTGCGGCGGGAAATCGCTCCCTGACCCCCGCTGGACCTCCAGGAACTTTTGGCCAGCTTGGGGGGGGCCTCCTGACCCCCACAAGACTTGCCAAAAGTCCAGCGGGGGTCCGGAAGGACCTCCTGCCGTCCAATCGTGTTCGTCTATGGCTGCCGCCATTTTTCGGCGCCATTTTGGAAAATGGCGCCGGCCGAAGACAACATGATTCAGTAGCAGGAGCCCGTTCCGGACCGCTGCCGTTCCGGACCGCCGCTGGACCCGCAGGTTATTTAAGTCATTTGGGGGGGGGTTCGGGAGGGTGGGGGATTTAATTTAAAGGGTCGGGGGTGGGTTTTAGGGGGTTTTAATGTGCCGGTTTTGCGATTTTACGTTTTTTCGATTTTTTACGATTTTTCACGATTTTTCACGATATTTTACCCCCCCAAACGGCAACAATACTATTCCCTCCCCCTCCCAGCCGAAATCGATCGTTAAGATGATCGAGGACACGATTCACATCTCTACTAAAAGGTGCCATTTGAATATCCGGGCATGGTCAGTGGCTACCATTTATTCAGCTAATCTTTCATCAAGCTAAAAAGTTAGTTGGCTAACTGCCTGACTCAATAAGGGGCAGATTTTAAAACCTGCGCGCGGGCGCAGATTTGTTCGCACAACCCAGCGTGAACAAATCTACACCCGATTTTATAACATGCCACGCGTATGTTATAAAATCCAGGGTCGGTGCACGCAAGGGGGTGCACAATTGTACAACTTGCATGCGCTGAGCCACGCAGGCTGCCTCCGTTCCCTCCGAGGCCGCTCTGAAATCAAAGCGGCCTCAGAGGGAACTTTTCAACCGCTCCCCCCACCTTCCCCTCCCTTCCCCTATCTAACCCACCCCCCAGCCCTAAGTGAATCCCCCTGCCTACCTTTGTTTCAAAAGTTACGCCTGCCGGCAGGCTGCCACCACACAAACCTCCAGAATGGCTGCAGTGCCGGAGGATTCGGGAACGCCCCCGGACCCGCCCCGGCCCACCACCACGCCCCATCCCCGTACCACCACCATGCCCCCGGCCCCGCCCCCAGCCCCGCCCCCCGGCCCGCCCATTTCTGAAAGCCCCAGGACATACGCGCGTCCCGGGGCTTGCACGCACCGCTGAGCCTATGCAAGATAGGCTCGGCACGCGCAGGGGCAGCTTGGGGCAGCTTTTCGGGGGTTATGCACGTATCTTACGCTCAAAACCCTTTGAAAATCTACCCCTAAGGCTTTTCTCCCATTCTGTGTCTACGGGAAAATATCTTGATGAATCAGTCCCTAAGTGAGGAGCAAGACACTGATGTTCCAAGACTAGAATACTTGTGCAGATAAACTTATCCTGCTATCTATAATGTAGCCAGTGATATCTCTGCCAAATTAACCAGATAAAAGTGCATGTATTATAAAACTTTATGTGTCCTTTTAGGGGGCTGAAGATCCATTTTGGTGAATTAAACCATTCTTCCTGTCTTATACCTGTTTTAACCTGAATATATCCCTATTAAGCTTTTGAAAATGTACAACCACATCGGCTACACTCTGTGAGAGACCTGGAAAGGGCAGGAGTGAGGGGGTTTCACTTCTGCCCTTTAAGATGACCAAAACCTCATGGATGGGATAAGTGGGGTCAGGGAGCAACCTGGCTCCCAAACCCAGTGAGATTTGAAAAGGAGTTGGCTCAGAGGGGCCTAATTAG
Organism: Rhinatrema bivittatum; assembly: GCF_901001135.1. NCBI lineage: Eukaryota > Metazoa > Chordata > Amphibia > Gymnophiona > Rhinatrematidae > Rhinatrema > Rhinatrema bivittatum. The sequence goes on along the minus strand of NC_042617.1, from coordinate 455,679,522 downwards.
ACCCTGGCTAGGCCTGGACCCTGAGCTATTTTGCCATGAAAGGGAGAAAATTCATGCAGTCTAAGGGAGGCCGCAATGAATCCAGCCTGAGCCATAAAAATTTTGTTGAGGTAAGAGGGGTTTGGAGGGCTCCAGATGGCCTGTTTAAATTTGTTTCTTGGTTTGGGGAGGAGGGATTTTTTTTTGTTTGTTTTTCATGTTTTTACTTTTTGTTTTAGCAAACAAACCAAACAGAAAAAATACTTTAAACAAAGTGAAAAAAAAATCATAAAATAAGAAAAACAAACCAAAACTAAAATATCTTGGGCCTTTACTTCCCTAATCCCTACTAAGTCTTTGAAAATGCACCCTTTAATATGCTGCCCAAAGATATTAACTGTAATTCTGAATCACTGATTAAATATAGCTCTATATAGATTACTATAGAAACTTTTACTAGCAAAATCCTAAATTTGCAGCAAAAACTTTGCAAATGCTTATGCTTACTAACGCACACACATGTTATAAAATCTGTGTGCAGGCAGCGCGTGCAAGGGGGCCAAATTTTGTAAGAGTAAGCATGGTGACACAGTCGGGCCTTCCCAAATTCCCTCACAGTCTTCTCCAATTAAGGAGTAGACTGGGAGGGAACTTCCCTACTCCCCTATCTAACTTTCCTTCCCTTTCCCCTTTCCATTCCAACCCCTGCCTATCTAGTTACCCTAATTTTTTTATTTTTTTTACTTACTGTAGGGATGTGCAGCAGGGACAGATACGTTTGATTCGGTATTCGTATTCGTCGGGACCCAAATCCATTACATCCGTTTTCGGGGGACCCCGATTTTTCCATTAGTTACATATGGTATTTGTTATTCCATTAAAGTTAAATAAAACCCCATCCCGTGCCTTTAAATTTAATTAACTGCAACCACCCTCCTGACCCCCAAAGACTTGCCAAAAGTCCCTGGTGATCCAGCGGGGGTCCTGGAGCATTCTCCTGCACTCAGGCCGTCGGCTGTTGGTATTCAAAATGGCGCCAATAGCCTTTGCCCTTACTATGTCACAGGGGCTACCGGTGCCATTGGTCGGCCCCTGTCACATGGTAGGAGCAATGGATGGCTGGCACCACCTTGGGGGGGTCAGGAGGGTGGGGGTTTTATTCGTTAGTGATACATTGCATTCATGGGGGTTCGTCATATGTTTCGGAACCCCACGAATGCAACAAATAGGGACCTATAAATTGCGGATTGCGCATTCATTCAAAAGAATGCACATCCCTAACTTACTGCTCCTTGGGAGCAGAAGCAATTTATCTGCTGGTGCATGCTTCCCTGGGATAGCATACAATGGCGCTGTCCTGGCCCACCCTCCCCGCCCCTCCGTGCACAGACACCACCCCCTGCCCATCCCTTCAAAGAGCCCTCGCACTTGTGCGCATACCAGGGTTTACGCAAGTGGCCGGGCCATTTTGAAAATTCTCACGGCGCACACAAGGCCCAGCCAAACACGTAAACCCCAGGTTTTACGCACACAGTCCTTTGAAAATCCAGCCTTAAGGTGTTTGTTCTGTATTTCAGCATCAATACACATAATATTTTAATACGATTTTGGATGTTGCACACAAACACTATTAAGATGACAATTTAAAAAGACAACACCTCAAAGAACTAAATAAAATGCATACTGAAAATAATTATTGGAAATAAAATAGATGTCTAAAAGTACATTGTTATTCTAAGATAATATTTATGGTAAAAAAAAACTAAGATTTTCACAATGCTAAACTTGTATATATATTAAAAAGCAGATCTGCCAAGTGACTCACTTTCTGCAGGAATACTTTGGGCCAGCTCTTTATTTTATAACTTTCCTTGCAATGTATTCTGGTATTTGTTGACCTGTTTTTTTGTTCTGCTTGAAAATTGCTCTACAGGCACAAAAATGCATCATGATGTGATTTCATAAAATCCTGTCTAGATTGACGTCTCCTTCCAGACACTGGCTTTCTTTGAAGCTCTAAAAAGAGGTGATAGAAAATGACTTTAACTGACCTAGGTCCATTTAACTTGGACTTTGATCAGTTCTTGCCCAGTTTTGTATGAAATCGGGATTTTCATAGTCACCTCTTACATCTGTTTGTCATACTGGCCACAGCCTGCCAAGATATGAAGAAACAGAAGCTCTTGTGAAATCTGGGCAATACATTCTTGTTTTAATCTCGTGAATTGAAACCAAAAAGGAGTGAAAAAGTATTATTTTATATCATTACTGCTTTTGTTATACTAGTTGGACACATTTTCAAAATGGCTTCTCCATGGCTGTGCTGTTGAAATAAAGGTTTGGAAAGTAGGATGCCTAGAAGTATTGAGAGTTTAAGGAAAATTTAGAAATGTTTATAAGTGGGAAAAGACAGAGTAGAGAAAAGAAAAAATGTCTTTATTTTCTTTCTTTTTCTGCTTTACCTAGTTATTTCACCCACTTAATGGACTTTTAAGTATTGACCCCATAGTAAACAGTGGCATATAATGATAATCTGAATCTTATTTGACTGACAGATCTCAACAAATCTGTCAGAAAGATGACAACATTGAGTAGTATTCCTATGATGTTGTTACCCCTCAAGTTTCTATAGTTTCAGTTTATGCTGCCCTTTTAAATATTTTTATTCATCCTTTAAGAAATATTTTAACCTCGCATAGTAAAGCTTATAAGATGTATGTTGACGATGTTCAGTATTTTATTCCTTGTGATAATGATGACCAGGTCCCTTCAGAAATATGTGTCAGGATATTTAAGGAGATACTGGACTGGTTAATATTTAATAATGGGTTGTTCTCTTAATTGTTCAAAAATGGTAGTTTTATGGGTGGGTAAGGGGATTCCATCTCCAGCCCTTATGATCATAAATATTGGTAATGGGTTTTGTTTTTTTTATGAAAGAGGAGGCCTGGAATTTGGGCGTCATTATGGATTCTCATTTTTCATTAAAATCACAGATTTGAAAAGTGGCAAAACTAGGTTTCTTTAAATTATATCTAATTTATCCACTTAAAGGTATTCTGCTTTTGGAAGAGTGTTGTTTAGTTGTGCAAGCTATCGTACTAAGCCATCTTGATTACTGTAACTCTATTTATTTAGGCCTTCCTAAATGTTTATTACACATTCTGCAATTGGGGCAAAATGCTTAATGCAGCTGTCCGAATTATATTTGAGTTAAAATGGAGAGATCATGTTAAACCATATATAAAACAGACCCACTGGATACCAATTGCTCAAAGAGCTCAGTTCAAAATTTATGTTATCATACATAAGGCTTTATATTCTGATTCCTATTGTCTTTCCAAAAAGTTAAGTTGGTATGAACCTGCATGGCCTCTTCAATCTTCCTTTCAGAAGTGGTTGCAAGTTCCTTCTGTTAGACTTCCATCTACAGTTTAGAAGGACAAGAACATTTTGGTAATAGCACCATCAATGTGGAATGCATTACAAACTGAAGTTCAAGAAAAATTAGACTAGGGATGTGCATACTGGAGAAACAAAATAGGAAATGATAACAAAATATCCTATTTCATTTTTGATCATTTACAAAATGGAATGATTTAAATTCTGATGAGCAGCTGACCTCCAGACTGGGCCCCAGCATTGGATCTAGGCCTGGGCTGGTCCATGGCCTAGGCCCAGGCTCAGGCATCGAGACCCAGCCTGTGGACCAGTCCCCAGTGTCAGGCCTGGAGCCAAGCTTACACATAGGCCCTGGCATTGGGACTAAGCCTCCAAGCCTGGGCCTTGCATAGGACCTAGGCCAAAGATACGACAACTTACCATGGCCTGGGCCTATGCAAGGCAGAAGCTTTGGCTTGGGCCTAGGCCATGTTGTCAGATCCCACCCTAGACAGGGTAACTGAGGGCCAAGGAGGATCCTGGCTTCAGCATTTTTTCGAATGGGAGGGGTGGTGGTGAGAACAGAAGGCCTTGAAAGGCCCCATTTCTTTGTTCTTTTCTGTTTTTGGTTGTTTTTTAAATATTTATTTAATGTTTTAAAATGAAATGAAATAGTAAATAAAACAAAATGTGTGGGGAAAAAAATTCCCAAAAACAAAATGAAAAATGAAACAAAATGTTTATTACTATATACCCCTAAATAAGACTAAAGTTTCATTAAAAAAGTGAAAGCAATGTTATTTGCACAAGCTTTCAGATAGTGCAATACATTAGTACTGAGCAGTATAATATTTTTAAATGTACCTTTGTGTATGTATTGATATTAGTTTTATGCTAATGGTATTAATTTAATGTGTTCTTATTTTTAATTCAATTTTAATATTATGCATATGTGTATGTTATTACTTGTGTTATTTATTATGTATGCTATCATGTGTTCCATATTGTATGTAATTAGAATCATGGAATAAAAGCTGTATAAATAATAATAATAATAATAATAATAATAATAATAATAATAAATAATTGGCCCATCTAGTTTGCTTAGTTGAGATTCTTTCTCTCTGGTTTTGTGTAGTGAGCTTATAAATTCCCATATTTACACCAATACAAGCATACTCACTCAATCAGTTAGTTACCCCTGCGCCATAGCAAGCAATCAATTAGGAAAGTCCCAGCAATAACACACAGAGAAAAAAATACTTATTACAGTCACAAAGAAAATCTACAATATCTTTGCAAACCTGCAAGGCTAGTATATTTTCCCTCTTACAGAACCTTTATTCTACATTCTTCTCTCAGATCTGGCCTCTCCATGACTGGATCTCATTGGACTAGACACACACATTTCCCTTATGTATACAATACAATCCTCAACCCCTGCATTGCTGTCATGACTTCAAAATTTTGCAAACCCCTTCTACATAGGCCAGCAAGGCTAAGGGTACTGGTTACTGGCATCTTAGCTTTCATACATAAGAGCTATATTATCATGTCGTCTATTCTGCATTCACAACTGTAAACTTATAATAAAGAGGTTTCATATAACCCACACCTACAAGCATCCTGCCACATCTTACATATTGATTGACAGCAACTTTAAGACTAAGATACCCTGAATACCTCCAGTTGTCACTGTTCTGACAGCACTCATTGTGGTAACCAATAACCATGTATTGGATATACAAATATAAATATCTGGAGACTGAAGAATGACTGATGTTACTCACTCTTCTTGATCCTTCTCTAAATACTACTGTTTAGAATCCCGAAAAAGCACAAAATGCCTATGTAGCACAAATAGCTTTCGTCTCATTTAGTGCTGGTAATGGGCTACCCTAGTATTGATACCAGAGATCATTTTAAAAGGCAGGTCTCATATGTTCATGCTCATTGCCTGACTGTGAGCTTATAATGAAAACAGAACTTATGGTTATTTCACCTCCCACCCTCCTACATGCTACACCCTCAATAAATATTTTTCCACCACACACACATTTTTCTCAACAAGTCCGAGATCTAGGAGTACTACTAGATGATCAAATGTCCTTCAAAAAATTTATTAATGCTACCCTTAAGGAGTGTTTCTTTAAGATTCATACACTCAAAAAACTTAAACCACTACTTCACTTCTCCGACTTTCGTACTGTGTTACAATCTATGGTCTTCTCGAAAACTGACTACTGTAACGCGTTGCTATTAGGTCTGCCTAAAAATTCCATAAACCCACTACAAAACCTGCAAAATACGACAGCTCGTATTCTCACTAATACACCTACAAGGGAACACTTTACTCCCATACTTAAGAAATTACACTGGCTCCCTGTCCACTATCGTATACAATACAAGATATTATCACTCATTCACAAATCCCTCCACAACCCAGAAATGAACTGGCCCTCCAACACCTTTCAATTCAATAACTCTAATAGGCCAATTAGAAATCCCTACATTGCTACACTACAAACCCCCTCACCTAAACTATTTAAATATGCATCCACCAAAGCTCGTGCCATTTCCATAGCTGGCCCCACACTATGGAATGCTATGCCCACTGACTTACGCCTTGAACTGTCTTCTAAGACCTTCAAGCAAAAGCTCAAGACATGGCTTTTTACTAAAGCCTACACTTGATTATTACGTGTTCCCCCTTAACTCTCTTGTTCCTAACATGATACTAACTCACATGATCGTTCTTAACTCTTATTACTCCCTTTCTTAGTCTGTCAACCTTTCCATCTTTTCCCTAAACTACTACTCTCAACTTCAGTTTATCTATGCCCTCTTCTGTTCACTCCTAGTACTATTGTTACCTTCTTATCACCATTGATCTCGCCCTCTGTATATATGCATATAAACCGTTCCTTCCTGACCCTATCTCTTTCCTTCCCATTCCATTTTGCTCCCCACCCCTCTCTTTCCTCCAGTTTTTGCCTTGATACTAGATAAAGTTGTGCTATCACAGTTATTTTTACTCTATTTTATTATCTATTATTAGCTAAATAAGTTGTTCTTGATACCGTATTTTACTGTTTTAATGTATTGTGGAATTCAGCTATTATTATACTGTTATATGTACACGCAACTGCGTATTTTTGTTCTATGTACACCGACGTGATATCTTTGATGAGCAGCGGTATATAAAAACCAATAAATAAATAAATAAATAAATAATGGAAGCTAGAGTCAGTGGGTCGGCCACTTTTATCCACTAGTCTTTTGAGAACAGTAGTGAGAAGGATTGCTACAAGTGAATCTTCCTCCTGAGTTTCAAAAGTATGGCATGTCTTGCCTCATATTTTTTCTGTGTGAAAGTGGTAAAGTCTATACACTTTATTCATCAGGCCAAGATATACTGCTAGAGTCAAAGGGAGCTTTTTCTCTAGACTAATAGAGGTCCATATTCAAAAAGATTTATCCTGCTAAGTTTAGAATTGACTTTGACAATCTCCTAGATTTAAATGTCCTCCCTGCTGAATGGCTAAATTTTAGCTGGGTAACTCAAAATCCTGATAAAACCTAGCCAGATAAACAAGGGACAAGGTGGGGCTGATCCAGGATGGGGCTTAAATTTACCTGCATAGCTTGTTGGAAATAAACCAAGCTTTAATTTAACTGGATAACATTTTTAAAAAATCCACAATAGCTGCTATGTATCAAAGCCCCCCTCCCATTCTCCTGATGTCTAATAAAAATAGCATCTGAGCATGGAAATCTTCCTGCCCCGAATGAGTAGGGCATTTCCTACCTCTCCCCTAATATTAACATAATAGTTTTGAAAATCCCCCACCCCAGAACCTCCAAAACATTCCCTAAGCTAGAGCAGGAGGAATAGTCTTTTAACTCCTCCCACTCCCTTAATGCATATGTGTTGGAGCTCTGGATCCAATTCATTATTCTAAGCTCAGTATCCTACAGGTGTTAGGCCTTACTAAAATACTCTCATCTTGCCCCTAGGCCAGAAACAGTAAAAACGTTCAGTCCATGTCAACTATACCAAATGCTTGTGTAAATAATAATGACTTTAACTGTTTCTGAAATGTTTGAGTTAATGATTCTGCCCTCAAGCCATCAGGAAAGGAATTTCACAAACGAGGTCCAGCAACCGCAGACATCCTGGTTCGAGTTTTTATTAGTCAAACCAGGTGCATAGATGGAATGTCAAGTAATCTTCATCCAGCAGATCTCAGTACATCTGTAAGTTTATACATTTTCAATGCTATATTGAGACAAATAGGACTGTCTTGAATCAGATCTTTTTGAACCAACATCACAATTTTGAATTGTATCCATGATTGCATTGAAAACCAGTTCAGTGCAGGCAAAACTGTCAAAATACAGCGTCTGAGCCAAGCACCTGTCAAAACCCGGCAGCCACACTTTGAACTTCCTGAAGTACTTCTAAAATTGTTGCTGGTAACCCGTGATACAGAGAGGTGCAAATATCCAGGCTGTTAATATAAGGAAGGACTTGAAAAATCGTCTTGAAATCATTCATAGGCAATACAGGCTTCAGTTTACATAACATTTGCAGCTAAAAAATTGCACGCTTTATTCTAAGATACTGGGATGGAGACAGGGATGGGGCTCCTTAGCAGCTGCTTTATTTTAAAAAAAATAATTTTCAGTGATCCTGTGGTCAATGAAAGTTACCCGGATAACTTTACCCAGGTCACTTTAGCTGAACACATTTATCAAGAGACTTGCCTTACCGAAAATGTATCTAAAGTCATCCAGGTAACTTTACCCTTTACTTTCTGCTCCTCAGCTTACTGAATACGAAACTCATATTTTCTTTGCATTTTATTGAATTAGCCCATAGTAAATTGTCAAACTAAATAGAGCAAATTGACAAGCTAATTAGATAAAAATCACTGGGACTGATGGTATTTACCTCTGAGTTCTAAAGGAACTCAAATACGAAATTTTGGATCTCTTACTGGTAATCTGTAACCTATTTATTTGTTTATTTATTTTATAACATTTAGAACCCGCATTCTACAGGGTAGCTTGAGGCAGCTTACATAGAAAACATACCTAATTTAAGAAATATAAAACACAATCTAAAACAGAAAAAATATACATCTGGGTATCAAAATGAACATATTGCACTGGGCCCAAATAGCTCAGATTAACGGCCAGAGAGAAAGGAATTCAGTGCCTTCTTGAAAGACGTTGAACAGGAGGCATCTTGCAAATGCTCTGGGATGGAGTTCCATAAACAAGGACCACCAACAGAAATAACTTTGTTTCTTGTGATATGGCAGTCTAGCCAAATTTGGTGTTGGAACTTCAAGTAAATTCTTGTTAGCGGAATGCAAATGCCTTGCAGATTTATAAAGACTGACTGTTGTACTCAGCGATATACAGAAGGAGTCGAAAAGCAAGTTATGGATGATAGTTAATGCCTTATATTGACTTTGCCATACAATTTGAAGCCAGTGAAGGGAGGACAAAACAGGTGTATTGTGGTTTCTAAGCCTTGTACTGGTTAATATCCTTGCAGCAGTATTCTGTGCAATTTGAAGAGGATGGATTGGATTGCATTTGTGGATTAATGAGTTACAGTAATCAAGATGATTCAAGACCAGGGATTGTGTAAACTCCTGCCCGGTGGTAAAGATTCCTTCCCACAGTTAAAGTTGTTATTGTATCAGTAGTCGTCAAGCTGCTTGCTAGAATCTTAAGATGTTACACAGGTGTCAGTTACAGTGCCTTCCTCCCAGTTAGGGCTCCCCAAAGGAAATAGGATAGGGGTCCCAAATCCACCCAACAAATTCTCCCAGGTCAAGAGGGGAGGCAAGGATAACAGTAAAGAATAAATCCCCTAAAATGTTTCAAAATATAACAATATTTATGTTTAGGATAATATGCAGTAACAATGTCTATTCTGTAACAATGTCTTAGTTATCTAAAAAAAATGTTAAACAACATATACCATATTCCATATACCTGACCTATGTCTTCTTTCCATTTAAGCTAAGGCTATTACTTCAGAATTCTTCATGGACTTCAACGTTCCACATTCTACACAGTCTAATATCGGATAAATATTAGCTCAAATACAATAACTATTACTTTTTTTTTATTTTTTTCTATTTCTTTCTTATAACTGCAAAAATTGGATTCTTTGTGGGTATGTATTTTTGTTTTTCATGCCACTACTGAAGTTCTCCCTGGTGATATTCTGAAAAGGGTTTTAGAGATAAATACTATATTTTTTTCTCCTGTAATTTTCTGGGGGTTTTTTTTTACCTTTGTATGCCTTTTTGATTCTCCTTGTCTGTTATCTTTTCTTTTCGTATTTTCTATTGTTCTCTTTTTTTTAATGTCTTTGTTAACAGATCTGAATGTCATGTTGCTGTATACACACTTAGGGCTGGATTTTAAGAGGTACGCGCGGGCGTACAATTGTGCACGCAACGCGGTGCGCACAACTGTACGCCCGATTTTATAACATGCTTGCGCAGCCGCGCGCATGTTATAAAATCCAGGGTCAGCTCGCGCAAGGGGGTGAACACTGGTGCACCTTGCGCGCGATGAGCCCTAGGGGAGCCCCGATGGCTTTCCCCATTCCCTCTGAGGCCGCTCTGAAATCGGAGCGGCCTCGGAGGGAACTTTCCTTCCACCCCCCCACCCCCACCTTCCCCTCCCTTCTGCTACCTAACCCACACCCCAGCCCTATCTAAACCCCCCCTCACTTTGATTTAATAAGTTGCGAATGCCTACCAAGTGCCAGCGTGCGATCCCCCAGCACGGCCGCTGTGCCGGAGGCCTTGGCCCTGCCCCGCCCCTTTCATAAAGCCCTGGGACATACACACGTCCCGGGGCTTGCGCGCTTCACCAGGCCTATGCAAAATAGGCTCTGCACGCACAGGAGCGGTTATACGCGTAAATATTGAGGATTTACCTACTGCCTAATACTTTACAAAATCATTAAAGAAGACTAACTCCCTTTCATGTTCTATCTTCCAGTAACTAATGGCCAAATTTTAAAATGGCATTTGCGCAAATATCATCACTTAGGGCCGGATTTTAAAAGGGTTACGCGCATATGTTATGCGTGTAACCCTTTTAAAAAACCCCTGCGCGCGCCAAGCCTATTTTCCATAGGCTCGGCGGCGTGCGCAAGCCCCAGGACTTGCGTAAGTCCCGGGGCTTCGCTAGGGGGGCATGTCAGGGGGGCATGTCGGGGCCGACGCATCATTCGGGGCATTCCGGGGGCGTGTCGGGGGCGTTGTGCCGGCCCGGGGGCATTTTGGGGGCGTGGCCAAGGCCTCCGAAACGGGTCCCGGGCCGGGGAATCGTGCACCAGCAGCCCTCTGCCAGGCGTAACTTTTAAAACACAGGAGGGGGGGATTTAGATAGGGTCAGGGGGGTGGGTTAGGTAGGGGAAGGGAGGGCAAGGTGCGGGTGGGTGGAAGGAAAGTTCTCTCCGAAGCCGCTCCAATTTCGGAGCGGCCTCGGAGGGAATGGGCAGCGCGCAGGGCTCGGCGCTCACAAGGTGCACAAATGTGCACCCCCTTGCGCTCGCCAACCCCGGATTTTATAAGATGCATGCGGCTACGCACGTATCTTATAAAATCCCGCGTAACTTTGTTCGTGTCTGGTGCGCGAACAAAAGTACACGCGGGCGTAGATTTATAAAATCTACCCCTTAGCTTGGCTGGGCCCTGCAAGCACCATGCTCATTTTCAAAAGGGTCCAGCCAAGCATGTAAGTAATTTTAAGCGCATAATTGCCAGGCCTTGAAAAGGGAGGTGGGCTGGGGACGTGGTCTGGGAGGGTTGGTGTGGGGTGGGACGAAGGGTGGCCAGGACAGCAGCCATTAGCCAGGGGAGCAGTAAGTAGTAAAACAAAAAAAAAATGTAAGCTTCTGGGATGGGTCAAAGGGGTGGGGAGGGAGGGAAAGAGGGAGGGGGTAGGGAACGTGGGAAGGCCTGATTTTGGTGCCACACGTAATGTACTAAAATCCCCTCCCCCCCCCCCCCCCCCGATTGACTGCTCGCACATGCGCACGTGGATTTTAAAATCCGGCGCACATGTGCATGCGGCCCATGGATTTTATAACATGCACGTGCCGGCACGCTCATGTTATAAAATCAGCACGCCCAGAACAGTGCGACATGGACGCGTGCGCACCTTTTAAAATCTACCCCTAAATGTATTCCCTATCGTGTAATGTCCTCATCGGCTTATTTTACTGTTCTCACTAACTAATAAAATAAATGAAAATTATTTAGCCCTATTGAATTGGTCAGGAACTACAGAGTGTAGAATATCTTGCATGTTGTTCTGTTTCTCTACATGCTTTTCCTATTACTAGGGTGTATGTTTTGTTGCAACTGCAGGAAATTATTTTCTCGATGGGAAAAACCAATTCTTTCCTTAGTACGCTGGATATTATAAGATACATGCTTAGCCACGCGTATCTTATAAAATACGGGGTCAGTGGGGCGGATTTTAAGAGCCCTGCTCGCCGGTGAGCCTATTTTACATAGGCTCACCGGCGCGCGCAGACCCCGGGACTCGCGTAAGTCCCGGGGTTCTCCGAGGGGGGCGTGTCGGGGGCGTGTCGGGGGCGGGCCCGGTCGTCGCGGCGTTTAGGGGGCGTGTCGGCAGCGTTTTGGGGGCGGGTCCGGGGGCGTGGCCGCGCCCTCCGTACCCGCCCCCAGGTCGCATCCCGGCGCGCTAGCGGCCCGCTGGCGCGCGGGGATTTACGTCTTCCTCCGGGAGGCGTAAATCCCCCGACAAAGGTAAGGCACTGAATTCCTTTCTCTCTGGCCGTTAATCTGAGCTATTTGGGCCCAGTGCAATATGTTCATTTTGATACCCAGATGTATATTTTTTCTGTTTAGACAGGGCCGGGGGGGTGGGTTAGGTAGAGGAAGGGAGGGGAAGGTGAGGGGAGGGCGTTAGAGGATTCCCTCCGAGGCCGCTCCGATTTCGGAGCGGCCTTGGAGGGAACGGGGGTAGGCTGCGGGGCTCGGCGCGCGCCGGCTATACGTAATTGATAGCCTTGCGCGCGCCGATCCAGGATTTTAGCGGATACGTGCGGCTCCGCGCGTATCTACTAAAATCCCGCGTACTTTTGTTGGCGCCTGGAGCGCCAACAAAAGTACGCCAACGCGCCTTGTTTGAAAATCTACCCCAGTGTGCGCAAGGGGGTGCACATTTGTGCAACTTGCGCTCGCCGAGCCCAGCGCGCGCTGCCCGTTCCCTCCGAGGCCGCTCCGATTTCGGAGCGGCCTCAGAGGGACCTTTCCTTCCACCCCACCGCACCTTCCCCTCCCTTCCCCTACCTAACCCATCCCCCAGGCCCTATCTAGACCCCCCCAACCTTTATCCGAAAAGTTACTACTGCCTCCGGGCAGTAGTAACTTATGCGCGCCGGCACGGCAGGCCCCGACACAGGCTGCTGTGTCGGGGCACTTGGCCACGCCCCCGGACTGCCCACACGCCCCTGATCCAACACAATGCCCCCTGGCCACGCCTCCGACCGCTCCTTTTTGTAAGCCCCGGGACTTACGCGCATCCCAGGGCTTGCGCGCGCTGCCGAGCCTATGCAAAATAGGCTCGGCGCATGCAGGGGGGTTTTAAAAGGGTTATGCACGTACCTTATGCGTGTAACCCTTTTAAAATCCGGCCCAATGTGTTTAGGCGATCCCTTCACACTTTTCAGCAATATTGTACACTCATACCCTCTAATTGTCAATGCTGACAATATCAACCTCAGGTCAGCTAAATAAATGTAACTTTTCCTAAACCTTATCATAAATTTTCCTTATTTAAACAAAAAAATCTAATATTATACATTCACTCCACACTCATTTTAGTGTGTTCCTTATTGTTTCTGTCAATTTTTATTATTGTCTGAGCATTTTTTATTCACACGGGGGCGGATTTTCAGAGCCCTGCTCGCGTAAATCCGCCCAAAACCGGGCGGATTTACGCGAGCAGGGCCCTGCGCGCCGGGAAGCCTATTTTACATAGGCCTCCCGGCGCGCGCAGAGCCCCGGGACTCGCGTAAGTCCCGGGGTTCTAAGAGGGGGGCGTGTCGGGGGGCGGGCCCGGTCGTCGCGGCGTTTCGGGGGCGTGTCGGCAGCGTTTTGGGGGCGGGTACGGGGGCGTGGCTACGGCCCGGGGCGGTCCGGGGGCGTGGCCGCGCCCTCCGTACCCGCCCCCAGGTCGCGGCCCGGCGCGCAGGAGGCCCGCTCGCGCGCGGGGATTTACGCCTCCCTCTGGGAGGCGTAAATCCCCCGACAAAGGTAAGGGGGGGTTTAGACAGGGCCGGGCGGGTGGGTTAGGTAGGGGAAGGGAGGGGAAGGTGAGGGGAGGGCAAAGGAAAGTTCCCTCCGAGGCCGCTCCGATTTCGGAGCGGCCTTGGAGGGAACGGGGGTAGGCTGTGCGGCTCGGCGCGCGCTGGCTATACGAAATCGATAGCCTTGCGCGCGCCGATCCAGGATTTTAGCGGATACGCGCGGCTCCATGTGTATCTACTAAAATCCAGCGTACTTTTGTTTGCGCCTGGAGCGCAAACAAAAGTAGGCTATTCGCGCTCGTTTTAAAATCCGCCCCACGGAGAAGAGCACAGGTGTAGCGCTTCCTCTCTCTTGCTCTGCAGCTCATTTCTGTTACAAATTCTAAACTTCCTTTCCTTACCTATGCTGCCCTATATTCCTGTCCTGTGATGTCACAGGGATTTATTTTCTGCTATGTTGGCTAAGGATTCCTATATAAAATTAATAACAATCCTTTCTAACCCCTGGTGGAAACATGTGGGTTATATGGCAATTTTCTATGCCTTATATTTGCTTTAAATTGTACTTGTTATTTTTTTAAATTATAAGTGCTTTTACCATTCTTAGAGAATTTATGCTGACCACTTCACTGGTTGCTAATGAAGCCATCATGGTGCAATCCCTACATATGGCATCAGAATTTATTTATTTATGTAGACATTATGTAGACATTTTATATACTGTCATTCCATGTGCAGATGACAACAGTTTACAAAGTGACATTCATAATCTTAACTTAAACAAATAAAGATTGGTTACAGTGGTGGCATTCATTGGCAGGCATTATCAAGTCAAATTTTCTTCTACCTATTGAAATTGATCTAATTCATAAGGAAGAGATTACAGATAATTGAAATGAATTGATAGTTTTCATTTCTTAGTCAGTGAGCTGTTTTGAGAATCTTGCATGCTCTCATTTGATTATTCTTCATAATTTATTTATTGTAGGTATGAGTATTATGATGATGGGTAAATGTGAACAGGTAAATGTGAATCGGTTATTTACTCTTTCAGATAATATAAGGACTAGGGGGAACTCCATGAAGTTAGCATGTAACACATTTAAAACTAATCGGAGAAATATTTTTCACTCAACACACAATTAAATTCTGGAATTTGTTGCCAGAGGATGTGGTACTGGTTAGTGCAGTTAGTACAGCTGGATTTAAAAAAGGTTTGGATAAGTTCTAGGATGAGAAATACATTACCTGCTATTAATCAAGTTGACTTAGAAAATAGTAGGGATGTGAATCGTTTTTTGACGATTTAAAATATCGACTGCAGGAGGTCATTCAGCGAGGTCCGGAAATCTCGCGAGGGTTCCGGACCTCGCTGAACGACCTCCTGCAGTCGATCTCCTGCCGGCGCCATTTTCCGTACGGAAAACGATTCGCGGCAGGAAATCGCTCCTTGACCCCCGCTGGACCCCCAGGAACTTTTGGCCAGCTTGGGGGGGCCTCCTGACCCCCACATGACTTGCCAAAAGTCCAGCGGGGGTCCGGAACGACCTCTTGCGTCGAATCGTTTTCGTCTATGGCCGCCGCCATTTTGCGGCGGCCATTTTGAAAAATGGCGCCGGCTGAAGACCTCACGATCTAGTGTGCCGGTTTTCGTGCTCTCCCCCTTCCCCCGATTTAGCCACGGACCGCCGCTACGGAGGACTCCCAGGTAATTTAATGCATTTGGAGGGGGGGTTCGGGAGGGTGGGGGATTTAATTTAAAGGGTCGGGGGTGGGTTTTAGGGGGTTTTAGTGTGCCGCTGGACCACCAGGTAATTTAAGGCATTTGGGGGGGGGGGGGGTCGGGAGGGGGGGGGATTTAATTTAAAGGGTCAGGGGTGGGTTTTAGAGGGTTTTAGTGTGCCGGCTCACGATTTTAACAATTATGACGATACTTTACACACACAAATGGCAACAATACGATTCCCTCCCCCTCCCAGCCGAAATCGATCGTTAAGACGATCGAGGACACGATTCACATCTCTAGAAAATAGCCACTGCTCTTACTAGCATCAGTAGCATGGGATACACTTAGTTTTTGGGTACTTGCCAGATACTTGTAGCCTGGATTGGCCACTGTTGGAAACAGGATGCTGGGCTTGATGGACCCTTGATCTCACCCAGTATGGCAATTTCTTATGTTCTTAAGTGTTTTTGAATAGCCATGTTTTTAATTCACGTTTAAATTGCTTTCTGTCTGGTAGAAGACATCGTGCCTCAGGCAGAGAGTTCCAGAGCTTTGGACCTGCTATTGAAAACACTTGATCTCTTGTTTGCATCAGATATATGCTCTGTATTGTGGGAGTAGACAAAAGGCCTTTATTTTGAGATCTTAGTGTTTGCTGAGGATTGTACGGTTGAAGTGTTACTCCTAACAAGCCAGTGGTATTGACATGAATGATGTTGAATATTATCGTTAATACTTTAAAGTAGATTCTGGATTGTACTGGTAACAAATGCAGTGACACCAATGTGGGTGTAATGTGATCATATTTCCTTGATCCTAATAATAGTCATGCTGCAGCGTTTTGTAATAGTTGAAGTGATTTTAAGTGACTTGCTGAAAACCTAGTAGTAAGGAATTATAGTAGTCAAGGTTTGAGACGATTAGGGTTTGCAATACAGTACAGAAGTCCGCAAAAGTTGATAATGGTTTCAATCGATGCGGTGTATGCAGTTTGGAATAACTTGTCTTAATGAAATTACTGATGTGCATTTTCATCATGAGGTTCTCTCTAGCTGTACATCTAATTCCCGTAATTGATTTGAGGGGTTAATTTGAAAATTACACAGGTCTCCAATCGCCATGGCAGACCTAGATTTTATGAGATATGCTTGACCAATCCATTGGTTTTGGAGGTGGATGGACACTACCATTTTTTTATTTTTCTTTCATCTTTTTCATTTAAAACTATTCATATCATTTTTCTTAGGGTGGCAATAATGTTTCCCATAATCAAAACAATTTCTTACAGATTGTTACTGGTTGTAAAAATAATTTTTAAGCTTGTAGAAAATATTTATAATTATCTTTGAAATTTTGTAATTTTTATTTTCGAAACTCAGCCTGGCCAGGGGCCTCGAGGATCCCCTTTGGTGGTCACTTTCAAAATTCCTTACTTTTTAAGGTTGTTTTATATGGGTTTTATCCCCCAAATTAGCAAGGCTCCAATTGGGGTATTTTCTCAATTTAAAAGTAGCTTCTGAACTGGGGTGGTGTGGTCAGTCTGGTGGCCATGGTCCCCTTCCCGATCGCGAGTCTCCCACTGATATCACTGATGAAGTCAGTAGGGACGGCCTACTGTGCCTGTCTGCATCAGGGACTTTCCCTGACACCATTTACTTTAATTTTAAATTCAAACCTCAGTGGCACTTCGGGGCTCTGCTGCAGGGAGAGGAGTCCGCCAGCAGTAGCAGTGATTAATAACACAGCTGACCACTGTGGGTCAGCCGATTTCTCCTGCTTCTCTCCCAGCTCTGGTGGCATGAAGGTTTGATTCCCAGAGGTCCTAGATGGCACCCCCCCTCCTCCCATTATGACTTCAGGCCCAGCGGCAGTGCCACAAAGACACCCTACCTCTCTCTCTCTCTTGGCTGCTGGCTCCTTCATTTGCTGGGGTTGTCTCTGCCTTCACCTGAGGCTTCTCCTGTCATACAATAGGATTTCCCTTCAGTGTCCCCTTTCCCTTTCTGATCACATTTGCTGCTCCTGCTGACCTGAGTTTTCCTGTTAGCCCAGGGGTGGATTGCAGGAAATTATTAGCATGGAGGATTTTTTTCAAAACTGGCCCATGGGGTATCTAATGCCTTCATGCACATTCCCTGCAGCATGTGTATCAACAGCTCCCAAAAGCACACTAAGTAAACCCTAGAACCCAGTAAAATTGAGCCAAAATATCTCCACAATACACTTAATATTTTCTAAATAACTAAAACGTTGAACACATTCTAGAGACCATGGGTGAGCAGAGCCTGAGCCATCATTCCATCCATGTAAATTAGTTGGGCCCCCTACACATCTGCTTATCTCTCTTATAGAGATATATTCTGGATTCTTGGTCTAGCTCTCGAACCAGTTGCAAGTAATGACACTGCCAGCCAGAATTAGAACGATTCTCAGACACATATTTTTTAGATTGAAGAAACTTTATTGGCACATATAAACTAACAACCACAAAGACACATACTCTTTCTCAGATACATCCACACACTGAAGTGTGTGTGTGTCTGTGTCAGAGACAAAGATATCCACACACACTCTCTCTCACAGAGAGAGTGTGTGTGTGTCTCTCAATTTCTCTGACACAGATACACACTCTCTCTGACATGCAACTGTTATACTGTTGCTTATGTGCTTACACAGTGAGTACCGCCAGTCCAGCACTGCTGCATCATGGTGTAAAGTTCTTGCTTGTTGCCAGCCCTTCCCCATTCTCAGCAGCCCGCTCATTTCCCAATATCATTCTCTAAGAGACTCACTGGTTCCAGAGCCAGCTGCTTCTCTCAGAGCTAAATACAGTCACCTCAGACAGAAGCCTTCCCAACACTGCATAGGCACTTTCTCCTGGCTTATCCCTTCTGAACTGTGCCTGTAGATTGCCTCCACTTCTCCACAACCCGTCCCACAACTCTAATGCATTCCCAATGACTGCAGGCTGAGGCTACACAGTCTGCTGCTTTTATGGTTCCACAGGCTTTGCTCTGCCTACCGACTCCAGGGTAGAGGGGACAAGAAATGACCCCCTACTGTTCCCTGGGCTTATAAAAACAGAAAATTAAGCCCCAGCCAAGACTAGAAAGAGCCACTAAACCAAAGTAGCAAAGCTCCAGATGGAATCCTGCTTTCTCTTGTGGAACCAGTGCAGCCAAAGCTGGTGTGAGGGTC
The DNA here is from genome assembly GCF_901001135.1 of Rhinatrema bivittatum. Taxonomy (NCBI): domain Eukaryota; kingdom Metazoa; phylum Chordata; class Amphibia; order Gymnophiona; family Rhinatrematidae; genus Rhinatrema; species Rhinatrema bivittatum. The sequence goes on along the minus strand of NC_042617.1, from coordinate 455,660,917 downwards.
TTAGGTGTCATAGGCGAACCTTACAGCCTTGAACGCAGTCCTGGTCCCACCCTTCCCACAAATAATTTTAAAAATATGCATTTATAGTAATGGATTTTACATGAAAAAGAATATTCAGTGAACTAAGTGTTATAATCTGCTCCTCCAGAGGGGAGGAGCTAGCAATCTGTTATAATATGCTCCACCAGAGGGGAGGAGTTAGCAATCTGTTAGGACCTGCTATGCTGATGAGAGGAGCAAGCAGATGAGAGTTAACAGTCTGTTGTGCTCAGCTCCTGAAGTGGGAGGAGTGAGCACTCTAATGTAAATAGGTGAATACTTGGGCCGATGGCAGATGACAGCACCCCCAGGAGGATATCCTGAGAGGAACCACCGGCTAGGTTTGGGAATGGAGACAGACACAGATAGTTCTTTATTAGACAGGTTAGTAGAACCACCAGAGGTGGCAGTAATGAGCTGATGTGCCCAGCAGGGCTGAAGTCCCTCAGATACTGGAACTGCGATCCCAGGGTTGGTTGATGAGCTGTAAAGAGACTATAGATAGTGAGTAGACAGGGTATGCTGTATACATAGCCAGTAGTAGATGACACACTCACATAGATTCTTAAGAAGGCTCAGTAGCTGGAAAGAGTTAGGCCCTTGAGGAGTGAGTACCTGGTTCCAGGGAACACTCTGAGAGAGCGATGGCAACTCACAATTGTCTGTATCTGTAATGGCTTCCAGGCAGTAGAGAATTGTCAGTGTATTCAGGAACATGAGCCCTCGAGGTGAGTGAGTACCAGTTCCTATCTGTAATCTGAAATAGTAACTCACAAATGTCTGTACCTGTGATTGCTTCCAAGCAATAGAGAGTCTTCTGAGTGTTCAGGAACATAGGCCCTCAAGGAGCGAGTACCGGTTCCTGTCTTGCAATCTGAAATCAAGAAAATAGAGTGAGGCCCCCGAGAAGCAGGTACCCCTGTAAGTCTGAGGAGGCAGAGTAGCGTAGAGAGAAGCAGGTCTCGATGAATCCCAGCAATCAATCCTTGCTAACTCAAATCGTAAGTGCAAGTGAAGACCTTTTATGTTGGAAGCAGATGACATCAATACAGGGGGACACCCCTGAGGTTCGCGCCCTTGCTGGTACATACTTCGGAGCATGCGCGCGCATGCCCTATATCATCAGGAACATGGCAGATCTGCAGCGTCGAGCCGGTCCAGGGACGCCGGGGAGAAGCGGCATGGAGACGCCGCAGCAGCAAGTCGTCCATCAGACCCGGAGGGAGTCGCCACAGAGGTAGAGAGGGTGGAGCGAGGGCGAAGAGCAGCCACAAGCGCAACACTAAGGTAAAAATATCACTTAAAACGTATATTATTTACATGCACTACTGGTGGTACCAACCGTAAAACTGAAAAAAAAGACACCTACATTCATCTATTATTGGGACTATTCTAAAGCATGTCGGTCCTCAAAAAGCTTTAAGTAAACTTAATGACAATATATTAAATCTCCCACATGAAAAGAGCACTAACTGCCAGCACTCACTAACTGCTAGCATTTGTTCTTTTTATGATTATGGTTTTACTATTATGATTGATGGTTTATATATCTTGATTTTATTGTTTGATGTTTAATGAGGAATAGTGATGTTTCTGTTTGTACATTGTTGCACTGCATATGGAGTCTGTCTTGTTAAGTTTTCCAATTCAGTTTTTGTCTGCATGTTTCTAGTTATACTATGTCTCTTTATTCTGTATTTGGTGAGGGTTCATCTGTGTTCTGCATGTATAAAAGTACATGCTAGCAAAATATCTCACCTCAGTCACACATCAGAGATTTCTCAGAAAACCTAAAAGTCATGGGACTGGAGATGCTGTCTTACAGTGGATTGGAAATTGGTTAAAATTTGGAAAGCAAAGAGTAAAGATGTACATTTGTTTTTAATGAATGCCAAAAATGAAACAAATGAGGCCATTTTTGGTTAGTTCCTTTAGTAATGAATTGAAAAAAGCCTCCTATGAAAATATCCAAATATATTCATGCATTTTCATATTCATGGCATTTTCATATTCATGACCTTTCCAGCCAAAAAGCTACCTGGATCTGACACTGGGGACTAGCACTAGTGCCAAGGTCTAGACCAGACCGGGCCCAGTGCTGAAGCTTAGGCCTTGCACCGAGGCCTAGGCCCAGGTCAGATCCAGTGCTGAGATCAGGCCCAGGCTGTGCCCCTCACTGATGCCAGGTCTGGTGCTGAGGCCTTAGCCTGGGCCAGGTCTGGTGCCTAGGTTGGCCCTGGCAGCCTCGGCCGGGTGCTGAAGACTCAGTTGGGGCTGGGGCCCTCCTCCGGTAAAGCTGTCAAGGCCAGGGAGCTCCCACTATAACCCCAACATACCTCCTTCCCAGATCTGACTATATAGAGTATGTGAAAGCGTGAGGACCATTCCTCACTGCCCAGTTCCCAGTTTTTTAAAAATCATACCATCTGCCTGGAGGATGGCACTAAAATGACATAATTTTGGCACCTTCTACTGGTGCAGCATTTTTATGTTCATCACTCCTGCCACGTTCTTGAGTCTGGACCCCATGAAATGATAAAATGGTTGCTGGGGAGGTCCCTAGCTCTAGCATATTTCTCAGAGGTGAGAAGTGTATCAGAGGGAGACAAAGGATGGTCCATCTGGGCTTGGCTCAGCCAGACCAGGTAGACACAGGTCCTAAAAGTTCTTGGGTTGATGAGATGTATTAAAAGGTCCAAGGAAGGTTCTGGCAGGACTCAGCTCTGCCTAGTAGGCTTACACACTTCAGGTTTCTTAAGGCGCATGAGGGGAAGGAAGGCCCGTGAATATCATATTTCAGAATTTTTGTGTTTGTTTTCTTTTGAAATTTATATAGTAAGAGGATGGGGATCATGGCAGGATCAGTGGCAATGTATGATTCTTGGTGTAGTTTTTATAATTTTAGCTCCATACCATAGGACTGTAACCCAGCTACTTTTAAAAACATGTGATTTTCTCTCAGCACCCCTCAGGCTTACCCCCAGTCACTCACTGCACAATCACACCCACCAACTATTCATCTATAGCTATTTCAATTTTCCAAGCCAACTCCTTCAGACTGTATGCTGGTCAGTCATTTGTGATTCAAGCTTGAGGTAAGTTAATTTGCTTTGATATACTCTCCAATTAAGACCCAGATTCATCATCCATGCCATTGGTCAGCCCCTGTCACATGGTAGGAGCACAAGATGGTGCTGGCCATGTGACAGGGGCTAACCAATGGCACCGGTAGCCCCTGTGACATAGTAAGGGCAAAGGCTATCGGCGCCATTTTGAATACTGGCAACCCACGGCTCGAGTGCAGGAGGTTGCTCCTGGACCCCCGCTGGACTTTTGACAAGTCTTGTGGGGGTCAGGAGGGTCCCCCAAGACTTGCCAAAAGTCCCTGGTGGTCCAGTGGGGGTCTGGGAGCGATCTCCTGCACTTGGGCCGTCGGCTGGCCGTAATCAAAATGGCACCGATAGCCTTTGCCCTTACTATGTCACAGGGGCTAAGAAATTGCCATGCTGGGTCAGACCAAGGGTCCATCAAGCCCAGCATCCTGTTTCCAACAGAGGCCAAAACCAGGCCACAAGAACCTGGCAATTACTCAAACACTAAGAAGAACCCATGCTACTGAGGCAATTAATAGCAGTGGCTATGCCCTACCGGCCATCCATTGCTCCTACCATGTGACAGGGGCTGACCAATGGCACCGGTAGCCCCTGTGACATAGTAGGTCAAAGGCTATCGGCGCCATTTGAAACCGGCAGCCGAGGGTGTGAGTGCAGGAGATGGCTCCCGGACCTCCCGCTGGACCACCAGGGAGTTTTGGTAAGTCTTGGGGGGGATTCAGGAGGGTGGGGGGGTTGTTTAAATTGGCTCCTTTAGACGGCCGAATAATTCGGCGAAGATTTGTTGTATTCGTGGGGAATCGCGATACGTTTCGTTTCCCCACGAATACAACGAATATGGCCCTATACGTTGCGGATTGCCAATTCGTAGGGAAAGAATGCAGACCCCTAATAACAATTAACCGAAACATGTATAATCTATCCTATGAACTAAGTTCATAAAACATTAATAACTCTGTAAAATTATAATTCTATTTTAACCATTTGAACAAACCTTTTTGAAAAACCGAACGACGGTATATAAAACTCGACAAATAAATAAATAAATTAATAAATAATGAAAATAGGACCCACAATAAAAAAGGGGTGTGGTTGGGCTAATTTCTCTGCTCCCACATCGCACAGGTAATTTTCACAAGCTGTGATAAATTTCCCGATGGAAAGTAAATTTACCGATGGTTTTTATTGCAAATGCTATTCAGGGCAGGAAAGAGAGAAAGAGAGACAGAGAATGAAAAAGAGACAGACCAGGCCCCAGCCTTTGGGCCAGGCTGCAACATCAGTACTGGTCCTGAGCCTGGGCCTATGCTGAAGCCCAGGCATCGGGACCCAGCTGAGTCACGCTTTGAATACCTGAAGGATCAGGTAAGTAATTTTTTGGGGGGAGGGGTTCTGGGCCTTTGCTCAGATCTCGGCCAAGGCCCCAACATTGCTCCAGGCCTAGGCTAAGACCCCTGCAACGCACTTGGGCCTTCATTATGCTTTCATGTTTTGCTTTCATTATGTTTTGCTTTCATTATGGCCTAACAAAAAGTTATCTTGCAGAGATTTGCACCGGCTTTTTCTGTGGGTACATTTTCCATCTGAAACAATGTGCATAGTTTCGATCATACAAAACTATTAGTGTTATTTCTATCCACGAGCAAACTCTTCCCTCAGGAACATTTCAAAACAGTGCAGGTAAAAATGTGTGTACATTGTTGAACAAGATGATTACATTTATTCTCATTGTGGGTGGGCAATAATCAAAAAGCCCTTTTCCAAGGGTTAAATATCAATTATTCCCTTATTTATGCTTACTTACAGTGACTTGATACTTTTATTATCAGTCTTGCTGCTCCTCCTGACAGAGCTCCCCAAACCATTAGCCAACGTGACCCCATTTTATCACTTGGAAATTCACATGACCCCAGATGATGACCAAACCAAATTAGAATGGGTGCTGTCCCCTCTAACATAACAATCACTCTACTCTCACCCTCTCTGCACTCCAATTGATTTTCTCTTTTTACCTCTACCTTCTCCAGCTGATCCTTTCTGTCAGCTTCTACCCCCTTCAGATGTCTCCCTCTCTTAATATCCATCTCACCTCTTACATCACCCAGCTCCTCTCACCTCTCCAACCCTCTTTGTATCCCACAAGCTGATCATCTTTCACCCCCAGCCCAATTAATCCTATGTCATTCCTTTATACTCATTTCTATCCTCTCTCTTACTTCCTCCCCTTCTGATCCCCCAGCTCCTCTCTTGCATTCCCCAGTCAACTTTCTATCATCCTCCCACTTACACCTTTCATAGCCATTCCCCCTCCACTTTATCCAACCCTCCAACCCTTCCTGTGTCTGATCCTTCCCTTTAAACAGCTCCTCCTCCAAACATCCTCTGGCTGGGGTCAGTGGCAACATTTTCCTGTGTGTGACAGCTGATGGGAAGAGAGGTCAGGCTGATAGCAGTGAAACATTTCTGTCCTGGTAGGTTCAGTGGTGGATGAGGAGAGAAGAGCTGTGGCAATCTCCACTGGCCCATTTACATTCATCCCTCCCATCTGCTCATGGCTGGTCCCCAGCCTGCAGTGATTTGTATGCTGCAGCAGGATTAGTAATGAAAGTCAGCTTGGGGCATACAAGCTAGTGCAAGTTCACAGGCCCTGCAGAGGCCTTCATTCCTACACATTTAGGGCTTCCTGTTATCACAGAAACCTATGCAAGGGCAGTGCCACTGCATGACCTATGATCGCATGCAGGCTTACAGGCCCCATGCTGATTTCCACTATCAGTACTGCTACTGCTGGCATCTGAAGAGTGCAACTGTTTAAAGCACTTGTGATCCCAGCTGAAGGATTTATGACCCCATTTGGAGTCTCGACCCACAGTTTGGGAAGCCCTGGCCTAGTAGCCCAGGAGTTGTACTACTGGCAAAGCAAAAAGCAGTAGTTGCAATGCTGATAACGTTTAAATCACAGGCAACTTTTCTATCTCAGGCCTGTTCAGGAAGTATTTAATGAAGTTATATTTTCATAATTTTGGTATGATTGCACCGAATATGAGAGGATGATGTTTACCTATAGTATAAGACACTGTATACTTATAATACCCCCAAACAGTATATAGATTTGTATAATATGTGAAAATATGATTTTCTTTTATAAGCAAACATCGGTGCTGAAGAGCTTTGCAGTTTCTAGAAGCAAATTCAGGGTTTCTCTTAGATCAAGACTAAATACCATGCCTGATTAAGGTTGATGAATTTGTGATGAGCATTATTATTTACTATAATTGAGCTGAGATTTAAAAAGCTTATTATTTTTTTTATCTTGGATTTTGAACTATAGTTGTCAGATGTAGAAAAAAATGAACATATCACCAAGTTTTCAGCCCCAGCCTTCCATAATCCAATATTCAAGCATATATTGTACAGCAATTATATTTGTCAGTCAGTGATTTTGCTGAGATAATAAACCTTTTGTCAAATGTGTGGGCTGGATGGGACCATAGGGATGTTTTAATCACTTATAGGATTGTTTTCAGTTTTACTCATTCAATTCATGTTCAGCTTCTGACCACCCAGTTTTCAAATAATACTTTTTCATAACACATTTTTATAAGGAACAGATGTGTCAAAGATGAAAGCTCTCCAAGCTTATAAGTAGGCATTGGTCAAATAAATTACATTTTAAATGGTAAATGTATACTATCAAAAGCTGTTGTATTCTATTTTCTTTTGAAAGATACACATTTAAAAAAAACATAAGAAAATAAGATGCTATTCATGAGATATTGCTCGTCATACTACAGTACCATAATTTAACATCTGGGAAGTCAGTATTCAAAAGGGTTTGTCCAGCTAACTTCAAAGTTAACCAGATAAACTCTGGGTTTTGAGTATCCTGCTCTTCTCAGCGGTTACATTTTAACACTAAAACAACTGTCAGCAGGTTTTCTTGCCAGTAAAAATGTTAAAGGCTTGCCTAGTCAGTGTACATGATAGCAGTATGCTGAGATTCTGTGAATTTCCAACATTTTGATTACCTTTGATTTTTGAAAATTGTAGCCTTCCATTCCCTTCAGTTTCTTTGTTCCACATGCCATATACCCTAAAAGAGCCGGCAGCATGTTTTCAGGCCGGTTAAGGTTTCTCTCTTTCTGCTCATCCTTATTCTGTTACGCGTGGTGTCCATGGCAGACCCGTGGCACAGCCCTCTCACCTTTCTATACAGACTCCAGCTTCTGGTACATCCTTGCTAGCGGCGGTAGGCCGCCAGCTCCGACTTCGGGCTACCCCTGGTGCTTCCGGCTCCGCCACAGTTCCCAGCGACTCAGCTCAAGATGCGTTGCCTGCAGAGAGATGCCTGCAGAGAGATGCGTTGCCTGCAGAGAGATGCCACTACCCGCGCATACCCCTCCCTAGGCGAGCGTGCGCTTCACTGATCCTTTTGAAGGGCCCGCGGCGGGAACCTGGCTGCAGCCCCGGATGATGACATCAAACTCTTCAGTGTATTTAAGCTCAGGCCTCTCTCCATAGCGTTGCCTTTGCAAAAGGTCTCCTTGCTACTCGAGTATTCATTGCTGATAATCGCCTCTACGCTTTGTTCCTGACCCCCGTTGTTCCTGGATCCTGTTTTCCTTGTTCCTGTCCTGTCTATGATTTGGATTGACTGCATGGATATTGACTTTGCTTTGCCTGACCACGCTTCAGCCTGTCTCCAGACTCAGACCTCCGTTATGCCTGACCACACTTCTGCCTATCTCCAGACCCAGACCTCTGCTACGCCTGACTACGCTACTGCCTATCTCCAGACCCAGACCTCTGCTACGCCTGACTATGCTACTGCCTAACTCCAGACCTTGATCATTGCTTTGATTAACTCTCGCTATCGACTTCTCCGTGATCAGATCCCAGCATTGCTTGCCACGACCTCTGCTTTGCTTCTGGCCCTGATCCAAGCCTGTCATTGATGCCTCTCCTAGCCTACTTCCTGGATGTGGACTTATTAGGCTCCAGCCTACCTTTGCTCGAGTACCCTCAGCCATCCTCAGTTCCATTGGTGCCCGAGTTTCAGTACCTTATCCAATCTACACCACCTATCATCTGCTGTCTCTGGGCTGAACCTATCACTCTTGCTAACCAACTTCGAGGCCCACCTAAGTCCTGCCAGCCCCGGCACCCAAAAGCTCAAACCACGGGGAACGAGGACTAGTATAGGTGAAGCACCAGTGGCCTCTGCCTATCAGCCCACTCCACCTGCTGATGGTGGAGACCCATAGGTCCCTACCTATGAGTTGCGTCAACCCCACCTCGGCCCAAGGGTTCACCTCTGACACAACAGATTCATCTTGTGAGGCACTTTGACTTCTATCTGCACTCTGACAATTGCATTGGTGATTCCCAAAATCAGTGCAACTCCCTCTACCCCTTCCCAACCCTCCAATTCCAACTGCTGTGAGGTTGCATCATTCACCGGCTTGAAAACCTGCCGCTGGTGTTCTAGGGTATGGAGCAAAAACTGAATGGTTGGAAGGCTAAAATTTTCAGAAATCAAAGATCATCATGTGATCTTATTATTATTAGCAATGACATGCAAGGTCCTTAGTTCACTTTCATAGGGCAGTGGGTACAGTATCAAGTATTTGTATAATAAAACTGGTATTATAGGAATATTTTATATGAGATATGCAGTAGGTCCATTTTGAATTACATTGTGGATATGGATGATGCTGACAGTCATAAATTATGAAAAGGCACAGAGCTGCAATCTGCTGTGATCATGTACCCATTTATACTTCTCAATTGCATAACATTGTGCTTGTGGAAGTTCTAGTCAACTTGTAATTTGATGTGAAAGCTGTCAGAAAATACCTGTAAAAACAGCTATTAAAATGTGAAAGAAAGCTATTTCAATTTGTATTGTAAGCAATCTTTAAGTTTTCTTTCAATTAAAGAACCTAAAACATAGTTGCATATTTTCATGCATGTGGCTGTTAACATAGAAACATAAAAATGATGGCAGAAAAGGACCAAATGATCAACCCAATCTGCCCAGCATGCTTATGCTAGTATCTGCTACACTGTGCAGGTTACCCCATGCTTATTAGTTTCTAAGACCATAAAAGTCAGGGTCATCATTAGATGCTGTTTGAGTCCAATTTCCCTTTACCCTTGCTGTGGAAATAGAAAGCAATGTTGGAGCTGCAACAAAAGTATCAGGCTTAATGGTTAAGGGTAGTTAAAGCTGCATCAGCAAGTTAGCCCCATGCTTATTTGTTTCCCAAACTGTAAAAGTCGGGGCCTCATTGGTTGCTATCTGAATGCAATTGGTAGCCACTCATGGTGGTTTGAAGATGCCATTGGGACATTTTAGGAGCAGGACTTAAGTTTAGCTAGATAGAACCAATATTGAGCTGTACTTAAGTAAACATACCCAGCTAAGTCTGGTCATCTTCAAAGACTATCCTAAAGTTAGACAGATAAAGTTACCTGGCTGACTTTAACTGGGTATATTCAGTGGCAGAATTAACAAGGTAAGTCCTGCTGAATATCCCAGTTAACTTTACCCAGCTAAAGTCCTGCTTACTCAATACAGGCCATTTTTAAAGCAGTTTATCTGGATAAACAACAGTTTAAATAAATTGGCCTGTCTTAAAATTGCCCACCACTGTCTGGCTAAAGCTGGGTATGGGCTTCCAAAGTGTGGTATTTTTACAGGGTTAAAAGAAGCATTCCTAAGGATATGTTTAGGTCAGAGGCATATATGTTTCTATAAGCAAGGAGCAGAAAGTGCCACCCCAAAAAAATGGCTTGCCACCCCAGTTTGAGATGGAGTTGCAATGCAAACTGTGGCTATTATACCACCCATGCTGTCACCTCTTCTATCCCTCCTGCAGTGCACAGTTCAAATGTCATCTAGTACAGGAGGGACAAAAGAGGACCCCACGCTGCAAAGAGGGACCACCATGGATTCCATCCTGCGGTGACCTCATAAGAGATCCAGTGGAGCTACTGCAGACCCCATCCTGCAGAGGCCCAAGAATAGGCTCAGCAGGGCTACCATGGAACCCATGCTGAGGTGGCCAAAGAAGAGGCTCAAGGGATCTGCCTCATACCCCATCCCATGATAGCCAAAGAAGAGGACTGAAGGGGACAGTTGAAAAGGTCCAGAAGAAAGGGAGAGGCCATGAGTGTGTACATGAGAGATAGAGTAAGCCTCTGTATATGAAAGAGAGGCTCTGTGTGTGTATATGAAAAAGAGAGAGAGTAATGACTTATGTGTGAGAAAGACCCTGCTTATGCATGAGAGCGAGCTTGTGTGTGTGTTTGAGAGCCTCTGTGTCTATGAGAGAAAGAGACTGTGTATGCATGAGAGAGAGCAAGCCTGCATGTATATGTATGAGTGTGAAAGAGTGTGAGGGAGAGAGTGAGAGAGCCTATGTGTGTGTGTGTGTGTGTGTGTGTATGTGTGTGTGTGTGTGTGATTCTGCACACATTTGTGTATGAAAGCTTGTGTGTGTATGAGAGAGAGGGAGAAAACCCATGTTTATATTTGAAGCCTGTGTATGTGAGAGTGCCTGTGTATGTGTGTATGTGTATGCATGAGAGAGACAGAGAAAGAGAGAGAGGAAAAGCTTATGTGTATGTGTGAGAGTGCCTGTGTGTATATGTGTGTATGAGAGAGAGAGAATGCCTTTGTGTGAGTGTGTATGTGTATGTGATGGAAAGAAAGCCACTGAATGTGAGAGAATCTATATGTATATGTATGCATGAGCAAGAGAGAGCCACTGAGTATGAAAGAATTTGTGCATATATGTGAGGGGGAGAGAGCCATTGATTGAGCATGTGTGTGTGAGGGACTGTGTGTGAAAGAGAGAATGAACATGTGTGTTTGTATGAATGTGAGAGACGGGGAGAGGGAGAAGATAAAGTTTGTGCACCTTCCTTCACTAATCTAGGACAATCTCATGGTAAATGAAAATTAAAAGTTCCCAGGTATTGAAAGCAGAGGATTTTTTTAACCCTATTAGTTTTGATTATTGGATATAATTTGATGTATCTGCTGTTTTTAAATATTTTATTGGTTTTGTTATTTTTTTAAATTAATATGAGTTTTTAAATTATTAGATATTATTCTATTTGTCAGATGTTTTGAAATATTTATTCTTTTTATTAGTATGGTTGATTCTTTATATTTCTTGATTTTGTTATTTGATGTTTTATGATAAATGATGATCTTTCTGTTTTCTAATGTGGGCTAATAAAGAGGATATATTAAATTACAAAATACAAAAAACTCCCTCTGAAAACCCAAATATTTAAAATTATGTTAATTTATGGAAACACACTGTGACCACATGCAAACAAATCTTATAACAAGAGGACCTTCCTAACAATGGGCTATATACATTTTCATATGGTTCTAAACGTAAAAATGACTTTTGCATTGCATTGTATTGCATTGTCCACATATAATCATAGCTTCTTTTCATCAGTTTTCTTTTTTATTTGGAATTTTTCATTGCAATAAAACTGGAACCAATAATTGAAAAAACATAAGTCAAACATATTGAAAATGCTGAAAACTTTGAAAATTCATGCTGTATCCCCAGTCACTATATTTCTGACATGGGTGCTACTTACATCCGGTGTTTCCCAACGCGGTGTTAGTCATCCTATTAGAGTAAAGCCACACTGGGAAACACCGGGTATAAGTAACGTCATGCAGAAAAATGTCAAGGACAGGTCCCCTTGAAGCAGGGAAAGGATGTTTTTTTTCCTGTTGATTGTGGTCACTTGCCTTTGTTTTTTGCTTTGGTTCTCTATTCTACCAAGTGGGAAACTATCTGTTTTGGGCTCAAGCATCTTTGCTGCTCTCAGGTGTTCAGATAAAAGAGCAGCGATGCAATGATCAGACAGAAGCATTAGAGGTAGCTCTGTAGGAAGTTATACTGCATCTAATTGTTCTATCAGGTGAAATCATTGCTGTACTTGGTCTATATATGGATCAGGGTGTGGGAGGAAACAATGAAAATACGTGTGAATGGTGGTTCCTTAACAAGAGTTCTATTATTGTAACAATGAGAGAGGCCTTGAAGTAAGCATTGAGAGATATAAAAATTATAGAAATTATTTTGTTCATAGTAACATAGTAGATGACAGCAGAAAAAGACCAATTGACCCATTCAATCTGTCCAGTTAATTCTGTCCACACTACTAAGTCTCCTAATCTGTGTTGTCCAGTGAAAATTTTGCATCATGTTTCAATAACAAGATCAAGGGACTTCAACAGACTCTCTGAAGAAAAACAACAAGCCCCTCCCTCCTGACAGGGAAATTCAAAACTGACCCCTCTTCTCCCAGACTAAATATGTAGGACTCTTTAAAAAAAAAAAAATTATTTAAGGAAAAAAAATAGAAACATGCAGAGATTAAACTGACACAATTCACAAAAAGTTGATCAGAAAAATTATCATTTGGAGATAAGTGAGCATCCAGATATGATCTCAGTTGCAGAGGATCAAAGTATATATACTTAGAATTTTATTTATTTATTTATTTAAAACTTTTATATACCGACGTTCAAATGGATATCACATCGGTTTACATTATAACAGGGGTAACAATTAACATCAGTAGGAGGAAAATAATAGTTACATCTAACAAGGTAAATTCCAAGGAACAGGATGTCGAAAAAGAGAAGCAGAGTTTAGTGAGGGATAGAGTTAACGTTAAGAGAGAAAGAAAGAAAGCAACTATATTATATTACTGCCACATTATAATACGGTACAGTAGTAGAGTATTATATAACATTATCTGAAGGTATATTACATTATGTTACATTGTAAATTACAGACTTTAATACAGAGCTATGTTGACCAGGGATGCTACGATTAGGTGAATGTCTGTTTGATAGAATTTTGATGATAGAATTTTGATGATAGAATTTTGATGAATTTTGATGATAGAATTTTGATGATAGAATTTTGATGATAGAATTTTGATGATAGAATTTTGATGGGTAAAGATACATTTACAGGGATACTGAAGAATAAAATTAGCACCAAGAGATAAAACTTCTTGATGCATTGTGAGAAATGTTTTCCTTCTTTCCTGCATAGCATGTGTAATATCTGGATACACCCATACATGATAAACAAAAATTGTGATGTTCTATGGCAAAAAACATGTATAGAACAAAATCATGTTCTTTGGAAAAAATAAAGGAAACAATCAACGTCCTTCGATTAGAAATCACTAGGGATGTGAATCGTGTCCTCGATCGTCTTAACGATCGATTTCGGCTGGGAGGGGGAGGGAATCGTATTGTTGCCGTTTGGGGGGGTAAAATATCGTGAAAAAATCGTGAAAAAATCGTGAAAAATCTAAAAATCTAAAAATCGCAAAACCGGCACATTAAAACCCCCTAAAACCCACCCCCGACCCTTTAAATTAAATCCCCCACCCTCCCGAACCCCCCCCCAAATGACTTAAATAACCTGCGGGTCCAGCGGCGGTCCGGAATGGCAGCGGTCCGGAACGGGCTCCTGCTCCTCAATCTTGTTGTCTTCAGCCGGCGCCATTTTCCAAAATGGCGGCGAAAAATGGCGGCGGCCATAGACGAACACGATTGGACGGCAGGAGGTCCTTCCGGACCCCCGCTGGACTTTTGGCAAGTCTCGTGGGGGTCAGGAGGCCCCCCACAAGCTGGCCAAAAGTTCCTGGAGGTCCAGCGGGGGTCAGGGAGCGATTTCCCGCCGCGAATCGTTTTCGTACGGAAAATGGCGCCGGCAGGAGATCGACTGCAGGAGGTCATTCAGCGAGGGTTCCGGCGCCTCGCTGAACAACCTCCTGCAGTCGATCTCCTGCCGGCGCCATTTTCCGTACGAAAACGATTCGCGGCGGGAAATCGCTCCCTGACCCCCGCTGGACCTCCAGGAACTTTTGGCCAGCTTGTGGGGGGCCTCCTGACCCCCACGAGACTTGCCAAAAGTCCAGCGGGGGTCCGGAAGGACCTCCTGCCGTCCAATCGTGTTCGTCTATGGCCGCCGCCATTTTTCGCCGCCATTTTGGAAAATGGCGCCGGCTGAAGACAACAAGATTGAGGAGCAGGAGCCCGTTCCGGACCGCTGCCGTTCCGGACCGCCGCTGGACCCGCAGGTTATTTAACTCATTTGGGGGGGGTTCGGGAGGGTGGGGGATTTAATTTAAAGGGTCGGGGGTGGGTTTTAGGGGGTTTTAGTGTGCCGGCTCACGATTCTAACGATTTATAACGATAAATCGTTAGAATCTCTATTGTATTGTGTTCCATAACGGTTTAAGACGATATTAAAATTATCGGACGATAATTTTAATCGTCCTAAAACGATTCACATCCCTAGAAATCACAGGATCAGTAGAAGATTCTAAGAACTGTGTTAAATTCATACATGACTGGTGAATAGGCACATTTGAGTCCACTTTAGAGTTCTTTGAAAAAAAGAAATTGGTAATAGTAGGCATAAGATCAGGTGGAATCTGAAGAACCTCCGAGGCATATTTTTTTTTTTAAGGTATCAAGTGGAGATAACAGATAACTCAATGAGAAATTCAAAACCCTGAGATTTAAATAGTGGAGGGAGTTCTCAATATTTTCCAGCTTCCTAGAATTATTCAATTCAGATTGGACTAAATTTGCCTGAATATTTTGGCAAGTAGCTATTTGATTACCCAAATTAGCAATCTTTTCTCCATGTTGGACAACCAACAATTCAGTTCCTTGCAATCGATTATATAAATCAGAAGTGACACCAACCAGAGAAGAAATGGATTTCTCTAGAGTCATTAAAGCTGACCAAACAGAATCCAAAGTCACCACAGCAGGCTTATGCACCATAGGAGAAAAACTAGGATATCTCTAACCTTGTCTGATGGGAGGTGATGAAAGGCCTCCAAGTTCTTCTGCTCCCTGCAGCAATGTTGTGGCCTCAATCTGCATGATCAATGCTGTCTCCTCAGCCATTCCAGCATCCCCAGGCTTACCCAGAGACACCACAGGTCCCGCAGATGCACTCCCAACCAAAAGGCTCACATCAGCAGGAGAAGCCTGCCCAGAAGACACCGATCCAGGGCTCTGAATACTTCCACATGGCAACAAGGCCAGACCTGATGGTGATAACAGTCGCAGAAGAGACGGGTAATCGGCGCACCGGGACTAAGAGTATTATCAGTGTCCAGGAAAATGGCCACATGCTCCTTGGCACCTCCTCCCGAGGAACCAGCAACCAGCTATGATAGTCCAGCAGGGGCTAGAAATCCAACAATCTTAGGCTAAGAGGGGTCAGAAGAGGAGGTAGCTGGGCACATCTCCCGAACATTTGCCTTCCTCTTTGTATGTGGCACTGTAGAAATAAGAGGTAAGGAAAAAGTTAGGATCTCCTAGCACTCTATATCTCTGCTAGGATGCCATCTTGTCCCCCATATAGGACTCTTAACACCATAATAAAAGACAACCTTGGAAAGATGCTTAGGGTGATGCAGCTAACGGTCTGTTCCTTTACCCTGCCCATTAAATTTAATGTAATTGAAGATGGCAAGCAAAGGCTTTCTAAGATGGGCAACCAAAATTGTCAATTCTTCCTTCTCAGAGGGCCTGATATTGTCAGTGCTGAAAAAGGCTGTAGCATGTGCTTTTCTAAGAAAATGCCAACCTCCCCCTAGATAAGCCTGAAAACTACTGCACAACCTCAGATATGTCAATGCTGGGAAAAGTGGCTGAAAAAGCTATTTTAAACAATTAAATGACTGGCTGGAACATATAAACTGGTTGTATCTCAGCTACTCAGCTTCAAACCCAGCTACAGAATAGAGACAGTGCTCATTTCTCTACTAGATGAGCTCCATAAGAACAGAAGGTAGAGTGTTTCCTCAGTATTGTTATTACTAGACTTCTCAGCGGCATTCAACACAATTGATCACTCCATTTTGGTATCAGGTCTAGAAGAAATAGGCATCAACATCCTGGTTTAAATCCTATAGATAGACAGTAATCGTTTAATTCACTGGATCCTCTTTCCTACCTTGGAACCTAACCTGTGAGGTCCTACAACGATCCATTCTGTCACGCATTCTTTTCAATATCTACCTCAAATCACTAGCTCAACTGATTCAGTCTCTGAACCTAAAATTCTACATCTACACAGATGATATGCAATTCCTAATACCTATAGTATAAACTAGACTTTCAAAAAGTTGTGAGGAAACTGTTTCACTTATTATGACCATTCAAGTCTGAGGTGCAGACAGACAACAGTATCTGCCTGAATCCAAGCAAGACAGAGTTCTTGTGGGTACAAAAAGCAAACAAATATCACCAACATGAAAATGCCTTTTAGAAACCATGAACTCTCCTCGAAATTACAAGTATGGAGCCTCAGTACCCTGCTGGACTCAGAATTATCCATACTACCTCAAAATTAAACAACATTCAAAATAAGCTACTACCATCTATAATGGCTATGCAGACTCACACCGTACATTGAGAAGAAAAGTCTGACCACAGTAGTCAATACTGTGATAACATCTCAACTGGATTAATGGAACACACTGTACAATGACCTGACAATAAAAGGCTTTAATCAACTTCAGCTAATCCAGAACACTGCAATACGCCTATTAGAAGACTGCACATGAGATGAACACATCACTCTCATTCTACTATAAATTTACTCCTTGTGTTATGAATCGGAGAGTGGACCCCTGTTCCGAGGTAGAGTCAGCGTTGCCAAGAAGGAAGTTAACCATTGTCGGTATCTACCGTCGGATGGCAAGGCCTGTTGAAGATGTTGAGATGAAGGCTTCACCCTGGAAGTTCGTGATCCCCCCAGGAGGAGCCCGTAGGGACACGGCCGCTGGGACTTAGGAGACTCCCTGAAGAATGAAGATGGTCTGGATGCAGGCGCCTCCTGCAGGTCGTGGGTTCCAGACGGCTGGTGCCTCCAGCAGGTCGTGATCAGTCCGGGAGTACACGTTGAAAGATAGTCCCAATCCAGTCCAAGGGTCGAAGTCCAGAAAGAGGTTGAGAGCCGGTCCAGGAGCAGACGGGAGAATAGTCCAAAACCAATCCAGGAGCAAAGAAGGAGAAGGGTCCAGAGCCAGTCCAAGTCGATACCAGAAGATCACCACCACCGGTCCGAGGGTCAGGAGCCAAAGAATCAATCCAATGAGGAGAAGAGCAGAAGCAGAGCAAAGATTGGATCCAGAACACCGACACAGGAACCAAGCACAGAGCCTCAATACCAAGGCAAGGTCTGAGTATCAGACCTTGCCTTATATACCGGAACTGGAAGGAGGAGTCCCCGGGGGAGCCATGACAATTTCCTGTCATGGCTCCTTTAAATTCTCACTTCAGCCGTGCGCACAGCTCCTAGGAGGTTGAGGGGGAGGAGCCAGACTGCCGAACCCATGCGGTTGATAGAGCAGCGGCAGGAGCCGTGAAGAAGTTAAAACAGAGGGCTGCCTGCTGCCACAGGAGCCCCCAATACTCCCGGTGAGTTAATTTATCGCCGTGGCCACCGGCCCGACCCCGGTTTGCGGACCGCTGCAGCTGGCGGCCATGACACCTGGCCGTGGGGTGCCGCGGCCGGCGTTTCTAACACCTTGTGCCCTAGCAAGATCAAATTTTAAACTTATGCTTAAAATTCAAAGCTTTGAAAGGAAATGGCCCAGAATACCTGAAAATCCAATTCTCTCTCTAATCTCTATACACTTAACAGACATCACAAGGATCCTCCTTAGTTATCACTTCCCCAAAGGAAATAAAGTGCTTTGACACCAAATATAGGGCTTTCTGGGTAATAGCTCCCTACCTGTGGAACTCACTACCAGAAATGCACTTTCAATATGCCAGCCATTCAACTGCCATGCCATACTCAATAAATACTTATATATTTGTTTATCCTTTTAATATCAGAGAAAGCTATAATATAATAGTGAGATACAGAGACCATGGAGGGGGGGGGGGGAGGGAGAGAGAGAGAGAGAGAAATTGAGAATAAATATGAAAGAGCAAGAAAATTAAGTAATGTGAAATCTCAATAGGCAATGGACAGGCTTGTTTCTGGACTAAATTGACTTGCACTATTTCTTTTTTCTTTTTTAAATCTTTATTAATTTTTTTCAATTATCAAACAAAGTATCCACTTTGTACAAAAATGTGGTATTGCACTTAGAAACATGATGCAACAAAATAAAGGAAAAACACAATACCGGGCAACAAACCCTTCTCTTTTAAATACCCATTAGCCCACAATTATGATGAGGGGAGACAGCATTGAGCAAATAAGGAGAATTAAGGAAATCTGCTAAGGAAAAAGCTTAACACTTTACAACTTTACTTTATAATATGATGAACACTCTAGATACTGCTAATTTGTAGCAGAACCTTCTTGGAATCAATAAAGCTTTTTAACTGTTCAGGTAGAAAAAAACCCATAATTATCTCTATTGTATTTTATAATGCATTTGCAAGGGAACCTTAAAAAAAAAAAGGTTGCTCCCAAGGCTAAGGATTCCTGGCCCAAGGCCACAAAGCCTTTCCTTTTCAACTGTGTGGATTTGGTCATATCAGGAAAAATCCTAATTTTTTGACCCATAAAGGAAATATTGGATTTTTCAAAGTAGGTTCTCATAACATCTCTCAGATCTTTCTCATTGAAAAAAGATATTAAAATAGTGGTTCTTTCCACTTTTTCATAATTCGATGATTCCAGAAAGCCAGTTAGATTCTCTATCGGAATCGCTTGCGATTGAGTATTACCTCAAGTAGGCAGAAAGTAAACTTTATCCGGGGGGAGCCGATTCTGACGTATAGTCTAATACTTCTAAGAAAATATCTTCTAACTGTAATACGTGGGACTTCTCCCACAACCCTGGGAAAGTTTAACACTCGTAGATTTAGGTGTCTCAACGCATTTTCAATAAACTCCACCTTTCTATTTATTGCTCCACATGTTATAGAGTTTCAGTTTAGTGGACCCTTGGGCCGACCTGCAGGAGACTGGGAAAGGGGTTCAATGTCTCTGGAACACCGCAGGCCGGGAGGCAGATGTTCAGGCAGGACGTAGTGGTGCTCTTCACCCTGGAAGCTGGTGCTCCCCCGGGAGGAGCCCGTAGGAGCCCAGCCACTGGGACTTAGGTGAGGCTTCACTCTTGGAAGCCGAAGCCCCCCCAGGAGGAGCCCATAGGAGCCCAGCTGCTGGGACAGGCGAGCTGATGAACTTGAAACTGGAACGAGCAGGCTGATGAAAACGACTGGGAACTGGAACCAGACTAGAACAGTAGACAGGAACTGTAGCAAGACTTGGGTACTGGAACCAGACTAGGACAGTAGGCAGGAACTGTAGCAGGCAAACAGGAACCAAGCAGGTACAGTAGCAGGCAAGCAGGAACGGAGTGAGTTCCAAGGCAACTCACTCCGGGGCACGGAGCAACAGGGTACCAGTAGGTAAGCTGTTGCAAGGCAAAGACTGAGTGTCCACGGCCAGCTTATCAAGGCCACGGCGTCTGACATCAGGAACTGGGCGGAGTTATCACTGGCGGGAAACGGCCTAGAAAAGCGCCCAAGTGGCGCACGCGCCTAGAGGCAGGGCATCCATGGGAGGCTTCCCGGCGGCGTGGGCCCCGCGGGGACGCCGCCGAACAGGCCGCGAACTAGGCCACCTGAAGCGGGAACAGGTCCAGGAACACGGAGGTAAAGGTCTGGTCGCGGCCCTAGCGGCCAGAACCGTAACACCACAGTCTTGAATAATTATGGACTGCACCGCTTTAACATGGGGTCATTCACTTTCCATAGTTTTACATTTTTCCAAAGTTTCCTGACAATAGAGAACATTGTACATATTCATTATTTCCATTTTCTGGGATAATGAGTTAATTTTCAAAGAACAGTCCGAAAATGTTTTAACCATTGCAGATGTAAGACCCCAGAGGGAATATAGAGTGACCATCGTGGGTCTCTGCAATACCAAAATTTCTCAGAGTGTAGGAGGGTTTCAGGCCTCTCCTCTCCTCCAGTTGCCTTATCCTTCGCCCCTTCCAGATCCAAAACACTGGAGATGCTCCTGTCATTCCTCAAGGAGCTCAGCACGGGGGTCAGCCGCCGATGTGGCTCCCTCCTCCTCTGAAGCATGGGTTCCAACTTCAGGACTCCAGCCAGAGTGTGGCGTCGAGGCCTCCCGTGAGGCCGGTGGTGGGTGATCATTCAAGGGGCTGAGAGAGACTTCTTCTGAGGTCAGGGCGGGCTCTCCTCTGTCTGTCTCAACTGCTGGATCTCTCGCCCCGAGTTTCACAGTCGCCCCAGTGCACTGCAGGATCATCTTTTGCCCAGCTGGGATCATAGGACTTGAGAGGTAAGTCCTCACTCTCCCTTTCCTCTTCAGAGGCATTGGCAGTTCAAATTGTAAAAAAGAAAAAAACATTTCCAAGAAATCACAGGAGCGAACAAAAGCAATGCAGCCGGTTAGGTTACCATCTTGGCTCCTCCCCCTGACATGGCTTTTGGCTTGCACTATTTCTAAAGCAAAATAGCTATCTTTTAATTGACATTTCTTACTTTACACACTATGCTGTCATGGTATATATGGTAGTGGCAATATAACAGTATAATTCAATGTACTGAGCAGCCACTAGCAGTTCATTATAATTCTGTTTACAGTAGGATCCAGACAATGGTCTGAGACAACCAAACACAGAATTAAAGAGACAATCTTTCCTTATTAAACAAGTAAATATATTCTTACTATATCTAACAGAAATAATTACTTAGATTGCATATTTGGATAGATTTTCTGGATCCAATCATCACCTTCTGCATTGTTATCTGAGATCTTTTAAATTCAACACTATCAAAAATATATCTTTTAAAAAAATGCTACTTGTTGTTCTTTTAAAACCCCTGGCTGTAAATGTCAGCCAAATCCTAAATCTCCACCCATACCATGTTTGATGCAATTCTTTTTCTCTTGCTGGTCAACCTGTCAGTCAATCCCATCTCTGAGTACATTCTGTTTGTTACCTCCCGTTTGACTCCTTACTGGCCAACCCTCCAGTTGATCCCCTAAGGTTTCAACAAAGATCCCCAGAAGATCTGCAAAGATGGGCCTGGAATTTCTATGGTCCAGCGGTAACGGGGGGGCAGTGGGGCAAAGCGGGGGGGTGGAACTGTGAAAGCCAGCTGTGAAAGCCAGCAGCGATTGCACCACCACGGTGCGATCACTGCCGGCTTTCGCACCCAATAGCGCCATGTGAAAGGTGGTGCTATTGGGCGCGCTGCTGGCAGCGATAAGGTGTCATACCTTTTTGCTGTCAGCAAAGGCATCGCGAAGTCTGCCCTGAGGCTGCCCCGACTCCTCCCCTTCCGGTGTGGACTCCGCCCAGACTCCGCCCAGACTCCGCCCCAATTAGATATTGCATGCGATACCTTTGGAAAATGACCCCCTTGGTCTTCATTAGGACCTTGGGAAAGGTGAGTGGCCAAACCAGAGCACCTCTATTTTACTGGTGTTTAGATTCAGGACAAATTAGGCAATTTCAAAAAAACCCAAATATTTCCCGAAATTTTGGGAAAAGTTTGTTTTCGGGTTAGTGTGCACAAATGGAAGTTAGTGTGCGCTAACGTTAAAATGTTAGCGCACACTAACTCGAAATTCGGATCCCCCTGAATTTCAAAGGTCCGGACTGAGGGAAATACGATATTTCCCACGGAGGGCCGAAAACGGCACATCCCTATTTAACATTCAGCCTGAAATGGCAGACAGACATCAACAGACAGTTAAGTGTGTTAACAGATGCACAAAAATCAGGTTCTAAAGACAAGAAAATCTGTATGTCATCTGTATATACAGTATAAAGTATTTATTTATTTATTTATTTAACATTTCTTTTATACCGATATCCGTTCGCACATCGTATCGGTTCACAGTGAACAAAAAACCATTAGGCACTGCCCGAACATATAACAGATAACATAATATAATATGATGAACTAGGCAACATATAAATAATTTTTGGGAGGAGCCCTTACATATAACTGCCATCAATGGGTAGATGCTATGGAATATAACTATAACTATATACATGATAGTGCAAAGTACAAAATCAGCAGACATAAAGGCATTCATACCAAGATATCAGTATAACATTCATAGGGGGGTTTTATGTAATAGGGGGTGAGATGGAGTAGGCTTGCTGAAAGAGCCAGGTTTTAAGTTTCTTTTTGAAAGTGGGGGTACAGGTCTCTATGCGAATATCATGGGGCAGTGAGTTCCATATGGTGGGGCCGGCAAGAGAAAAGACTCTGTTAATAGTGGAGGAGAGTTTAAAAGATTTAATAGATTGGGCATGGAGTGTTCCTTGGAGGGCTGGGCGTGTAGGTCTCTTGGAGGTACGAGGTAAGAGGGGGGGGGGGGGTTAAGCCAGTTGAGGTTGGAATTTACTAGACTCTTATGTATGATCGAGAGTGTTTTATAAATAATTCGTGACTGTATAGGGAGCCAGTGTAGTTCAATAAGTGTGGGGGTGATGTGATCTCTTTTCTTTGTGTTTGACAATATCCGAGCGGCGGCATTTTGTAGGAGTTGAAGTGGCTTAATGTGTGTTGCAGGAATGCCAAGTAAGAGCGCATTACAATAGTCAATCTTCGATAAAATAATAGCTTGGAGGACTGTACGGAAATCATTGACGTGTAGTAGGGGTCTGAGTTTCTTTATTGTTTGGAGTTTAAAATAGCAGTCTTTTATGATGGATTTGATGAATGGTTTAAATGAGAGGTGATTATCAATAATAACTCCTAAGTTGCGAGTGTGCGATGGGAAGTTGGTAGCTGAGTAAGCAGGAGGGATATCTGGGATCGGTTGCCTATTAGATATGATTCATAGCTCAGTCTTGTTGGAATTAAGAGCTAGGTGCATGTCCTTTATTTTAAGCTAAAATTTAAAATAATATTCCCAAAAAAGTTTGTAAATATACATGAAATAATATAAGTGAAAGGGAAAAGCCCTGTAGTACACCACACCACACCACACCACAGTTGACTGAATAACCAATCCCTTCCCCTTGGGATCTTCCTGAGAGAAAATATGTTACAAACTTAAGAACTGTTTTCATAAAACCCATTGCACCAAAACTGTTTAAATGTACACTAAGGACCAGATTTTCGTATCTACGCACGGGCATAGATTTGTGCACGCAACCCGGTGGCTTTCCCTGTTCCCTTCAAGGCTACCCGGTGCGCACAAATGTACATCCGATATTATAACATGCTCACTTGTGCACCTTGCCCATGCCGAGCCCTAGGGGAGCCCCGATGGCTTTCCCCATTCCCTCCGAGGCCGCTCTGAAATCAGAGCGGCCTCGGAGGGAACTTTTCTTCCGTTTCCCCCACCTTCCCGTCCCTTCCCCTCCTTTCCCCTATCTAACCCACCCCCCAGCCCTATCTAAATCCCTCCTCCACCGCTATGCCGAAGGCCTCGGTCCCACCCCCAGACCGCCCCCGGACCGGCACACCGCCCACGACCCCGCCCCCTTCCTGCCCCTTTTTCAAAGCCTCGGGACAAATGCGCATCCCAGGGCTTGCGCGCGTCGCCGAATCTATGCAAAATATGATCGGCGCGCGCAGGAGCAGGTTTTTGGGGTTACGCACGTAAGTTACACGTGTAACCCTTTGAAAATCTACCTCTCTGTGAATGAAATAATGACTATTCTACATTACATAATAGTTCTTTAAACAAAGCTGATATTTCATTTAAAGTCTCATTCTACAAAGAATTAAGGGACGATTTTCAAACTCCCCACTGAGGTGCAAAGTTTACAAGTACTCTGTACTTACAAACCTTGTACCTAATTTTCAAAAGGAAATTCTGTGCACTTCCCCTGTGACAATTGTCAGTGGGGACAAAAATATCCATGGACTTCGCACCTGCTTTTCGTGTGGGTGAAATTTCAATGGATAATAATAGGGTAGATTGTAAAAAGTTGCGCAATCGCGTACTTTTGTTCGCGCACCAGGCGCAAACAAAAGTACGCTGGATTTTATAAGATACGGGCGTAGTGCACATTATTGCAACCTGCGCGCGCCGAGCCCAGCGCGCGCTGCCTGTTCCCTCCGAGGCCGCTCCGATTTCGGAGCGGCCTCGGAGGGAACTTTCCTTCGCCCTCCCCCCACCTTCCCCTCCCTTCCCCTACCTAACCCACCCCCCCGGCCCTATCTAAACACCCCCTTACCTTTATTCCACGATTTACGCCTGCGAAAAGAAGACGTAAATCTGCGCGCGCCGGCCAGCTGCCCCGCTCTGTGTTCCAGTCCCAGGGGCTGGTCCGGAGGCCGCGGCCATGCCCCCGGAACGCCCCTGGCCGAAACCACACCCACGCCGCCGCCCCAAAACACCGTGTCACGCCCCCGAAACGCCGCGTCATTCTGCCACGCCCGACACGCCCCCGACACGCCCCCGAAATGCCCCTTTTTAAAAACCCCAGGACTTACACGCGTCCCGGGGCTGTGCGCGCGCCGGCGGCCTATGCTATCATGCCCGCCCCCAAAACGCCGCGTCCCGCCCCCAAAACGCCGCGTCATTCGGCCCCGCCCCCGACACGCCCCTGACACGCCCCCTTCCGAAAACCCCGGGACCTATACGCGTCCCTGGGTTCTGCGCGCACCGGCAGCCTATGGAAAATAGGCGCGCCGGCGCGCAAGGCCCTGCTCGCGTAAATCCGGGCGGATTTACGTGAGCAGGGCTTTTAAAATCCGCCCGCATGTTTTCAATACTTTTTCAAACTGTTTAAAATTCACCTCCATTCTGATTTCTACCGGGAGCATGTTCCATAAATTCAGGCCTGCCAATGCGAGGGCTCTATCTCTCACTTGATTTAGTCGAGCTGATTGAACTGAAGGTATCGTGAGTAGCTCTTTGTTTGATCTTGAAGGCATTCTTGACCAATTTGGCTGAGATACATGCTTTAGCCACCTGTAACTGATTCTCTTTTTAGATTTCCTCATCCACTTTACAATGTAAACTATACTCCCAATTCATTTCATGCTTCAGCTTCCCTTCTGGTGGCATCATTCAAGCCAAATAGACCGTGAGGAGGAGGATGCTTCACTGCTGGTGGGGATAGATAGGGGACTCCATGGAGTAGAGATTAATATACACTGAAAAGGGGATAGTTCTTTGGAGTTGATGAAGTCCTGCCATGTGCAGAGGAGGAGCTTCTGGAGAATGCCTCTCTTGAGGGAGTGCATGCCTGTCTTTTGGTGAGTGATGACTTGGGGAAAATGCCTACTATGTGCAAGTGATGGAGATGGTGTTCTGTGGTGTCAGGAGGGGGACAATTTTTTTTTTCATTAGGCTTCAGGAGGAAAGGGCAAGGGGCATCATTAGCTCTGGGCACATGGGGCTCAGGCCCTGAGTCTGCTCAACAGTGTCTGCTCTGTTGGATGGTCTGTGTCTGCCCTTAAGCCACAGAGTGAGTCATTTAATTGCAGCTAAATAAGCTGAGAAAGTTTGCACATCTGCTTCCAGCCAGAGGAACCTGTAACCCCCACCCCAGAGGACTCAGACTGATCATAAGAAATCACTAGGTGTATCCCAGTGTCCCAGTAACTTGAAGGCTGTAAGCTGTATGTGGACCCTCAGATGATGAAGATTGTTAACCTTGAGCGCCTGTTGGTAGTAAGTTACTAGAACATATCTGACCCTTACTGCATTAACTATGAGTGCTGTGAGCCTGCTGTTATATGGTTATATTCAAGTTATTGAAGGTGAAGAGAACCTGTTACCTATTATATTATTAATAAAACTTACACTGAATGACATATATCTGTGATTCATATCCTGTGGCTAGCAATCTGATAAGACTCAAGGACAGGAACAGTCTGCATCAACATGCCTAGCTCTGGACAACAAAAGGAAAGTGAGGTGCTAGCCACTGAAACATCTGAGGCACAGCCAAAGTAGATACTGAGCTACTACTACACCATCTCTCTACACCCTTCCCTACACCATCTCCCCACACCCTTCCCAGCATTGTCACTCTCTCTACCTGCAGGAGAAAAGCAGTTATAAAGCTGCTTTTGGTTCTCTACTAGGTTGGGATTAAATCAGTTCTTTATGGAAAGGAAACAGAATAATAGTGTGGATAGTTATCTCCCCCATGTGGGAGAAGGCAAATCGTAAGTTCCTCTGGAATATAAACTATGATGACCATTTTGCTGTGTGGAAGGTTTTAGTTTCATGTGAAGAGACAATATGCCTTCAGCTCTTCCCTGTTTTGTTTTTTAAAGAAGAAAGGCCTCTGGGGTTCTCAGACGTAGGAAGAATGTAGAGTCAGAGCACGTTCTTTTATTTTGAAGAACCACTTTTAAGAACACTTACTTTTACTGAGCTGGGAGTTTATCTAACCATCTGGACTCATGTACTTGCAATGCTGGTGCAAGTGTCTCCAGTCACCCTAGACGGTGATGTCACAGTGTCATCTGGCTCTCTCTCACTCTCTCTCTCTGAAATTGTACATGCACCACCTCCTTCTGTCCCGTGCGCTGCAATTGCTCTGATCCCTCCTTTGCACATTTCAAACATGACACCCTCACATTTATCATTGGCACCTCACCCACTTCTGGGACCCTAGGTGACCGCTTAGTCCCACCTAATGCTCAGGTAGGCCCTATGTATTTGCCCCTCTTTTCTGTAAAAGAACTTTTATGTTACTTTTGGGGGGGTTCCCATTAACTAGAGGCTCAGTCTTTTCTTTTTATCTACAAAAAGGGAGAGGTCCCTTCACAGAGAAGGAACCTGGGATCATCTGGATCTAAAGGAGGGATGACTTCCAGCTATCCATAGGAGAGAGGGGAGAAAGGAATTTGAATGGACCCCTACAAGGGCTCATATACATCTTCTGGAGATCATGGGAGAAGAGGAGGACAACTATGAGGAGCAAGAAAAGTGAAAGAAGACTACTAGAGCGGTAGGAGGTACAATATGACTGAACACTTAACTCACCAACTTCATGGGAGGGAAGCTTACAATTGCACTTTACCATGGGAAGAGAGACACCAAATACATTCAAGGGTTTAGATAATTGGGTTTTTAAAACTAATAATAAATTAAATAACTGAAGTGGTCACAAATACTTGCTTTAGCATCTAGAACTGAAAGTATAGCTGCAAGATTATCTCATCATTTCACATAACTTCAGTAAAAGTATTGTTGGAAATTAGCTCAGATTCTAGTGTGATTTTGATTGCATAGTGACCTAAATTGCACACAGGAACTCTTAACTGGGACTTAAGTGCATGCAATGCACATGACCTAGAAGG
Organism: Rhinatrema bivittatum; assembly: GCF_901001135.1. Lineage (NCBI taxonomy): Eukaryota > Metazoa > Chordata > Amphibia > Gymnophiona > Rhinatrematidae > Rhinatrema > Rhinatrema bivittatum. Next base: position 455,633,434 of record NC_042617.1, on the reverse strand, counting down.
TTGGTCTTCCCCCAGCTCAGGGAATCCTGGTTAATAACATAATGGATTATAATGGGAAGTATACCAGCATTTGATGGAGTGTACCGACAACACCCTTATTGTACCTTAAAGAGCCCGGTTCAGGCTTTTAATCCAAGTCTCCTTAAATTAGAAGGCTGCAAGGGATTCTGGGTAAAGGGTGGTTCCCTTCACCGAGCCATAAGAGCCTAGGCCTAGAGAGCTTGAGGGGGCCTCAGAGAGCTGGTAGTTGTACCTGACAGAAGGTGAGCTACTATTTTGATTCTTGTAACTTTTAAGCACTGTAAATAAATACCTGCACCATAATTAAGTCAGTCCAGTCTTATTGTATTCCTGAACTATTCCTGCAGCCACAGAAGGCCCATATATGCTACACACATGGTGTCAGTTCAGGGATTTTTTTTTTTTTTTGCTTAAGAGGGAAGCACAAGTAAAAACCCACAGCCTCTAAGAAGGAGGAGAACAAAAATACTACATGTAAGGTTTTTTCCCTTCAATTTCTACTGCAACAGGCCAAGGGTGCTATTTCTACCTGAGCTGTCAGGGTCAAGTAGTAAGTTAGGGCTGGTCAGGCCAGCAGGTATTTTTTGTTCTCCCTGCCTCGTGTGAGTTATCCATTTGGGAGTTGGCCCCAAAGGGAGATCAAATGGAGCAGGTAATACAGGTCCTGGCCACAGTATAGCAACAGCTGCAAAATACTTACTGTACAAACACAAATAGATAAACAGCAGCAGCTATAAGACCAATTAACACAACAAGTCACAGTCTTAATTCAGCTATCTGAGGCCTTGCAATCAGTTTAGTCCAGAATACTTCAGGTACCTTCATCTTTGCATATCCTGTTTAAGATGAAGGGAGGAGAGGACCAGGATGTCTTTCTAAAGAGATTTGAATGGACCGCCCACCTGTTGGCCTGGCCAGAGACAGCTAGACAACTTATTTGTCTAATTTTCTCACTGGCAAAAGTCCAGCAACGTTCCAGGCCGCTAATCCAGATGGGAGGGCTTCCTATGAGGACGTCAAGGCCACTGTACTATAGAGAGCAGGGTTCTCCCTAGAATACTATTGACAGCAGTTTTGATGGGCAGCCCTACAGAACGGGCATGAAGAAGACCGCTGTCCGTATAGGAAACTGGAGACAGAAGAGTCTTTAAGTGAACCAGATAGGGCAGAAACCCGACTGGCCCTATAGGAGTGTGCTTTCTTAAAAACAGAAGGTCATTCAAAGGAAGAATGTCCTTGGCTTGAGGACCTGGAGTTCAAACGCAAGTTAGCAGAACAACATGAAAAGGAGCAAAGAATTGGAACAGAGCCCCAGAAAGTTAATGACATGTGGGAAAATGCTTGGGATCACAAGTTGTCAAAACTCCAAAACTTCAATTTTGTGTAGGTCCTTTGTGCACTACTTAAGGACTTTATAATCCAGGTGGAACTGGAGGGAACCTCTACCCAGTCCTTGGTAGATTCTGGTTACAGCAAAATGCTCGCTTGCCAGGACTTACTATTTAAAGGACATATTAACAATAAGAAAAGAGAGACAGTAACATACATACATGAGGACAAACAAAAATTTCAACTTCCCGTGTTTCTTGACAACCGCTGCAAGACAAGCCATGCTAGAAGCGGCTGTACTCTCTGAGCTTCTGTACTCAGTAGACCTGGGTCAAGATTATCACCCATTTTGCAACTTTATGGAGACAGCTCATGAGAGTTGAGGACAATACAGTTGGAGAGGGAAGGCACTTGAGACAGAGTCAGGGTATGCCCGGGGCATGCTTGGATGCTCAATCAGACATTGCTAAGCTGAGGGGTAGAGTATAAGATGGAGTGTATCGACAACTCCCTCATTCTAAATTAAGGAGCCCATTTCAAGTTTTAACCCAGGTCTCCTTAAGGCAGAAGGTTGCAAGGGATTCTGGGTGAAGAGGCATTTCCTTCATCCTGTCATAAGAGCCCAGGCGTAGAGAGCTTGAGGGGGCCCCATAGAACTGGTAGGACCTCACAATACACTCAGACAATAGACGTTTAACTATTAGTTTGTGCCTGATACAAGGTGAGCTACTATTTTGATTCTGTATCTTTGAAGCACTGTAAATAAATACCTGCATCATAACTAAGATGGTCCAGTCTTATTGTATTCCTGAACTATTCCTGTGGCTGCAGCAGGCTCGAATATGCTACACAGCAACAAATGTGTTTGAGATATGGGCCTCTAGAACATTTATCCGGGACATACAACCCAAAGGTAACATAGTTACAGTGCTTCTTATCTGCAGCTGTCTGAGTCTTCTTCTGCTGGCTTTAGAATACAATTAGAGTCATACTGGACCCTGTTGTCTCATGGGAGCAGGCCTGAGACAGCAGCTGGCAAAGGAAAAAACAGATAAAAAAAAACACTGATTCTGCTTCCTCCTGCAGGTGGAAGGGTGGAAATTGTGGTCTGTTATGATGCAGGTAGAATCATCCAGGAGAGCAGGAACAATGGGAGAGTGGGAGAAGAGGCGGAGGAAGGGAAAATGCTTGGGGAGAGAAAGTACAAATTGAGTCTGGGGGAGCAAATAATGAATTTGGAGAGAATGGTCAAAGGGGCTGGAAAATGAAAGCCAGGAGAGTTGCAGGGATGATATAGAGAGCAAGAAGAGCAGAGGGTTAAGAGTGAGGGGGCGAAAGTGAGCAAGGGGAGACTAGGTGTGAGAGTGGAGGGGTGAAATAACAAGTGAGGAGGTGTTGGGAGGATGAGAGAGTAAGCAAGGGGCTGGGGGTGAAAGCAAGAGGAGTTTGAGGGGGTGTGACTGAGCAAGAGCAACGGGACTTATGAGATAGCAAAGGAAGAGGACTGGATGGGTGAGAGTGAGCAAGGGAGGGAATGGAGGTGGACAGTTAGCATTTTAGAAGTGAGAGGGAGAAAGTGACAGAAAAACAAACCTGATATGGGTCAGCGTTTCATCATTTCATCCAGATTGGAAAATTGGAACCAGGCAGGCCCATAAATCCATCACTTTAAATGTAAATGAAAGAACCTGATCTTTTAAAAATCATATTTAATTAATTTAAATTTGGGGATTTTTAGTGTAACCCCTTTTTGGAAAGTAGCATGTTCTTTCAGGGTATAATTCTAATTTATATTATTTCAGGGCTGCTCCAGCTAGCCAATTCCATCCCATGCTTGATTCTTGATCCCTGGGGGGGGTTCTTTTTATGGGTGTAGACAGGGGCGGATTCCCGCTGATGACCGGCCCGGGGATTTGCCACCCTGGCTGGCCCCGGAGATTCCATGTGGTCTGCCGAGCACAGCTCTGTCACAGCACGTGATTAGAGCGACCGGCCCACTGGGGGATGCCCGATCCCCCGATAGGCCAATCCGCCCCTGGGTGCAGACTCTCTTCTATGGCCCAGACAGTGGGGTGTATAATCTCTGTGTGTGTTGATAGCTGTGGCAACCCTTGGAGGGAGCTGCTGTTAAAGTCAAACTAAAGTCTGTCTTTAAATAGGCATGCAGATAAAGTTGATTTTATTACATTTTGCGTGTCTCCTCTTGAGTAGGTGCCTCAGCCAGGTCTCATCAGTCAGTACCCATTAGTGTGCCATTAAGGAGAGGTAAGCATATGTAGCATTTGTGGCGGTCCAGACTGGTGAAGTTTACACTAACTCTCCTCTGCCATAGCCAGCTGTGCCTGGATGCGATTTTATGGCACAGATTTTATACTCACTTTGCTAATAAATGTAGTCCTGGAGGGGACTTTCTATTTGGGGGCAAATGTGGAGCAGATGGCCATGAAGGGCTATCATTTCCCTTGTGTTCTTCCTAGTGCTCATTGATGTTAGGATTATAACCATGGTTACTCCTTGAGGGTTAGTCAAGCTTTCTAGGTAGCTATTATGAATTCTCCCCTCATTTACTTTTTCAAGTTCCAAATTACTGAGCAAGAACTCAAGCCTTCTCCCACATTTCTTCTACCTGTTACCCACCTCCACCTGCTCTTACCATTGCACTAATACACTCTGTTGTCTGTCCCAAGCTTGTTTAAATTATGTTGTGGTTTTGGTTCTTACTCTTTCTGCCAATAGGCTATACTGGGCATTCTAAATCTAATTCTAATTTATGCTTACATACCACAATGCGAGTCCATCAAAGGACCACCCATTGCAGTTTACAATCATTCAAAAAAATACATATTCAAAATAATACATAATCAAATACATAATATCATACATAATAAATATGCAATATAATAAATGCTTCTTAAAGTAGATAATCAAATACAGAATATATAAACAATAAATCCTAAAACTACATGTCACAAATGATAAAGATGATAATTATATACCAAATTGATTATATACCAAACACATAACTCTTGTATTGCCAAAGTATATCATTTATACCAATTTTCAATGCAAAATTATGTGCATAGATTTGCTTTGAAAATTATCGCTAAGAACACTCACAATCTAACCTGCATAAAGTTACACCTATTTTAAGCAGGATATAACTTGAGTGGATTAATTTATGTACATATTTTTTAAAAGCAGTACTAGAGGGAAATGGAAAATTAGATGAGCATTATTGTCATTATTGGTTGTTATATTGTTATGAATTGGCTCCCATGGAGGGAGTAGTTAACCATCTGTTACGAATCGGCTCCTGAGGTAGGAGGAGTTAGCAATCTGTTATGCTCTACTCCTCGAGAAGATAGGAGTTAGCAATCTGTTATGAACTGGCTCCTGTGGAAGGAGGAGTTAGCAACCTGATATGCTCAGCTCCTGTAGAGGGAGTAGTTAACAGTCTGTTAAGGTATAGACTGCGGAGTAGCAATCTGTTATGGATCTGTTGCTGAAGACTTCTGATGGGGAAGGAGTAGCAATCTGTTACCAGCGGAATGCTTGGAGAGAGTACCCAGCTATAGAGGAATGTAGATAGGTGGATCCTTGGGCCGATGGTAGATGACTGCGCCCCCAGGAGGATATCCTGAAAGGGACCACCGGCTAGGCTTGGGTATGGAGACAGACACAGATAATTCTTTAATTAGACAGGTTAGTAGAACCACCAGAGGTGGCAGTAGTGAGCTGATATGCCCGGCAGGGCTGAAATCCCTCAGGAACTGGAACAGTGATCCCAGGGTAGCTGAGCTGTAGAGTAACTATAGATAGTGAGTAGACAGGGTATGCTGTGTACAAAGCCAGAACTGGATGACAAAAGTCACATAAGGTCTTAAGGAAGCTCAGTAGCTGGAAAGGGTTAGGCCCTCGAGGAGCGAGTACCTGGTTCCAGGGAAAGCTCTGAGAGAGCGATGGTATCTCACAAATGTCTGTAACTGCGATAGCTTCCAGGCAGTAGAGAATCTTCAGAGTGTTTAGGAACATGGGCCCTCGAGGAGCGAATACCGGTTCCTATCTGCAATCTGAAATAAAGAAAAGAGAGCGAGGACCCCGAGGAGCAGGTACCCCTGGTAAGTCCGAGGAGGCAGAGTAGCTTGGGAGAAAAGCCGAAGCAATTCCCAGCAATCCCCTTACTAACTCGAATCGTTAGCAAATACTGAGACCTTTTATATTGGAAGCGGTTGACGTCATCCCAGGGAGACGCCCCCGAGGTTCACGCCCTTGCTGGTACATTTATTTATTATTTATTTAGGGTTTTTTATATACCAATTTTCTTGATACAGATCAAATCAACTCGGTTTACATAGAAGGATAGTACATTAACAATAACTAGTCAAACCTCAAAAGAGGAGACAGATTGGGAGCAGAAGGTAAAATGTTACATTATAACAAGGGAGAGTAACTTGGAATTGGAAATGAAGAGAAAGATAATCAAAGTAGAGAGATATAACAGAGAGAAGGGGCTTGGAGCCAACCTCAGGAGAATAACTCTAGCATTATAACATGATTATAATACATTCTGCTATTTATTGAAGCACAGCTGATTGGATAATGTCTTAGTAGTATATAGTCTAGGAGACAGGAAAGGCTCTACCGAAAAGCCAAGTCTTCAGTCATCAATTGGAGCACACATGCACGCGTGCCCTATGTCATCAGGTAACATGGCGGATCCGCAGCATCGTGCCAGTCCAGGGACACCGGAGGGAGACGGCAAGAAGACGCCGTGGCAGCTAACCGTCCATCAGACCCGGAGGGAGTTGCCACAGAGGTAAAGAGGGTGGAGTGAGGGCATCAAGCAGCGACGGACACAACATATAGTCTCTGTTTCTATGTTTCTGTGCCTTGTAGAAAAAGTTTTCTGACATTAAATTGCACAAATTGAATTAGCCATGACATTTAAAGTGCTCATAACTAGCAAAACCAAACTCCTTGAGAGGAAGTGGTAATTTGCTTACTCAGACTTTCAGTCCTCCTTCAGGTTTCTACATATACAAACTGAAAGTCATAAAAACACCTTATTTTTGGAGACAACGGTCCCTCACTTCCTGACCTAGGAAGCACTGAATTACAAGGACGGCTACTTAAACGCCACTTGTTTGATAAATTATTACTCTGTTTTAACAATCAGAAATAGCCATGATAATTTCAGGATTCTTCTATCACATTCATGCACACATGCAACAATATGAGAGCTTGTAAGTAGAGAAATTTGAAAAATACATTTTTAAATATTTACAGATAGTATTGTATATATAAATAGTTAGTCGCTAGACTTCCTTTGATTTTTGTAAATAAAAACTGACAACAAATAAATATCAAATTAGAAAGCTACAGTATAGAAATCACACACTTTACTAAGTGTTTATGTGTTACGATCCTGCCCGCGAGGAGCGCGGGCAGGCCCTCACCTTCACGCAGCTAGTCGAGCCGCCGACGCTGCTGCCGCTGCCGCGGTCTCTCCACGGTGTCCGGGCTCCTCCCCGGCTGCGCTCTTCTCTGTGCAGCGGAGCCGACCCACCGCGAGCTCTCCCTCGCGGCCGGGAACCCCGCTGTCCTTCCGGGCTCTCCCCGACGTGCCTCTGCCTTCCCGGGTCCTCAGCTGGCAGGGAGGGCGTCCCTGCCGATGCCCGTGCTGCAGTCCGGGTCCTCGCCCGGCAGGGAGGCCGTCCCTGCCGGTGCCTGCAGCCTACTCAGCCCCTGCAGCCAGCCTTACCTTCTCTCCTGCTTCTGACTTTGCGGCTGGAAGCCGCTCCAGCAGCCTGCCACTTCTCCAGCTTCAGGGCACGGCTGCCCCGATGTTCGTCTGCTTCTCCATGGGTCCTTCACGTGGCTGAGGACGCCACCAGCTTCCAGCACCAGCTCTCCAGTCTCCTAGGGCACGAGTGCGCGCCTCTCTGCTCCTCTTCAAGGGTCAGCCAGGTGTGGCCTCCTGCTGACCCCTCCCTGGGCGTTGTCCACCTCAGCGCTTCTAAAGGGCTCAGCGTTCAGTCTGTCTTTGCCTTCGCAAGGAGTTGGTCACTCCTGAGATCCTCGTTCCAGGAGCTGCCTTGTGTTCCAGCCTTCTGCAAGGTCCAGTGTTCCATGTTCTCTGTCGGAGCTTCTTGTCCAGTTGTTCCAGTCCTGATGTTTCCAGTTGTTCCAGTCCTGATGTTTGCTTGTTTCTGTTCCTGCCTTGAGGTCTGATTTCTAATCCTGTATCCATGGTCCAGCCCAGATAATACAAGACTTGTACCTTGATCCTGAATCTCGCCTGAAAGCTAAGTACCTTGCTCTTGAATCTCTTGAAAGCTAGCACCTTGATCCTGTGTCCTCCAATGTCCTGGTACCTCGCGGCAAGCCACGCCGTGGTCCGTGACCAGCCCTCGGGGCGGGCTGATTAGGGCCATCCGTGTTACAAGCCATGTACCTCGTTTCTAAGTCTCTGAGAAGTCCTTGTTCCTGACCCTGTTACCTGCCTTGGCTGCCGGTGTGCAGCAATCCTGCTGTGGCTGCCGATGTGCAGCAATCCTGCTTTGGCTGCCGGTGTGCAGCAACCTGCTTCTTCCCTGTTGCCTTGATGTCGGTGCCTGATCCAGTTCCTAATCCAGTCCCAGATGTTTTGCCCTTTGTCTTCATCTGGCTCCTGAGCCTTCTGGCCTATTGGGCCCTGGAGTGGCTAACAGGTGGGATTCGTCCCTGTGCTTTGGAGCTTCCCTTCCAGCTTCGGATGTCAGTATCCCAGCATCGGAGTTCGCTTCGCCTGGATCTCTCCTGCATTCTCCTGTTCTCAGCGTGGTCCATGACCTGCCCTCTAAGGCAGTGTTGGGGACGCGTGGGACAGGGTGGCCCTTGACTCAGTCCCAGGAGTGGTCTGAGCGGGGTGCCCTGAGGGACAGTGCCCATGTCTTCCTTCAGCCCTTGTTCCTGAGTCGACCTCTGCACCTTCAGTACCTCGCTTCTGAACCTACCTCTGCATCTTCAGTACCTCGCTTCTGAGTTTACCTCTGCACTCCCAGTACCTTGCTTCTGAGTCTACGTTAGCACGCCCAGTATCTTGTCTCTGAGTCTTCGTCTGCACTTCCAGTACCTTGCTTCTGAGTCTACGTCAGCACGTCCAGTACCTTGCTTCTGAGTCTACGTCTGCACTCCCAATACCCTGCTTCTGAGTCTACGTCTGCACTTCCAGTACCCTGCTTCTGAGTCTCGTCTGAATCTATGTTCCAGTCTTCGCTGTCCTGGCCTCCGTCCGGCCTGCCGCTTCGTGCCGTACCCTGCGGAAGGTCCAAAAGGGCTGGGAATGGTCGGAGGACTGTTCACAAGACCAACATTGCGTTGTTGGGTCTTCCGAAGCGTGCAGGTCCGGAGGAGGGCCTGTCGCCTGGTCATCACTCCAGTCTTGCTTCCGTCCTACCCATGCTCGGGCATGCCATGCCTCCCGCGGCCCTCTTTGGAATCCTCTGGGGTCGAGCCGCGGTCCAAGGACACACCTCTCTCAGGAAGTGGGATCGCTCTCTGAGCGCTCCGCAACATTATGTACAACTAGAAAAACTGAAAGCGGTTAAAGCCACTAGTCTGAACATGATACATCCTAGGATATTAGGAGTGCTTAGAGATGACCTGATGAGTCCGCTGAAGGACCTGTTCAATAGATTTTTGGAGGCAAGAGTGGTTCCATCAGACCGAAGAAACTGAGAAGAGAATGAAAATTAGGGAAATGCAGAGGAAAAAAATTAATTGAGGTTCCTTCATTCATTTTGTGGGGATCTCAATTTGTTTCTTTAATTTTAATCCTCCCAAAAATTATTTGTTCACTTGTTTTATTTGCTCATTTGTTTGCCATAGTTCTCCCATAACTCCCTTATTGCTGCTGCCACAGGAACGTCGCCATTCTCCATTGTCTATGGTAAGCAGCCCTGGCCTCCACTACCCATACCGCTGTCAGTACCTTCTCCAACCATGCAAGCTACTGCAGATGCCCTCAAGGCTCTCTAGAATCAGATGCACCTTCATCTGCGCCAAGCCGTGATCCGGGCTAAGAAGTCTGCGGATACTCAACGACGCTCTGCTCTTGAGTTTCTTCCTAATCAAAAAGTCTGGTTCTGTACACGATACATTCATCTTAAGATACCTTCTCAAAGGTTCACACCAAGATACATCGGACTTTTCCAGTCATCTGTCGTGCTGGACCTGTTACCTACCAGCTTCTGCTGCCGCCAAGTTTGGGAATTCAAAACACTTTCCACATGTTACTTTTGAATCCAGTAACTCTCTCCTGGCCCTCTTGCAAGGTTCTTGAACCTTCCCAGCTGGTGGCGGAGTCCGACACCAGTTACAAGGTCCATGAAGTCTTTAATGTCCACCGTAGGAGCCATCGGTGGGAATGCCTCCTTTCCTGGGAGGGGTACAGCCCAGAAGAGATTCATGGGAGCCAGCTTGTAACATCCTGGATAAAGTCCTCCTCCTACAGTTTTACCGTGCCCATCCGGGCAAACCCCAACCTCCAAGGGGGCATAAGGGGGGGTACTGTTTCATGTGCTGGCCATGGTAGGCCCGCATCCAGGCCCTCTTACCCTCTTCTGCCTGCTCCAGCATCTTACTCCACTTCCCTCGCAGCTATGAGCCACCGTCTCCGGCCTCGGGCCATCCCCGGCGCTCCTGTCTCCACAGCAGACTCCTGTGCTCAGCGGTGGGCCTCTCCACGTGCTCTGCAGAGAGACGCTACTGACCCGCGCAGCACTCCTCCCTAGGTGCGTTCATCTCTGTTCCTTTTAAAGGAGCCATGGCGGGAATCCACCCTACAGCCCCGGATGATGATGTCACTGAGCTCCTGTATATATGGCCGGGCTCAGCTCCTGTTAGTCGGCTTTGCAACAGTTCTCCATGCTGGACATGTACTTCATTGTCTCCTTGGTGATTTCCTTGTGTTCCTGGCTCCTGTTAGTTCCGTGTTCCTGATCCTGGTTTCGTCTTCTCCTGATTCCTGTGCTTCGTTCAACTCAGCTATTCTTATGGACTTATCTTTTCCTGGACCCGACCACTGCTTTGCCTGACTATGCCATTGATCTTCTCCTGGACCTGACCACTGCTTTGCTTGACTATGCTATTGATCATCTCCTAGTCCTGACCTCTGCTTTGTCTGACCATGCTACTGATAATCTCCTAGTCCCGACTTCTGCTTTATCTGACCACGCTACTGATCATTTCCTAGTCCTGACCTCTGCTTTGTTTGACCATGCTACTGATCATCTTCTGGACCTGACTTCTTCCTTGCCTTGCCACTGCTCCTTGGTTGCTGCCTGCCCTGACTTCAGCCTGTTCCACGACACCTCTACAGTCTTAGTCCTGGACTTGGCCTTTCAGGATTCTGCCTGCTTTTACTCGGGCACCCCCTGCCTGACTCTTGTTCCATTTGGCATCTGGGTCTCCGGGACTCCGCCTCATTCAGTATAGACCTTCCAGTTCTATAGTTGCTGGTCCCTGGCTGAACTCATCATCATCTCTTTGAAGACCTCGGATGGAGGCCCACCTAACTCCATCCGCCCAGGACCCAAGGGCTCAACCTGCGAGGAATGAGGGCTGGTATTGGCGAAGTTCCAGCCGGCCTCCGTCAGTCAGCCAGCTCCGCCTGCCGATGGTGGTGACCCATAGGGCATCCCCTATGGGTAGCATCAACCCCACCTTGGTCCAAGGTTCCACCTCCTTTGCAGCAAGAGATGTAAAGTAACCACCCAAAATGACAAGAACACTCCAAAGAGAAGAGTCTTGGGTATGGTAGCAAGGCATAAGAACATAAGAAATTGCCATACTGGGTGAGACCAAGGGTCCATCAAGCCCAGCATTCTATTTCTAACAGAAGAAAGACCAAGCTACAAGAACCTGGCAAGTACCCAAACACTAAGAAGATCCCATGCTACTGATACCAGTAGTTGCAAAGGCCATTCCCTAAGTCAACATGATTAACAGCACTTAATGTACTTCTCCTCCAAGAACTTATCCAAACTTTTTTTAAACACAGCTACACTAATTGCACTAACCACTTCCTCTGCCAACAAATTCCAGAGTTTAATTGAGCATTGAGTGAAAAAGAACTTTCTACAATTAGTTTTAAATGTGCTACTTGCTAACTTCATGGAGAACCACCTACTCCTTCTATTATCCGAAAGTGTAAATAACCGATTTACATTTACCTGTTCTAGACCCCTCATGATTTTAATGCCCTCTGTCATATCCTTCTTCAGCCGTCTCTTCTCAAAGCTGAACAAGCCTAACCTCTTTAGCCTTTCCTCATAGGAGAGCTGTTCCATCCTCTTTATCATTTTGGTTGCCCTTCTCTGTACCTTCTCCAGTACAACTGAGATGCAGTGACCAGAACTGAACACAGTACTCAAGGTGCGGTCTCACCATGGAGCGATATATAGTCATTATGATATTTTCCATTTTATTCACCTTTCCCTTCCTAATAATTCCTAGCATTCTGTTTGCTTTTTTGGCTGCTGCAGCACACTGAGCTGACGATTTGAATATTTTGTCCACTATAATGCCTTGATGCAGAGTGGTGGAAAGTAAACTGATATAAAATCTGGTTTTGGCAGCAAGTCTGAGTCTCAGAAAGACCCCCAAAGTGTAGCATAAGGTATTTAGCAGAAAGGATTGGTGGCTTGGGAGATGTCTTGCTTCCTGTGGAAGTAATTGCCATTTGTCATATTTAGTACAGGAGAATAATCTGTTGTTCAGTATAATTTTTATCTACAAAACCCCAATAAAGTCAATGAATACCTATGTTTATGTAAACATTTTTAAAATAATGCATTTTATAAAAGGGATTGTATCAGTTATTCAATGAGATTTGCAATCTGCAGTCTTTTGCCTGTAATGGGCTTTAAACTGTAGTCATATTGTGCACTTCCAGTTTCACAAAGTGCTTCTTCAATTTATCACAATCTGCTTGGGATTTAACTACTCTACATAATATTGTGTCATCCACAAATTTGATTGCCTCACTCATTGTACCCTTTTCCAGATTATTTATAAATATATTGAAAACAAGCACCAGTCGAAGTACAGATCCCTGAGGCACTCCACCATTTATCTTTTTCTATTATGAAAACAGGCATTTTAACTGTCTGCTTCCTGTCTTTTAACAGTTTGCAATCCACAAAAAGACCTTGCCTCCTATCCCATGACTTTTTAGTTTTCTTAGAAGCCTCTCATGAGGGACTTTGTTGAACACCTTCTGAAAATCCAAATATATCACATCTACTGATTCACCTTTGTTCACATGTTTATTCACCCCTTTAAAAAAAAAATTATGATATTTGTGAGTCAAGACTTCCCTTGGGTGAATTCATGCTGGCTGTGACCCATTAAACCATGTCTATCTAAATGTTTTATGATTTTATTCTTTATAAAAGTTTCCATGATTTTTCCTGGCACTGAATTCAGGCTCACCTGCCTATAGTTTCCCAGGTCATCCCTGGAGCCCTTTTTAAATATTGGGGTTACATTGGCCACCTTCCAGTCTTCAGGTACAAGAGATGATTTAGGTTACAAATTAATTGAAATAGGTCTTAACTTTCATTTTGTAGTTTTTTTGGAACCCTGGGGTGTATACTATCTGGTCCAGGTAATTTACTATTCAGTTCATCAGTCTGACATACAATATCTTACAGGTTCACCGTGATTTGGTTCATTTCATCTGAATCATCATCCTTGAAAACTGTCTCCGGTATCTCTCCAACAATCTCGTAAGTAAACACCAAAGCAAAGAATTTCTTAGTCTTTCTGCAATGCCCTTATCTTCCCTAAGTGCCCCTTTAACCCCCTCAATCATCCAACAGTCCAACTGATTCCCTCATAGGCTTTCTGTTTCGGATAATGAGGTTATGTCTGGTAAGTTGTGAGGCTTGTTTTATGAAAATAGTTTTACCATATTCTATAGCTAAACACAGTCTCTACCTTTTGTTGATTTTGAGGTGTTGCTTTAGCTCTCTCTTCTTTACCACATTCAGCACATAGAAATGGTCTCTCCTGTGCATATTTAATGTTCTGCCTGTACTTGTTCCTTCTGACTAAGGGCATTTGTAGAAAAACCACCCCAATGTAATCAACAAACAGTGTAAAAAAACCAAGCTGGGATTGTAGAGAGGTAGAAGAAAAAGAAAGAGCCATAAAGCAGGTGCAGTGTGAGGAGACACTTATATTTTATGTCTTTTTCACATTTTTGTTCTGGGGACAAAACACCAATCAATAAAGAGGAAAGCTAGAATGAGAAGAATATTCCAAGACTTGAAATAAAGGGCACCAACAACACTGGCATAAATATTCCAAGGCTTTATGAGAGAGGCAAAATGGCACTCAGAGTAGCATGAATAGCTGAAGCACCATGAAGGGGGAACAAAGCACAAGAAGGGCCAGAAAATTACCCAAGGCATAAATAAAGGGTGAAAGCAAGTGAACGAGTGGAGTAAGTCCCTAAAACATCATGACAGGTGCAAAGCAGTCAGCTACAGATAAAAATCACCCTAAGGTTCCAAATGAGGGGAAAAAGGCACCAACCAAATTGGTAGAAAGCTATAGGCTGGGAGAAGCTAGAGAAAATCCATGGAGTTGGTCTTCACTGGAAGCAAAGATTCTACTGAATAAAGTCACCCAATGATCTTTATTCGCATTAGCTATTTAATATCCTGTGATTCAAGAATCCAAGACATGATTCTTCTTCTAAATCAGTGTTTTCAAAGACTGCCTCCATTATCTCAGAAGTAGTTATCATGGAGGAGCATGTTGCTATTGATTCTGGGAGCTGTACATCTGCAGCCTTTACTTTTTGCTCTGGTACAACTAGGGACCTTCATTTTCCATTTTTATTTTATTTTCCCTGGGAATTTCAATGTTATAACAAAAAAGAATCAGAGGTAAAATTACTTTTCCACTGTTATTTCTTCTGTTTGTTATAACAAAGTCATTTTTCCACTGATTTTTTTTTTTTGTTATAATATTGAAATTCCCAGGAACAATAAAATAAAAACTGAAAACAAACATCCTTAGGTATAATCCATCAAAGGCTAAACCCCAGATGAGACCAAAAATTGCAAGAACCATAATAGTATAGAATCTGAAAAAAATGTCCATGTGTCTATGAAATCATTAATGATAATTAGGTGGGTAAGACCTGTGAAAATCAATTAATGGCCAAGACAAAAAAGAGATTATAAGTACCATAGGGGAAGAAGATGTGAAAGGAACCTCAGAGATAGGTGGAGAGGGGAATGCCTTTCCCAGTCAAAGAAGCTATGTGACTTATCGTACCAGTAGCATATGCTTCTTAGAAATATTAAAGGTTGAGTGCTATCTGGAGGAACATGAAAGGCCTGATAAGTGCTGCAGTGAGTGTGCAGAGCCATGGTCAGCCAGGGCAAGAGCAAGAATCTTAGGGGCGGATTTTCAGAGCCCTGCTCGCGTAAATCCACCCAAAACCGGGCGGATTTACGCGAGCAGGGCCCTGCGCGCCGGTAAGCCTATTTTACATAGGCCTACCGGCGCGCGCAGAGCCCCGGGACTCGCGTAAGTCCCGGGGTTTTCGGAGGGGGCGTGTCGGGGGGCGGGCCCGAACCGCGTGGCGTTTTCGGGGCGTGTCGGGAGCGTTCCGGGGGCGGGCCCGGGGGCGTGGCCGCGCCCTCCGGACCCGCCCCCAGGTCGCGTCCCGGCGCGCGGGAGGCCCGCTGACGCGCGGGGATTTACGCCTCCCTCTGGGAGGCGTAAATCCCCCAACAAAGGTAAGGGGGGGTTTAGACAGGGCCGGGCGGGTGGGTTAGGTAGGGGAAGGGAGGGGAAGGTGAGGGGAGGGCAAAGGAAAGTTCCCTCCAAGGCCGCTCCGATTTCGGAGCGGCCTCGGAGGGAATGGGGGTAGGCTGCGCGGCTCGGCGCACGCCGGCTATACAAAATCCATAGCCTTGCGCGCGCCGATCCAGGTTTTTAGCAGATACGCACGGCTCCGCGCGTATCTACTAAAATCCTGCGTACTTTTGTTTGCGCCTGGAGCGCAAACAAAAGTAGGCTATTCGCGCTCCTTTTAAAATCCGCCCCTTAGTATATAGGTCCCTAAATTAGCCTAAATTGCTCTGGGCTAATGGGAGAGAAAGGAAATAACTGTAAAGGCATTCAGAGGGATCTGAAAAACTAGTCAGTTCTTTATTATTTGAAAAGTATCAGACCATTGTAAGTTTTTTATTTCTTACCTAACATTAACATAAAATTGTAGTATTATATCATCAACAACTGATATAATGCTATCTTTACACTTTGCAGTCAAACTGCTAGAGTATACTATAACTAATTTTTCGTTGATTACAACAGGGGTGGCCTACTCCAGTCCTCAAGTATAACAGGCCAGACTATCAGGATATCCACAGTAAATTTGTATGAGATAGATTTTCATACAATGGAGGCAGTGCATGCAAATCTATCTCATGCATATTCATTGATTATATCCTGGAAACCTGGCCTGTTTGTAGCCCTCAAAGATCGGAGTTGGCCACTCCTGGATTATAACATCTTTCTCCTAAGTTCTGATCAATGGATTCAATATGCATGTAAAATCAGTACATAAAAGTTATACAATCCAAAAAGGAAAATGTTAAAACAGAACTAACTGTGGAGATACCCATGTAGCAGTAAACAGGATTGCTAAATAAAGATGCAGAAACTGAAGAAACAATTAGGATAGAATAAAGCAAGTGTTGCTTACCTGCAACAGGTGTTCTCACAGGACAGCAGGATGTTAGTCCTCACATATGGGTGACATCACAGGATGGAGCCCTGTACGGAAAATTTTCTGTCAAAGTTTCTACAAAGCTTTGACTGACACAGGCACACTGAGTGCACTGAGCATGCTCAGCCTGCAATTATCCCTGCAAGCCACAGGTGTCTCCCTCAGTCTAGTCTTATAGCTAAAAGCACAAGCAAAATTAAAATAAAAGTAAAATTGTATACATACCCAACTCCGTGGGGTGGTGGGTGGGTTTCGTGAGGACTAATATCCTGCTGCCCTGTGAGAACACCTGTTACCGGTAAGCAATACTTGCTTTCTCACAGGACAAGTAGGATGGTAGTCCTCTTATATGGGTGAGTACCGAGCTGAGGATGCCCGAGAGTGCACCAAATGCACCCAAGACGTGCAAAAGGCGCAATGACGGGGGTGGAATTTGGAACGGAGGGCATCCTGAAACCCTTATCGGGTTGGTGGAAGGATGTTGGGTAGTTAAACCGAAAAGAATAGGAATAGACGGAGTGGCCAAACATGGAGCATGCTGGCTAGTAGAGATGTGCTTCATTTTTTTCTACTGGGTCGTTTTTTGACTCGGATACTTCGTGGTAAAATTTGGGTTTTCTAGTTTCGTTTTTTGAAAAACGAAACGAGGAAACCCGAAACCGGGCCAAAAAACAAAACGGGAAACGAAGCTAAATAAAAACCCACCCCAAGCATTTAAAATCATTTTTGTACATACATACAAACTCCCCCCCCCCCCCATCCCGATCCCTCCCCAAGACTTACGAACATCCCTGGTGGTCCAGCGGGGTCCCGGGTGGCATTTGATCCTCCGTGCCCATGTGCGCCATTGCCAGGCTTGCTCAAAATGGTGCCGAATAGCCTGAACTACCATGTCACAGGGGCTACCGGCGCCATTGGTCAGCCCCTGTCACATGGCCATTGGCGCCATCTTGTGCTCCTATCATGTGACAGGAGCTGACCAATGGCGCCGAAAGCTTCTGTGACATAGTATGGGCAAAGGCTATCGGCGCCATTTTGATTACTGGCAGCCGACAACGAAATCGCTCCCGGACCCCCGCTGGACCCCCAGGGATTATTGGCAAGCCTTGGGGGGGGGGGTCAGGAGGGGGCTCCATAAGATTCTCTTCAGGTACCTCATTCCAAAACTTCCCTCCACATAACTTACAGAGACAGGGCTTTCTCCACAGCAGGACCCACTCTTTGGAACTCCATACCAACGGAGCTAAGACAGGAACCCTGCTTCCCGACATTCAGGAAAAGACTCAAAACATGGCTTTTCAAACAAGCCTTCCCAGTCTCAGATTAAACCCAATATTTTCCGACAAACAATCTCCAAGCAACAACTTTCTTTTTACAACCAATTTTGCAGCCAACCTTAAGCATTACCAACATCCAGAATTTCATTACTTCTGATCTCTTCCATCTTGTTAAAAACTACATCTATGTGAACTGAACAATTCATTGTAAATCACCCACTTCCCCGCTTGATAATTCTACCATTTTACGGGTTATTATACTATGTTAAAGTTACTATCTTCTCTCCTTCTAGCTCCCAGTTGTATGCCTCCTTGTTTCATTGTAACTGCATCTATCATATGTTTAGTACATATTATCTCGTTCTCTGTTCCGGTTATCTCCCCACTGTTTATTGTAAACCGGCTTGATGTGATTTTTTTCACGAATGCCGGTATAGAAAAAATCAAATAAAATAAATAAATAAATTAAGGCTGAGATGCATGCAACAGAGTGTGCTTGCACACAGTGTTGTGGTGAAATGCCTGCTTGTTGGTAGGAAAAGAGATACAGACCGTCAATTCAGAGGAATAGGTCTGTTTGCCCAGTGGAACTCACAGGTTGACTCTTGCCACAGAAGGAAAGAGTTAGGTGGAATTCCTATGGAGTGTAGTGCGATCTAGATAAAATGGAAGTACACTATTACTGTCCAAGGAGTGGAAAAAAATCTCTCGCTTTTGTGAGAGAGAGGGGTTGGGAAAAATGGGCAGAGTATATTCTGAGTAAGGTGAGATGCAATGTCTACTTTAAGAATGATATGAAGTTGAATACGTAAAACCACTCAGTCACAGAGGAACGCAGGGTCTAATGAGTATGTAACAAGGTGTGTAACTCACTGACCCTGTTGGCCGAAATGACATTTATGCGGGAAAGAATTTCCCATGTCATACTGTGAAATGAGAGGAATAGAAAGGCTCAAATGGAGAATGTATGAGACTTATAAGCATGAAATATGGGTTCCATTCCGTGACTAGTGAAAATAGAGGTGACTTGATCAGTGGATAATCCATGGTAAGTTGGCTCAGAAGGAGTTTACCGTTAATCGGGTATCCCCACTCCCAAACGATACACCAACTGGAAAAGAGGTGTACCTATGTGGACATGTCTGGGGAGCAGAATCCGAGGGAGCAAGAGAAAAGAGTGGTGTAGAAAAAAGAAAAATGGTAATACCCTGTTGTATGTGTCATGTGGTAAATCATGCCATTTTGAATGGTAGGATTTATATATGGAAGGTTTTGTGATGCTACCAGTACTTGAGAATAGGGGTGTGCATTCGTTTTCACCGTATTTGTAATCCGCAACTTATTTTTAGTGATCCGCAAAATACGTTGGGAGGCGAAACGCATCGCGACTCCCAACGTATTCAACAGATTTCTGTTGAATACGGTGAACCTAAATAAACATTTAAACCCCCACCCTCCTGACCCCCCAAGACTTACCAAACTCCCTGGTGGTCCAGCGGGGAGTCAGGGAGCCATCCCTGCACTCGTTTGCGATTTCCTCACGGCGCCGATAGCCTGTGTCACAGGGGCTGCCGATGCCATTGGTCAGCCCCTGTCACGTGGTCACCGGCGCCATCTTGTGCTCCTACCACGTGACAGGTAGGTCACGTGGCAGGAGGTCACTCCGGGACCCCCGTTGGACCCAACTGGAACTTTTGGCCAGCTTGGGGGGGTCAGGAGGCCCCCCCAAGCTGGCCAAAAGTTCCGGTTGGCATCAGTATACCACGGGGGGAGGGGTACCGATGGCATCTAAGAATCCATGATGGTCTGAAGGGGGTACCAACGGTAGTGATGGGGGCATCAACTGCGCGAGGGTATTGAGGAAATCGAAGGACCTGAAATCGACAGGGGCCCTGGCGGCAACGGAAACCGTGGAAGTCCCTGTCCCACTAGCACTAATAACCAGGCAGAGTGTCACAGAGGGATAGTTGCAGGCTATGTGTGGCTAACTGAAAACATAGGGAGAGGGAAGGCTGCAGTCAGTTGGCAGGCCAGGGAGGTGACAGGAACCAACCGAAAAAACAGGGCATAGTACTCACCGAGTGTCGAATAAACATACATGAAGGGAGATCTGTGTGTGAAGTAAAAGTTTAAGTATTTCCATTAGGAAAAAGTGTTAGAATTTCTCACAGAGCTCCTAACCACTATGCTTACTGCAGAGCGGAAAAAAGAAGACTGAGGAAGACACCTGTGGTTCACAGGGATAATTGCAGGCTGAGCATGCTCAGTGCACTCAGTGTGCCAGTGTCAGTCAAAGCTTTGTAGAAACTTTGACAGAAAGTTTTCCGTACAAGGCTCCATACTGTGATGTCACCCATATGTGAGGACTACCATCCTGCTTGTCCTGTGAGAAAGTAGGATTTACGTATATGCAATATGTTTTATTATTGCATATGATGCATATTTTATGATTATGTGACTTTTTAATTCTATTATTTGCTGTTCCTCACCTAGAGCACTTGCTTATTGAGGACAGTTATAAGCTTTATAAATAAAGCTTTCATTTCAGAGGTACGTAGAACAGAGTTAGAGAAAACAAGGAAAGAAAAATATCTTTAAAATGTAATGCTATATAAGAAGGAACAGAAATAAGTAGTAGTAGGTCAAAGATATTCAAGCAAAGA
Source organism: Rhinatrema bivittatum (assembly GCF_901001135.1). Classification (NCBI taxonomy): domain Eukaryota; kingdom Metazoa; phylum Chordata; class Amphibia; order Gymnophiona; family Rhinatrematidae; genus Rhinatrema; species Rhinatrema bivittatum. Next base: position 455,613,350 of record NC_042617.1, on the reverse strand, counting down.
GTGTGGTAAGAAGTAGACTGGAAAAAGAATAAAGACAACAAGGCAATATAGAGACATATGTCATTGAAGGTCTATTGCACTCAGAGACATGGAAGACATATCTTTAAAATGGCATGACAATCACAACAAGTAAGGAAGAAAAAGGTTTGATAGACAACTGCATTCTGCACTTGCTGGGAAAGGCATTTGGGCATTAGGGAAATAACCTGTAATGACAATTACATGTTATGTTTTATGTTGTCTGTATTTGGATAACAGTTTATAAATCAATAAAAACTTAAATTGAAAAAAATAAATCTAATCTAATATTGTAGCCATTGTCAAGAATCAAGAAATGTGTTTATAGCAGTGTTGGAGCCATGGCAGAAGAACTGATAAGAATAAAGAGATGTCAGAATTACTAGCAGAGAAGGGTCAAGGGAAACCAGTCAGGCAAGAGCAAAAAGGGAAAAGAAAGAAGTGTAATGGAAGGCTGGGATTATAAACTCAGTTTTGTCAAGTTTAAACCTTAGGTAATTGAAATGAGCGAAGAATGGCCACACACCATACAATTCACACTCCAAATATGAATTAAAGCAATATGTTTAGGATAATTGTAAATGATTACAAAAGTAAGAGGGTTATACTAATAGCCTGGAACTCCCTCACTGAAATCTCTTAGTGTCATAATATTTCATTTTAATAGAATTATTGACTGACTCTGCTTATTAACTCTTCGCACAGTTTCTCACTAAAACAAAATGAAAATGTAAAGCATTACAGTAATGATAAGAAGGCACTCCAGGAGGTTGCCTGTCATTAGCTGGGCTTTGCCTTCCAGACACTGAGCTCTGATTTAAGCTTTTCAATATTAAATCTCCAAGGATGGGACTATTTTGTGTATATAACTCCCTGAAGCCCTATTTTTTAAAAGGTTTTGGCCTATGTTGTATTCCTGGGAGCAATCCTTTGATATCAGTGACTCCTGGAGTTTTTTTTATTTCCTAATTATCAGTTAGTTTTGTAGTCAAAGGGAGTTATTTTCTCTTCTCAGTCTAAAGTAATTTCTTTGTGTTAATGACCAATGTAAATTAAGAAGCACAGTAGCTATTTATCTATAGCGTGCCCGTAAATACACTGACACTGCTCACATTCCTGGCAGCTAGCAGAAACAGATTTTATTATTGCAAAGCAGTTAAAACAATTACAGTATTTCGTGCAGGTATATTAAAACTCACTATGCAACCACTGCTGAGCACTGCAGTATTAATTATTGAATTTTTAGAACTGGTCATAAGAACATAAGAACATAAGAAAATGCCATACTGGGTCAGACCAAGGGTCCATCAAGTCATCTTTTTTATGACTGTACTGACTGATATAGGAAAATTGATGTCTGACCCTGTGACTTTCCTTTAAATCACTGTGTTATCCCTATCAAAATTCTTAGGGGTGAATTTTCAAAGACTTACATGAGGTTTGTGAGTGTAAAATCAGCACATATGTGAATAAGCAAACTTTGTGCAGGTCAACCAAATTTTCAGAAGGGAGCAGGTATATGGTGCATCCATGTGTGTGTGCACTGGGAACTGTGTGCGCATGGACGACGTGCGCGCACATTATAAAATCTACCCCTAAGATTGTAAGCCCTTTGGGGAAAGGGAAATAACTATAGTACCTGAATGTAATCTAATTTGAAGTGCCTGTAAAAGTGGAATATAAATCAAATAAATAAAAGTAATTTGTGTGTGTGTGGGGGGGGGGGGGATGGTAAGGAAGAAAATCAGCAGGGGGTTCCTCACAAAGGTTTACTGTCATTCTTGCAAGGGGGGGTGACAAGGGGGGGGGCAAGGGGGAGATCTGGAAAGAGTTTACCCCAAAAAGAGCTGCATGTTATTCATCCAGCAGTAGATTAAGATGGAGGTGGAGGTGGAGGTTAACCCTGGAAAGAGTTTCTACGGTTTTTCTGCAGGAAACAAGGTCTTTTGGAGCATTTGGAGTTTGCAGCATTGGTGGAGGTTCAGCACAATCTTTACGGGGGCTTCATGGGGAGTAAAATCCCTCTTGCTAACCTTCCATTTCACTTCAGCATGGATAGTCCTGGAGGATTTTGCATCAGTGACCTGATAGAAAGTTAGCAGCTGGTCCAAGGCAAGGGTTAACCTTTTGGCTTTTATCAGGCCCCTGGTCAGCATACTATACCATTTACCACGAGTGCAATAAAGTCTCATTTGTATATGATGTTCCCCTATATATATTTTGGTATATAATGGACCTAAAAGAAAGAAAAAAAAGAAAAAAGAAAAGTTAGCTGTTTATCTCTAACCTTTAGATAAGAACCCCTTCAGGATATGGATATCTTATTTCTAATATTCTCATGGTGAACAGAAGAAACTACTAGACTATTTAAGACTTTAGATGTTATTATATAAAATGTAGAAGAAACACACTGCAATTATACTCAGACATAGGGTCTATACTCAATAACTTGTGAGTTATCCAGCTGAATACCAACTTTTGAACATTTCCACCACTTGTCCGACTAAAATTTAGCTGAATAAATTATCTGGCTAAAATTTAGTCCAATAAGATGGTTGTATTCCAGATAAGTTATCTGGCTCACTATGTTATTCAGCCAACTTTGGTCGTGCCATGAAGTGGCCCTAAAGTTATCTGGATAGACGGATATATTCAGTGGTGTTACCATGCTACCAGAGTTAATCTGGCCAGCAGCTGAATACTGCCCCTTTACCTTTAGTACTATTGGTTGTTCATTTATATAATGAATTAATAAGATTTCAGGTACATTTTTCATGTTAATAGATAAAAGTCAGAGAGTTAAATATGCCCAAACCTTATATATTAGTAGGGGTAAAACCAGAAAATAGGCACGGTTTGGGCTAATGAGCAGATGAGATGAATCTGATTCTCAATATACTACATATACTTCATAAATACATTATTTTCCCCTCAGATACTAAATCATATGTATATTTTCATGCCATTCTTGTATTTCAATTTCTGCAAAGCACAGAATCTTTCTGAACAGTTACCGCGCAAAACTGTGAAACAGGAACAGTGTAGACCATATGTCCTCTCTGTGACTTTCTGTTACTGCTGTAAAGGATAAGTTTTCAACGTTAAAATTAGCCAGATGCACTTCCTGAAACAACAAACAGGAAATAAAAGAACAGAAACATCATTCTGCCTCATTTCTGGTGTTTGTTCAGTCAGTTAGAAACTAAATATTTGTATTTTGTGTGACCATTTCTTTTCCAAGAATTTGTGAAAACTAATATCTTTTCTTAATTTTCTAATATTCTGCATAAGGCAGGAAGAACAGTCAGGGTATGATTATTCAACAAGTAGCGGATTCCAGAGATTTTATCTTAAATAAAATAGTCAAGGTTCCCAGGATAACTCTGTTATGTCCTAAAAGTTCTATTTATTTATATAATCAGTTAGGCTTTTTTCTTTTCTTTGCACCTGCTTTTTCTCACCAAAGTAGCAGAGCACCAGCCTAAGAAAGTTAAGAAAAAATGATTGATTGACATTGTTTTATTTCTTTTTTAATATTCTTGGGAAAATTCCTGTCTTTCCTGTGCACCATAAAGATCCTCACCAAATTAACTTTGACTACTCTGGATATTCAGCTCAATTGGTATGGGTATTACAAGATATAACAGAATTCTCTTTTTAAGTGAGGGCCAGTACTTTTGATATCATGACTCTGAAATGTGCATTATTTCCTTGAAATACAATATTAATCACTTATAGTAATTATCTATTCAGGTTTTTATTTAAATAATAGTTAACTACTGAGGAATGATATTTCCTAGCAATTAATGCACTAGCCTGGCAGATGAACTGAGGTTCTGCAGTAAAGCTAAGGACTACTCACCCACCTATGAATTAATGAATAGGAAATGCCTGGCTTACAGCAATCCATCTAAAAAAAAAAAAAAAAAATTAAACCATGCTGATGACTTGAAAAGCAATACTGTCATAATGATCTAGTTTTAAAAGTCATAATACCCACTGCAGTAAACTCTTAATAGTCAGGATGATGCAGTCCCACCATTGTGTTATTAACACAGTCTTTATTCAGTTCCTACTAGCAATAATAATTAACAAAAAACCCTTTATCCTGACCACACTAACCTTACCCACTAGGAATCTGACACTGTGTCCAGGCCAGGTTCCGATGCCTAGGCCAGGGCCAGGGCCCAGGCCCAACATTGGGACCCAGTCCAGAGGCTGGATCCCGATGCCTGGGCCTTGGCACAAGCACAAACCAGATGTTGGGGCCCAGCCCAGAGGCCCGCCCTCAACCCAAGTCCAGGACGGATGCTGGGCCTAGGCTGAGGCCCAGCAGTGGGGATCAGGCCTCCAGACCGAGCCCAGTGTTGGGCTAAGGCTCAGGTGTCAGGACCTGGTTTAGTATCGACTGGTCTCTGGAATATGCCCTGGCATCGGGTCTGGACCCGGCCTTCAGACTGGGCCCTGGTGTCAGGCCTGATCTAGGCCTTGGCCTAATCCTAGGCCCTGGCATTGGGACAAGGTTTCCAAGCCTGGGCCTTGCATAGAGCCTAGGCTGAAGTTGCAGTGACCTAGCGAGTTCTAGGCCTAAGCAAGGCCTTGGCTTCAGCCTGGACCTAGGCCTCATCATCAGATCCCACCCAGACCAGGTAAGTGTGGACTGGGAGTATCCTGGTTCCAGCATTTATTTTGGGTGGGAAGGATGGGTGGTGGGTACAGGAGGCCTCAGGAGGCCTCAGGGGGTCTCATTTCTTTTTATTTTCTTTTTTTGTTTTAACTAAACAAAATAAACATTAAATGAAACAAAATTCATGGGAAAAAACCAAACAAAAATGAAATGAAAAATGAAACAAAATGTTTACTTCTTCCCACCCCTAAAAGGTACCTCCACAAGCATATGGATAGAAGCAGAGAAGAGAGCTGAGGGGAAGGAGAAAAGAGGTGGTGGGCTACTAGCACAGGATCCCTCACTGAGAGAAGATTCTGTTATAAGTTAAACGTATTTCTAAACCACTCTTGTGTCATCCAGAAGACAGCTTGCTTCAAGGAAAAGAGGAACAACTGTTCTACCTGCAGTGGCCTACAGTAGAGTTTTTGAAGACTTTGTGTTAGCCTTTTGTTAGGGAGCTGCTATCTGTTGGGAGTATCAATCAGATAGGAGTTAGCAATCTGTTGTTATTTAGGAGTGTTGTAGGTGGATCCTTGGACCAGTGGCAGATGACCACGCCTCCGGGGGAAGATCCCAAGAGGGACCACCGGTCAGGCTCAGAGTTAGGAGACAGACACACACTAGTTCTTTTATTAGACAGTATACTGAACCACCAGAGGTGGCAGTAGTGAGCTGGAATGCCCGGCTGGGCTGTAGTCCCTCAGATACTGGAACAGCGATCCCTGGAGGCTGAGCTGTAGAGAAACTGAAATATAGTGAGTAGGCAGGGTATACAGAGTACAGGTACCGAACCTGATGGTAACACTCACACAATGTCTCATAGAAGCCCAGGAGCTGTAATGTAAAGGCCCTCGAGGAGCCTTTACATTCCAGGTTCCAGGGAAAGCTCTGAGAGAGCGATGGTAACTCACTGATGTAGTTGGCAGTGATGACTTCCAGGCAGAAGAGAATATGGAGCAAGTCTGGGAACAAGGGCCCTCGAGGAGCGAGTACCGGTTCCAGACTATCACCTGAAAAACAAAGCGAGAGCAAGGCCCCCGAGGAGCGGGTATCCCTGGTAAGTCCAAGGAGGCAGAGTAGCTTAGGTAGTGCAACCCGAACCCTTAGCGAGTCCGTTCCATTCCTTGCTAACTCAATATGTTAGCAAATTCAAAGACCTTATATATCTGTCGCGGGTGATGTCAACTCAGGGGGATTGAAATACGCGCCATCGCCGGTACTTCAATCAGGGCCGTGCCACGTGCGTGCCCCTAGGCCTCTAGGAAACATGGCGGGTTGCAGCGTCTAGCCGGTCCAGGGATGCCGGAGGACTTCGGCAGGAGGACACCACGGCAGCCAATCTTCCCGCAGTCAAAGAGGGAGGCGCCAAAGAAGTAAGGAGGGTGGAGAGAGGGCGTTGGGAACCGACGGACACAACATCTTTTGCTAGGACCCTATGGGTTTTGAGCCCTGGCAGAAGAAATGATTTTACAACCAAGCTGTAACATCTTGGAATGAGGGAGTTTGGAGCAGAAAGACTATAATTGACTGTACTTTAAGTTAAATGTTTGCTTTCCCTTTTTTGCTATTAGAATCTATATTGGAAGATTACGGTCTTATTTTAAAACCTGTGCGCACATAAAATCCAGGGTTTACGAATGTGGCTGGTCCTTGCGCTCTGCGTGCATTTTAGAATGGGTCCATCCACATGTGAAACTCTTGGTATGTGCAGAAGTGTCGGGCTTTTCAAAAGGGGAAGGCCAGGGGCGTGGTCTGGGCTGGGAGTGGGCCGGCAGGGACAGTGGACATTAAGTTCTGTCCCGGGGAAGTGAGCGCTGGCAGTTGACCAGCACACAGAAGATACTTCTGCTCCCTAGGAGCAGTAAGTATTGAAACAAAAAAATTGGGGGTAGATAGGTAGTGTCAGGGTGTAGAGGGGAAAGGGGAAAGGGAAGGTTAGGTAAGGAGGGTAGGGAAGTTCCCTCCTAGTCTGATCCTTAATAAACGTATGTTACATTTACGCTTCCAGCACTGCCTCTAGCCAGGGAGCTACAGGCGGCACTGAAAGCATAAACTTCACGTTAAGCTTTCGCTTCCAGCGCGGACTCTTTTAGAGCTTTAAGAAGAATCATAAGAGGCACTATCAAATAAATCATTGATAACTTTCTTCAAACCATTTCCCATCTTCATCTTTATCAAAACTGCAATAATTATTGGAAAATAGAAAACCTAAAACTTATCTTTTAATTTAGACTGCTGCAACCTGCATCTGTAGTGCAAACACTCCACAATTCAATAATAACCCAACACCATGATGTTTCGACAAATCACTATTTGCCTGAGGGGTTAACAGTTCTTGCATAAATGCTATTAAATGTAAAACAAAAATTATTTCAAATCCGTTAAAGACAAACGTTTAAAATTTTTTTTTAATTAAACCTACCACGTCATCCTTATACAAACACTAAGGGGCAGATTTTAAAAGGTATGCACACAGGGGTGGATTTTAAAAGCCCTGCTCGCGTAAATCCGCCCGGATTTACGGATTTATGTCTCCCTCCGGGAGGCGTAACTCCGTGGACAAAGGTAGGGGGGGTTTAGATAGGGCCGGGGGGGTGGGTTAGGTAGAGGAAGGGAGGGGAAGGTGAGGGGAGGGCGAAAGAGAGTTCCCTCCGAGGCCGCTCCGATTTTGGAGCGGCCTTGGAGGGAATGGAGGCAGGCTGCGCGGCTCGGCGCGCGCCGGCTGCCCAAAATTGGCAGCCTTGCGAGCACCAATCCTGGATTTTAGAAGATACGCGCGGCTACGTGCGTATCTACTAAAATCCAGTACTTTTGTTTGCGCCTGGAGCGCAAACAAAAGTACGCGAACGCCCCATTTTTAAAATCTACCCCACAGCGTACATTTGTGCGCGCTACCTGGCACACACAAATGTACGCCCGATTTTATAACATGCGCGTGCAGCTGCACGCATGTTATAACATCAGGGGTCCACACACACAAGGGGGTGCACGCTAGTGCACCTTGTGCGCTCCAAGCCCTCGGGGAGACCAGCTGGCTTTCCCCATTCCCTCTGAGTGGCCCCATAGGAAACTTTCCTTTCCCCCCCACCTTCCCTACCCTTCCATTACCTGTCCCGCCCCCAGCGTGAAAAAAAAAATCCTGTACCTTTATCTCACAAGTTACGCCTGCGTAACTTGCGTGCGCCGGCCAACTGCCGGCGCACGATCCCCCTGTGCCGGAGTCCTCGGCCATGCCTCCCAGACCGCTCCCAGACTGCCCAGCCATGCCCCCAGACCATCCCGCCATGGCCCGAACCATCTGCCCCGCCCCGATCGCCCCTGCCCGCCCAGTCAGAAAAGCCCCGGGACATACACGTGTCCCGGGGCTTTATGCGCACCGCTGGGCCTTTTGAAAATAGGCCCGGCGTGCGTAACCCCCCTACGTGCGTAAATCCTCCTGTATTTACACACGTAGGTCTTTGAAAATCTGCCCCTAAATTTTCTTAGTGTTTCAACATGGTGCCTGTCATAACCACCCCTTAAAAAGCTACCAGAGCCTCCTCCCATTTCAAACATCCATTCACAACCAGTTTAACATCTGCCTGGAAAAAAAAAATTCAAAGTAGATTAAACTACAAAAAAACCAACAGAACAGTCAACTTCTTTATATGTAACGTAGTAAGGACGGGCCCAGCAGTCTTCTTCCATCTAGCTGGCACAAGAACTCTGTAATGAGGATGGGCCCAGCATTCTTCTTCCATCTAGCTGGCACAGGAACTCTTTTGAGAGGCCTGGCTAGGCTTGTTGAACAAGTCTTGCTTTTAGGCATTACAGGGCATCAGTTGTGAATGCTCATGGTCCATTGCCACGCTGTGCTTGCCACTTGGGGGTGGCATGTCTTTGGGGAGCCTACTCCTGATTCGTCTGTCAGGCCAGGGACTGCTATGCGGTGTAGGGTCTTCGGATGCTGGGGAAGGCACTTTTGGAGGCTTTAATATTTTTTTTAGAATCTGTGTGATGATGTTGATGAGGTTATTTAGAGGTGTTTCCTCTTTGGTGAGCACTTGTGTGTGGACTGCCATCTAATCATATATGTCTTGGGTCTTCCTGAGGCATACCATCTCTGCCCATATTTGGTGCAGGCAGTGGTGTAGCCAGAAATTAATTTTTTTGGGAGGGACCAAGGTTAACATGGGTGGCCAATTGACATACAAGTCTAGATCCTACTTTATTTATTTATTATTTATTTTTATTTATTAGTTTTTGTATACCGATATTCAACAAAAGTCATCACATCGGTTCACATTTAACAAAAGGAAGAAAAGAATACAATGTGAAATAATTATATAAAGTAAGGGAGAAAATTAAGAGAGAAGAGAGAGAGAAATGATCAGAGATAATTAAAATGAATTAGGTAAATAGTCATTTTTAACATGTTGAGAAAGCTTTTATAAAAAGCCATATTTTCAGGTCTTTCTTAAAGGTTTGTGTGGATGATTCAAGTCTAAGTTCAATTGATAGGGTGTTCCATAGAAGCGGGCCTGCAATTGAGAATGCACGTTGTTTTGTTGAGATGAGACGGGATATTTTAGGGGATGGAGTTTCAAGGAGTCCACTATATGTGGAATGTAAAGTTTATTTGTACTCTTATCAATAAATAATGCCTTAGAGTGCATCCAACAATGGATTTCTAAGTAGTTTCATCATGAGTGATGCTTTAAAATATTTTAATTCTATTATTTCAAGCACTAACCAGCAATAAAAATAATGTATTAATCTATATTACTTTATTTTTTATTTATTGTCGTTTGTAAATACACATCATGTAAAAAGTAACAGAAGTTTAACAGAAACATCAGATCCAATTACGTAATAAAACAAATATAAATGTATTCTTTTATGAATCCTCTTTCCAAAAATCGGAGAATATCATAATTGCAATAAACCAAAAATCATCATTATAATCCTCATAAGAACTTAAGATTTGCAAACGGTACAGAACAGAATTAGAACATGTTAAAAAATATATATATTCAAATGCTAGTGCCACTTCAGTGACAGCAAAACAAACTCCCTCCAATGCCAAACACTTTCAAATACATTTTAAAAGATGTGCACATTCACCCATAGACGCGCATTTTGGGCACGTGAGCAAAAATATGCTCAATTTTATAATGTGTGTACCTTTTAAAATATCTCTGTTACGGCTACGGCTGCAGTGCAACCGCCTCACCACCAGGGGTCCCTCTAGTGCTAACTCTCCTGACAGGCCCAGTCCATCTCCCCTGTCCACTCTATGTTCTGGGCTTTCCCATATAACCCTGCCTGACAGTTCCCTCGGTGCTTCGGCATCGAGCTCGCCTGGGCTCCCTGCTCTAGCCTTCCTTCCTTGCTTGCTGTGCGTTTGGTCCCTGGACCTTGCCTTGCGCGGCCTTTGGGCCTTATTCCTTGCCTTGCCTTGCCTTGCGCGGCCTTCGGGCCTTATTCCTTGCCTTGCCTTGCCTTGCACGGCCTTCGGGCCTTATTCCTTGCCTTGCCTTGCCTTGCGCGGCCTTCAGGCCTTATTCATTCCTTGCTTTGCCTTGCGCGGCCTTCGGGCCTTCTACATTGCCCTGCTTACGGTGTGTGGCCTAACGGGCCTTCTGTGTATGTGTGGCCTACGGGCCTTCTGACCTGCCTTGCCCTGCTTACTGTGTGTGGCCTACGGGCCTTCTGTGTGTGTGTGGCCTACGGGCCTTCTGACCTGCCTTGCCCTGCTTACTGTGTGTGGCCTACGGGCCTTCTGTGTGTGTGTGGCCTATGGGCCTTCTGACCTGCCTTGCCCTGCTTACGGTGTGGGGCCTACGGGCCTTCTGTGTGTGTGTGGCCTACGGGCCTTCTGACCTGCCTTGCCCTGCTTACGGTGTGTGGCCTACGGGCCTTCTGTGTGTGTGTGGCCTACGGGCCTTCTGACCTGCCTTGCCCTGCTTACGGTGTGTGGCCTACGGGCCTTCTGTGTGTGTGTGGCCTACGGGCCTTCTGACCTGCCTTGCCCTGCTTACGGTGTGTGGCCTACGGGCCGTCTGTGTGTGTGTGGCCTACGGGCCTTCAGACCTGCCTTGCCCTGCTTACGGTGTGTGGCCTACGGGCCCTCTGTGTGTGTGTGGCCTACGGGCCTTCTGACCTGCCTTGTCCTGCTTACTGTGCCCTGACCCAGCCTGGACCCAGACACTGCTATCTGCCGCCTGCCCTGACCCAGCCTGGACCCAGACACTGCTACTTGCCACCTGCCCTGACCCAGCCTGGACCCAGACACTGTTCTAGCCATTCCTGTCTCTCTCCACCTGGAGCCACCCTTCTGGGTGGTGTTCACGACGCCTGACCGGAGCCCAGTCGTAACAATCTCTATTGCACATACTTGTTGAAGCCTTGCATACTCACAAGTGACTGGCTGGGGTGGGGGAAGGGGGGAGAGAGAAAGACTCTTTTCAGGGCCAATCTGACAATCTATATATCCTACTGTAAGGGGGGTGGTTTTTAATTTTGTTTTTGGGGGGGGGGGGAGGGGGGCGATGTTACATTGTTCTGCCTAGGGCATAAGAGTTTGTAGGCGTTATAACAAAAACCCACCCTGAGAGGAAAGATACCAATTTGGGTCATCCCAAACAATTGTGTTTACCACTAAAATTCATCAGAACTGTGCTACAGTCTCTCCATGATGACATGGGGCACATGGGGGCAGAGATGGTCCTACAACTGGTGAGGGACAGGTTCTATTGGCCTAAACAAGCACAAGACATTGAAAAGTATTGTAGACAATGTACTAGTTGTATAAAAAGGAAGACCCTACTGTACAGAGCAGCAGAGAAGGTAAACAGTACTAGTCAAGGCCCCATGGACTTGCCGTGAATTTGGACCCACGGTCAGATACGATGTGAGAAGGAAGTCCGTGGAGGCGGAATATGTGCTTTCTGAAGAGCTTTGCAAGCTCCAAGGCTGATGGTATGCCAGGGAGCACCACGAAGTGTGCCATCTTGCTGAATCTATCCACTGTCACCCAGATGGTATTCAGTCCTCCAGAGATAGGTAAATCGACTACAAAGTCAGTTGCGATGTGCGACCAGGGTCGTTCCGAAACTGGCAGTGGTTGCATCTGACCCCATGGTTGTCCAGAAGCGGGTTTGTTCTTAGCACAATTGGTGCAGGATACCACATAGGAATAGGTATCCTTTTTGATGGTAGGCCACCAATACAGCTTCTGTATCTTGAGCAGGGTATGACGTTGGCTAGGATGGCCAGCCAGCTTGGAATCGTGCGCCAAAAAGAGCACTTTCTTCCTGAATCTTTTGGAAATGATTGTTTTACCAGCGGGTACAGACTGAGTGGATGCCAAGAGGATCTTCTTCGGGTCAATTATGTGCTGTGGTTCATCAGGCACATCCTTTGAATGAAAGGAGCGTGACAGAGCATCTGCTCTGGTGTTTCTATCTCCAGGGCGGTACTTCAACACAAAATCAAAACGATTAAAAACAAGGACCATCTGGCCTGTCTGCAATTCAGACGTTGTGCGTCGCGGATGTACTCTAGATTTTTGTGATCCGTGAATATGGTTATTTGAATTTGAGCACCTTTGAGCCAAGGCCGCCATTCCTCGAATGCAAGCTTTATTGCCAAGAGCTCTTTATCGCCGATCCCATACTTTTTCTTGGCTGGAGAAAATCTTTGTGAGAAGAAAGAACAGGGACGTAAGGCTTTCGAGTCTCCTGTTTGGCTCAAAACAGCCCCTACACCCACATCTGAAGCATCAACTTCAACGATAAAGGGCTTGTTTGGGTCTGGATGCCACAAGTACGGTTCTGTGGAGAAGGCAGTCTTGAAGTTCTCGAATGTGGAAATGGCCTCCGCTGACCATTGTGAACCGTTGGCACCCTTGCAGGTCATCGCAGTCAAGGGTATGGTTAAAGAAGAATAGTTTTTTATGAAGCTTCGATAATAGTTGGTGAACCCCAGGAATCTCCTTAAAGCCTTCAGGCTGGTAGTTTGGGACCAATTCTTGATGCTTTTAAGTTTGTGAGGGTCCATTTGGAAACCTTCTTTTGACACGATGTAGCCTAGAAAAGGCACTGAATCTTTGTGAAATTTACACTTAGAGAGTTTGGCATACAGCCGGTGTTCGCGAAGACGGTGGAACACTTGCTTGACATCTGCAATTTGGGTGTCCAAATTCTAGGAGAAGTTGAGTATGTCGTCCAGGTAGACCACAACATTCTTATATAACAGGTCCCGCAAGATGTCGTTCATCATATTTTGGAAAATGGCGGGTGCATTGCACAACCCGAACAGCATTACAATATACTCGAAGTGGCCGTCTCGCGTGTTGAAGGCCATTTTCCATTCATCGCCGCTCCGAATGCGAATGAGGTTGTAGGCCCCCTTCAGGTCAAGCTTTGAAAATATCTTGGCCCCTTGCAGCTGGTCAAACAGCTCCGAGATTAACGGCAAGGGGTAACAGTCTTTGATCGTGATTTCATTAAGACCTTGGTAATCAATACATGGACATAGGGTACTGTCCTTCATCCCCACAAAGAAAAAGCCTGCACCGGCTGGCGACTTTGATGGTTGGATATAGCCCTTTTGGAGATTTTCTTCAATGTATTCTGACATTGCTTTATTTTCAATGGCTGAGAGAGGTTACACCCGTCCTTTCAGTGGCTCAGCATTGGGCTTCAATCTTATGACACAGTCATAGGGTCTATGTGGAAGAAGAATATCAGCTGCTTCTTTGGAAAATACATCCCCGAAGGAAGCATATTGGGACGGCAGTCCTGGCATCACTGGAGTCATAAGCATGCAAATGATAGACGAGATCTCCTTAAAGCATCTCCCGTAACATTCTGGGCCCCAGCGGGAGAGATCAAAGGATGCCCAGTCAAATTGGGGTTGGTGCACTTGCAACCAGGGTAACCCCAGGATGATAGGGTGCATAGCCCTTTCCAATACTGAGAAGGAGAGTGATTCCGTATGAAAGCTCCGGTGCGGAGAGTAACTGGAACGGTTTGGCAAGTCACGTCGCCTGGTAAGGGCTCTCCATGAATGGAGGATAGTAGTAGTGGATCTTTCAACTTGATGAGGGGAATCCTCAAGTATTCCACTAGATGTCTGAGAATGAAGTTGCCTCCTGCCCCTGAATCCACCAGAAATAAATATATAGAACTGGTATGCTATGTGATAGATATTAGGACAATGAAGGAAACAATCACATATGAAGAGTTTTATGACATTTTAAACTCTCATATGTCTGAGCATACCATACATATATGCTGTATAAGCGTTTAAATGTTCAAAACACTAAAAAAAACAAGTGTTTAGCTCAGGTTACTTTATAATCACAGGGTTTTTATAACATCATTACTCAATCCACAATGTAATCTATATTACCACTTTTTCATATTTTTTATATTTTTTGTTTTTTTGAACTTTACTTATAATCTGCTTTACTTTTTCAAAATTAAGCAAGAAAAAGGTTTTTTTGACTTAGCCTTTCAAGAAAATGTCCATAGGCAAATCCATGGCTCTCACTGGTCTTCTTTCAATGAATGTTTCTATAACCATTCTAGCTGGTTAAAGCTGGCCGACTTAAACAGAAGCCGTTCTCTCTTTTGTGCAACCTAAATCAAGATGGTCTCCATCTGGTCCATTAGATCCCCATATAGCCACCTTTAGGGATCTGATGTTGCATGATATTCAATCCATAGAATCCACTGCATGTAGTGGCTTTGTTAATTTTTCATCATCTATGAAGTCAGCTTTGCAATCTCTATCTACCAACTGTGAGATTATTATAAAGCCTGCAGACAAGGCTTACATCATTGTCATTCAAGACAAAACCGAGTATGTTCAAAGTTTTTTATCCCAGTTAAATGATTCAAAATATTATCAATTACTGGAAGAGGATCCAACAAAGATGCTTCAGGATCAAATTGGTTGTATATTGATGGTAAAGAAAACACATTTTCTCACTAAGAAGGAACGTAAATGTTTCAATGTATCCCATCCTCGAACACCAATATTATATGGTGTCCCTAAGATCCATAAAACACTTGAGAATCCCCCATTAAAATCTATTATTTCGAGCAATGGATCTTTACTTGAACCTTTGGCGATTTTCCTTGATAAATGTCTTCAACCATACGTCAAAACAACACATCCGTATGTACAGGATACAACTTATGTTTTGACTAAACTTCAAGAAGTGGTGTTGCCATCAACACACGTTTATCTTGTGTCAATGGATGTCATTCCTCATTATACAAATGTATCACATACAGTAGCCCTTGATGTATTGAGAGAAACTTTGTCTTCATTAATTCATCGGATTCCAGTTTCATTTCTTTTAAGCATTGCTCAGTTTGTTCTGCAAAATAACTATTTTTGCTTTGATAACAAGATGTATTTACAGATACATGGCATTCCGTTGGGGTCATCAGTGGCACTATCGGTAGCCAATCTGGTTATGAATCGGCTTGAAACATTGATCATCTATAAGTCACCATTTTTTCAGAAAGTTTGCTTCTGGATTCGGTATATTGATGACTTGTTATTTTTTTGGAATTCTACCTCTCAACATCTACAGTCGTTTCTCCAATGGTTAAACACTATTGATGAGGATCTTAAATTTACCTTTCAAATCAGTGATCATCAATTGCCTTTTTTAGATATGATACTTATTAAAGATGGTTTACATATAAATACAACATTATATCGTAAAACCATTGAGAGGAATAATTTCCTCCAATATCAGAGTTTTCATCCAATAGCATTTAAAAACGGATTGCCCGTGAGCCAGTTTTTTCGCCTACGGTGCATCTGTTCTTCAGTCTTTGATTTTAAACATCAGGCAGCAAATCTGGCGTGATGTTTTTTTGAAAGAGGGTATCCTTATCAAGTCGTGCATGCAGCGTACAAGCGAGCATTATATTCTCCGAGAGACTCATTACTCATGTATCGTGCAAAAAATACATCATCACAAGATGTTTATGTGTTACAACACACAAATCAATCTTCTGCCATTGTTCAAAGTATTCACAAACATTGGCACATTCTTCAATTACATTCCGTGTTTTCAGACCCACCATTAATCTCTTTTCAGCGGGGTCCTAATATAAAGAATTGGATTGTGAGAGCAGCATTGCCAGATAATAGCCATTATAATATTAATGGCAATCATGTACAATGTGGTCAGTTCAATGACAGGTCATGAATGGATACATCCGATCACTGGAGTAGTATATCAAAAGAGATTTTCCACTGATTGTAATTCCAAAAATGTAGTTTATCTCATTCAATGTAATTGTCCCCTTTTATATGTGGGACGCACTTCAAGAGCAATGAGAATTCAACTTGGAGAACATCATAGCCGCTTAAACACAGGAAACATTGAAGCTCCAATGGTTAAACATTGCCAGCAAGCGCATCATACTTTTCTTGATCTTCAATGGACGATTTTGGAATTAGTTCCCCCTAATATTAGGGGAGGTGACAATCATTCTGTTCTAAATTTTAAAGAACAGAAATGGATTTTTGACTTACACACGGAATCACCCGAGGGCATGAATGACACCATTGAATGGGCGTCTTTAATTTAATCTGGCTGGCTTCCTATTGGTCTAATCGAATGCTTCTTTTTGATTGGTTGTCCTTTAGGCCATAAGCAAGCTTTTAAACAGTCTCGTTAAAGATGGCGGATCCGGATCCTGTAACCCACATTGAAAAGGTTTTTGGCCATTCTAGTTCCAGACGCAAATGTAAGTGAGTATTTTTTTAGTCTCATTTTTTTGAATAAACATTCATGATATATATGTTTCTTTGCAGAAGTTTACAGCCCCTGATGAAGGTCGTGAAACACCAGTGGTGTCGGGCATTGTTCTATAAGCATTGTTTAAGAACGGATTCTGTTTAAGTCGGGCAGCTTTAACCAGCTGGACTTTTTGTAGAAACATTCATTGAAAGAAGACCAGTGAGAGCCATGGATTTGCCTATGGACATTTTCTTGAAAGGCTAAGTCAAAAAAACCTTTCTCTTGCTTAATTTTGAAAAAGTAAAGCAGATTATAAGTAAAGTTCAAAAAAACAAAAAATATAAAAAAAAGTAAAGTATGAAAAAGTGGTAATATAGATTACGTTGTGGATGAGTAATGACGTTATAAAAACCCTGTGATTATAAAGTAACCTGAGCTAAACACTTACATTTTTTTTAGTGTTTTGAACATTGAAACGCTTATACAGCATATATGTATGGTATGCTCAGAGATATGAGGGTTTAAAACGTCATAAAACTCTTCATATGTGATTGTTTCCTTCATTGCCTGAATCCACCAGGGCAGGAGTCTGAACCGTGACTGGTCCGTAGGTCAAGGAGACTGGGAGAGAGAGCGGAGGAGAGGGTGTAGTGAGGCCTAAGAACAGTCCTCCTGCAGGACTTAGGCCCCTGTAAGGTCCGAGGAGGTAAAATAGCAAGGTAAGCGGAGAGCGAATCCCATCCGCAGCGATACCTGGAGGAAGCTAGGAGTGATGAAACACTTTGCTAACTGGATTAGCTAGCAAAACAAGAGACCTTAAATATCTGGTGATGATGACATCATTTCAGGGTGACGCCCCTGAGGTTCGCACCACAGCTGGTACTTGAGTCGGGACCACGCTGCGCATGCACCCTTAGCCCTCAGGAGAACATGGCAGAAAGCGTCGAGCCAGTCCAGGGATGCCGGAGAAGGTCGGCAAGATGACGCCGCGGCAGCCAAACTTCCATCAAGCAAAGAGGGAGTCGCCAAAGGGGTAAGGTGGGCGGAGTGGAGACATCAGGTAGCGACAGTTGCAACAATGTAACAGCCCCCTGGACTACTGCTGGTAGTTTTGCAGGAAATATCACTAAAAATCAAAGGATTCAAACTCCTAAATTACAGAATTATGACTGGGAAAGGGATTTATGAGAGAAATATGCTGGAGAAAAGTCCTAGGAAGCAAACAGATTCTCATCCTAACAAGGATATTCAGACACTTGGGTGCTGAGTTCCCAGACAACAGTGGGATATAGCCAGACAAGGGGTATATACATGGCCTCTGTCTGTGGTCCTGCCTGGTGTTGTGGAAATGCTGGAGGCGGTTCCATTTCTGAGGAATTGTGTGCCCCTGGGCCACGATGCAGCCGCAGAGGAGCTCTGGCAAGCGCCGAGACAGGTGAGTAGTGTCCATGCATGGGCTGGTGTTGCTAGAAGAATTGGAAGTAGTGCCCTGGCCACTGCCGAACCTGTACGCAGCAGAGATATCCACAATGCAATGTGGTCTCTGGAGTAGTTCTTGGACCTGCCGCATGAGAGCAGCAACTGCGACAGGATGGACAGTGGTTGAAGAACGAAGACATAAAACGAAGACACAGGATATGTGAGGGCTTCACGGAGATGGTGACGAAATGTAGGTTGATTGAAGAAACTGAATCAATATACAAGTTGATGAAGAAGGACTGAGACAAACTCAGAGTTGCTAGAAGAGAAGGACTCCGACAGAGTCACAAACCACCATACTGAATAGGTACTGCCACATCACGTACCCTACTCAGCCGATGAGGGTTGGTCGTGGACCACGTCAGCAGGCATACCCTACACAGCCAGTCAGGACTGGTTGCGGACCACGCAGTGGTTCCCCACACAGGTTGAAAGAAGAATCCAACAAAGACTCAGATGAGGCCTGCACCGAGGCACGCCATGCACAGCCAATCAAGGCAAGGCATGGAGGACGTCAACGGAACAAGGATTAGTGAGAGTCCACCTGCATAGAAACAGATGAAAGGAGTTCTGAAGGTCCGGTAGAAGAAGAAGTTCAGGATCCAAAGGCTTGGAGGACCTAACTTGGCGCGGGAGCTCAAGTGGACTTGGAGTAAGGACCTGAGGCTAAAAGCTCAACAAGGTACTCGGAGCGGGTACAATAAAAGCCAGAACCCTCTGGAGGCTTAAGCTGTCATAGCGGAGAGGATTCAGAGTGGAGAAGAACAGGATGAAGATATCTGAAGACAAGGACAATGAAAAATGAAGAGAAATCCAGGAGATCTGATGAACAACGCTTCAGCAGATACAATGAGACAGACAAAGGAGACATCAGGACAACTGGAACTGACAAGACAAGACAAGAGACGATGAAGACATCTGGACGAAGAACATCTGGACGAAGACACAGTATCCCATGAAGAGCAAAGTGCCAATGAGAAGCTGGAAATTAAGAAAAGTCCTAAGGAGGACTGGCTCCTTGCAAAGGCAAGGTAGAAGTGAAGCCAGGCCCTTATTATAGGGCTGAAGAGGAGACTCCCTTGATGACATCAGAGGTGCATCACTCCTAGGCTGTCCCTTTAAGAAGAGAGAAGAGACGCGGCCTCATCCTTTAGGAAGAAGGGGCAGGACCTTGGACAGTGGCCCTGCTGAGAGGAAGACTACAGGAGCAGGAGCTAGACCCTGAAGCAGGCCCTGAAATGGTTGGTGGCTTCCTTGCTGCAGAAGAGAGGCTGCTGGCAGCTCCATGCCGTAAGAGAGCCCAGGGATGATAGGCCCTTCCCCGCGGGAGCTTAAGGTAAGGTCAGTGGCCTCCAGGCCATATGGGAAAGTTGATGACGACCTCCTGGCCGCATAGGAGAACTGTTGGCGGCTCCCAAGCTGCAGGGACTGTGGTAAAGCGGCTCTATCTGCATGAGGAACGTGTCAGTGGCCTCTGAGCCACGGGTGGTAAAACAGCGCAGCTCCAGCCACGTGAAGAGAGTGACAATGGCCTCCGGGCCGCAGGATATGCAGAAGCGTAGCTCCAACCATGCAGGGAGAGCGTCAGCAGTCCGGGCTGCAGGAAAAGCTGAAACAGTGCTGAGAAAACGGCAAAGCAAGAAAAAAGGTGAGAGACTGCCCAAACATCACAACACCTGGGTCTTGGCCTTTTGGTTGAGAGAAGATGACCCATTCAGGTTCAGATAATAGAGAGAGCAAAACATGGAATTTTGGCTGAGAGAAATTGACTTATCCAGGCTGTGTGACAACGAGTGACTGGCTATGAACTTAGCAGAGCTAAAATTTATTTATTTATTTATTTATTTAAAAGTCTTCTATACCGATGTTAGTCGAAACATCACCTCTGTTTACATGGAACAAAAGCAACGGAAATTACAAGTAACAGGGGAAGGGTAAGGGGTACAAAAAACCATAAGGAGAGCAGAGAAGCATAGGAACAAACAACAAGTGAACTATAATGTCATAAGAACAAGGTCATAGTCAAATTCAGGTCATGATCCATCACAATTCAATATTCATCAAGGGTGTTGGGGAAAGGCTTGTTTGAATAGCCAGGTTTTGAGCTGGGCTCTGAATTTGGTGATGCAAGGTTCAAGTCTGAGGTGGGTTGGGAGTGAGTTCCAGTGCATAGGTCCAGCAATGGAGAGCGCCCGATCCCTTGTAGCTGTGAGGTGTGCTTTCTTTAGGGATGGCACATGGAGGGACCCTTTGTTAGTGGTCCTTGTCGGTCGATTCGAGCAGGCAAATTGGAGGGGATCTGCCAGCCAGTTGGAATGATGGGAATATAAGGCTTTATGTATAATGGTCAGGGATTTAAAGAGGATGCGGGAGGGAATAGGGAGCAAGTGTAGGTCCTTCAGTATAGGGGAAATATGGTCGTATTTGTGAAAGCTGATAATGGAGAGGGCCTGAATCACTGAACGCTAAACAGCCATGAGTCTAGTGGAGCTGTAAAACCCATGCCAGGGAAAATCCTCCTATCAAGGAAGGAGAACTGAAGGACAGTGGCAGATCAAGTAGTCCCCCTTGAGCAAGGGGACCCCAGAGGCAGAGTCAGGTCTCCCAGGAGAGCATGGAGCCCAGCAGCAGATATGAAGGTGGAGTGGTTCCTCTTGATCAAGGAGACCCAAGTGGTAGATCAGGAGGTGGAGTCAGGTCTGCCAGGAGGGTGTGGACCCAGCAGAAGACCAGGAGGCAGAGTCAGGTCCCCCATGATGGCATGGACCACTACATCAGGTCAGGAGGTGGAGTTGGGTCCCCCAGAAGGGCATGGACACCAGCAACACACCGAGAGGTAACCCTCCTACCAAGGGAGGAGAACGGAAGGAGAACGAAAGGACAGCGGCAGATCTGGAGACTGAACAGTGCCCCTCTTCCTCCTCCTCCACACTGAAATGTCTCAGAGTCCATACAAAAGGGGCCATGAAAAAGTGCTGCTGCACGGCTGATCCCTGGCTCTTCACTGCTGGTTCCTGGGCTTTTACTGCTGGTCCCTGGGGCTGCATAACTGGGACTGCAGAATCCTGGGCCAGAGCTATGGAAACAAAGAAGAAGACTTAAGTATCTAAGCCAAGAGGTACACACATGGACTATTTGGCATGAGATGCACACTTAGCATGTCAATCAATATGATCATCTTATGCCAAATGATCTGCACAACTGAAGCAGCCTTGGCATTTACAGGTGAGGTGAACTTACTGGCTGTGGCTTGCTTGGGGTCCAGTTGCTCTGCCATGCCCTTGAACACATCTGGTTCCAGCCTTTTCATAAGGCGCTCCTCCATTGGTGTCAGCACAATCGTACAAAGAGATCCCCACCAGTCTGCCGGATATACCTGTTGCGGTTCGCCACCTTGGTCTTTAACTGAGCTTTTATGTCCTGATATCTGTGGGCCACCTGACCTGCTCCCCATTGCATCTCATGCTGCTGCACTTTGAGATTGCCTGGACGATGGTGCACCAGATCTGGCCCTTGGCTACTCTCAAGGTCTTGGCCACACAATTTCTGAAGAGCATGGAATAATTTTCCAGGACCCCGGCGATGATCATTTAATTGTCCTCCGGGCTGAACTTTAAAGCACTGAAACAAATGTGCCCTACTGCCTGGCTGCCACTTCCACTTCCAGAGAGGTGTCCTCCCTTTCCTTATTCTCTCTCCCACTCCTCTCTCCCCTGCCTTCCTCCCCCCTCCTTTACCTGCCCTACTGATTCCCCTCCCCTCTGCCCTCTCTGTCTAGCCCTAGCCTGTTGTCTATCTCCCACCAAACTTGCCTGCCTATCTCTTCCCCCCTCCTGCCTCCTCCTATCCCTTGCCCCCTTCCTATCTCTACTCCTGTCCCTGTTCCTACTCCTAATCCTACTCCTTCTTTTTCCACTTGCATTCCTGTATTTGTCCTCCCTCCTCTTCTACTCCCTCCTCCCATCCTCAAGCCTCTACTCTCTCCTCTGCCTCTCATGCTCCATCCTCTCCATTCCTCAGCACCACCATTCCTCACCACTCCTTCTCTGCCTCACTACCATGCCTCACCACTCCTCTTCGCCGCTCCTCCTCCACCTCTCCCAAACACAAATACAGTCAGACAAACAGGACAAAATAACAAAAACTTTCACATACACAGATCAAGATAATAGACCAAGGGAAAGGGAAACAGATGATAAACAATAGAGATGTGAATCGTGTGATCGATCGTCTTAACGATCGATTTCGGCTGGGAGGGGGAGGGAATCGGATTGTCGCAGTTTGGGTTTTTTAAATATCGTGTAAATCGTGTAAATCGAAAACCGGCACACTAAAACATCCCTAAAACCCACCCGACCCTTTAAAATAAATCCCCCACCCTCCCGAACCCCCCCCCAAAATGCCTTAAATTACCTGGGGTCCAGTGGGGGGGAGGGGAAGGGGGAGGGCAGGAAAACCGGCACACTAAAACAACCCTAAAACACACCCCGACCCTTTAAAATAAATCCCCCACCCTCCCGAACCCCCCCAAAATACCTTAAATTACCTGGGGTCCAGAGGAAGGGTCCCGGTGTGATCTTTTACTCTCGGACCTCCTGTGCGTTGTAGAAATGGCGCCGGCGCTACCTTTGACCTGTCATATGACAGGGCAAAGGTAGCGCCGGCGCCATTTTGTTTTTTTTCCCCCGACGGCAGGAGCGTAGGAGATCGCTCCCGGACCCCCGCTGGACCCCCAGGGACTTTTGGCCAGCTTGGGGGGGCCTCCTGACCCCCACAAGACTTGCCAAAAGTCGAGCGGGGGTCCGGGAACGACTTCCTGCACGCGAATCGTTTTTCCGTACGGAAAAATGATTCGCGGCAGGAGATCGCTCCCAGACCCCCGCTGGACCCCAGGGACTTTTGGCCAGCTTGGGGGAGCCTTCTGACCCCCACAAGACTTGCCAAAAGTCCAGCGGGGGTCCGGAACGACCTCCTGCAGTCGAATCGTGTTGCCGTACGGCCGGAGCCATTTTGTGCCATTTTGCCGGTTCCAAATCACATCTCTACCAACTACCACCAACTCACCTACTCTCTTGTCCTCTGTCCAAAAGACTGGCATACCCTCAAAGAGGCAGCTGCAGGAAGCCTGTATATATAAACTAGAAAAATAACATGCCATGCACAAATTTACGCACACCTCATAAAATGACGCGTGCTGTACTAACGCAATGCAGTACAAGCTGACGCAATGTGTGATGCAATAACGCATTGAACCACATGTAAAATGCCTATGCAGTGCAGTAGACAGGAAATTATCCTAACCATGCCCATTGTTTTTTATCAGAGGCACTATTTCTGCCACATTTATACCAATTTGATGAATCTAGGACAGAATTTTCTTGCTAGATTGCCTTGCACTGTTTATCGCATGTGCAATTTGCATTAAACCCCATTTAATGCGCGTTCGGGTTCTAACGCAATTTGATGAATGACCCGGTTAATAAGTAAAAATAGCATAAAAAGTGTAATCCCCTATTGCTCCTGAAGAAGAGTTAGTCAATGGCTCTGACAGTAGTAATCTCTCAGGCCAATAATGGCATATCCTTGGCAATTAAAGCAGAAGACTGGATTTTAATTTTAACTTCCAGCCTCTTGTAAATCTGGAGAAATCTTGAAGCTCCAAGGGGCTCCTTAGCAATTTCATAAAAGACCCCTTTGGTGTGTCCCTTTAATGGCAACTTTCCTGGCATTTGCATTTAGATAACATCTGTGGAATGGGACTGGGGTCAGAATTGTCATGGCTCCTGTATTGGTGGCTTCTAAAAGCTGTAGGTGACTGGGGGGGGTCCTTGCAGGCAACAATGCTGAAATCTCTCTTCCCCAGTGGCCCACTCACTCTTTTCTCTGAACATTTTCATTTTCTTGCAATCTGCTTGTTTCAAGGTGCTTGCCTGTCTTTTTCTTTAGTATTGTGGTTAGTGCAGTTAGTGCAGTTAGTATAGCTGTGTTTAAAAAAGGATTGGATAAGTTCTTGGAGGAGAAGTCCATTACCTGCTATTAAGTTCACTTAGAGAATAGCCACTGCCATTAGCAATGGTAACATGGAATAGACCTCGTTTTTGGGTACTTGCCAGGTTCCTATGGCCTGGATTGGCCACTGTTGGAAACAGGATGCTGGGCTTGATGGACCCTTGGTCTGACCCAGTTTGGCATTTTCTTATGTTCTTATGTTCTTATTGTTTCAATAGTTTTGCCCACTAGTGAAGTTAGACAAATGATTCTGAAATTGCTTGGCTCCTATTTGACTCCAATTTTGTGTAGCACAGAGATTTTGTTAAGAACGGGACTGTGACACTGCACTGTTGGTCTAGCCACCTTCTGGTCACCCTCAGATTATCATAGAAAATGTGTGCTTTTTAGTATGTTGCCCTGCAGATAACCCCATAATCAGTAACTAGGTATTTGGTGCTAGAGCCTTGTGTTGAAATTTTTTTTTAATTTGTTGTGTGCAAATATAGATTGTGTGACTAACATCTGGCTTATATACTACATGAAACTCTGAATAAGTAAGTGTGGTAGGAATTTTAAACTATCATTTTTTTTTTCATTTATGGTGTCAGTACCACATAAGGAAACTGCAATATATAGTGTGCACTGTCATGCCGTTATATGGAATGGTAATTCATGTTCTGAAGTGGAACAAATAATGGAACACTGAGGTAATCTGAAAAGGAATAAAAAAAACCGAAAACCAGAGCATCTGGTTCCAAGTCAAGTCAGGAAATGTGGTGGAAAAAAGGAAACCCACTATTTCTAGTATTTTATAGTACAGAGTTTTCATGTCACTAACTTGAAATCTGACTCCAGTGCCATCACTTTAACTCCCATGGAAAGTTATTTACTCTTCCTCACACTTTCTCTTCACAGACCTGAAATGTCTTTTCCACTAATGCTTGGATGAACTTCTGCTTTATTTTCATGCCAGAGAGGGATGCATAATAAATAACCATAAAATACTATGATTTCTTGTGTTAAATGTTGGTTTCTAGTTGAAATGGTTGCCAAGAAAACCAGGACCAGCAGCTTTATGAAAAATATCTTTTATTTTCTGATGAATATGCAGTTCTTTTAACAAATACAATTCAGAAAGGTTTCTTCTTAATTACCCCCATTCAGTTGTCACTGAAGTGTTGTTACGCGCCTCGCCCTCAGCCGGCAGGCACGCCAACCTGCTCACCTTCATGGTCCCACAGCAGGCCCCAGGATGACCTCCCTCGCGGTAGTTGCCAGTCCTGCCAGGACCCGGCGTCCCACGGCGGTGGTCACTGAGCCTTCCACTGCGCACCGGGCCTCATGGCGAGGTCCGGCGTCCTCGGCCATCTTGGCCACGCCCATACACGTGCACACTCAGACTGCCCAGACTCATGTAGGGCCAAGGGCGGGTCCTAGCTCCGCAGCACATCCTCATTGATCCCCTGATATAAGGAAGTTCCTGTCTTCACTTCCTTGCTTGGCAATCGGGTCAGTTTGCTCTGAGATTTCCTCTGCGCTAGTACTTGTGTTTGCTTGTCCTAGTCTCGTTCCAGGATCCTTCTGTTCCAGTTCTGTTCCTGACTCATCCCTGCATCCAAGTTCCTGTTCCTACTTGTTCCTGTGTTCATCTGTCTGTCTACCCAGGTAGTACCCTTGGACTGTGTTACTGGTACTGACCTCAGTCTATTCCTGACCTGCCTGCCTGCCTCCTGCCTCAAAGACTACAGCCTGTTCCTGACTTGCCTGTCTGCCTGCTGCCTGCCTCAAGACCTCAGCCTGCCTTCGCTTTCGTCTGACCTCCAGTGCCTGAACCCTGCTTTGCCTGACCACTCTCAGACTGACCTCTGGACATTGACCTTTCGCCTGCATGACCTCACTTCCAGATTCTGGCTCTGTTCCTCGCCTTGTCATCACCAACTCTGTTCTGGTTCTCCCTACTCCAACCAGCAGCCACCTTTGAACCCGATCGCACTCCCCCTGTCTCTGTGGGTACGCTGGACTTTCAATCTCCTAGGATACCCTGTGAGGCCCACCTAAGTCCAATCTGTCCAGGTCCCTACGGGCTCCTCCCGGGGGGACCTCGGACTTCCAGTGGTGAAGCCCTTCCTAGCCTCTGTCTCCTCCAGTGCTCCGCCCACTGGGGGCAGTTACCTCCTGTTCCCTTTGAGGAGGTGTTCCATCTCCGCCCCAGGACAAGGGTCCACCCACAAGCGCAACAGGTTGCCAAGGCCATGGACTAGGTGGAGTCTCCCACCTCCAGGGCCCTACCAGAACCAGCCGCCACAGTGAAACAACATCATCAAGCTTTATAGATGCTGGCTTCTTCAGTGGAAGAATTGCGCTCTCAACTCCAAGATACAGCAATGGCCAACCCGGTGGGCCTCTCAGCCACCATGCTTCCCAAAGCAACATTGGCTCTTCCTGCACCTCCCAGGTATAATGTGTGTGTGTGTGTGTGGGGTGGGGGGGGGGGGTAGGAAGAAAATCAGCAGGGGGGTTCCTCACAAAGGTTTACTGTTATTCTTGCAAGGTGGGGTAACAAGGGGGGGGGGGGCAAGGGGGAGATCTGGAAAGAGTTTACCCCAAAAAGAGCTGCATGTTATTCATCCAGCAGTAGATTAAGATGGAGGGTAGTGGTAAGTGCAGGAAAGAGAGAGAGCAACAGGAGGAGGAGTGAGAGCAAGGAAAAGAATGCAAGAGGAAGGGGGTGGAAACAGAGAGACTGAAGGGAGAGGAAGGGGCAATGGGAGAAGGAGTGAGAGCAAAAGGAAGTGAAGATGGGAGGAGGGATATGGGATGTTGAAGAGAGGAGGAAGTCAGTGGCATACATAAAGTATTTGGCACCTGGGGTGGATACGCCCTTTGGCAGCCCCATATATATTTTAAAATTTAAACACACAGAAAAATATATTATGTTTGCAAATAGATTTTTAAATAGTCACTAAATATAGTACTGTCATAAGGAAATTGGAAATAAGAAAAATGCAGGACATTAATAATTCAATAAAAAAATATTACTGCACATGTACCTAAAAATATTGTACAAAACTTTTAAACTATATGGGCTCCTTCATCCAATATCAGATCAAAGACATTGTCTGAATAGCTCGCATACAGTATTTTTGGATAATACACAAAAGACAAATCTGCTGTATCAAAACAGCGCTTGGTGTATGTGAGTAAAAGACTGAGAGCTTGTATGTGTGTGTGTGTATGTGTAATGCAGCCACCTACAGGCTGTCCATCATCCAGCTGTGGAACTAAAGCGCTCACAGAGATATCCTACCAGACTAAGCATAGCTCAAGATGTCATGGTCCAGTCCCAGGCAACAGTAGCAGATGGCACGGGTGTCTTTAATTGTACATATTAACGGAATAATCTAAAACCCATAAAACCCTGCAAGGACTGTCCTAGATAAATAATGAACCACATAGAAAGGCATAGTGCAAAAATAAAACTAATAGAGAAAATCATTTCAGTGCATACTCAATTCAGTGTAAGCATGTACACAGATTCTCAAAAAAATGTGTGTGAATGTTGCTATCCTGGTCGCCAGACTAACGACCGGGCTCTTACCTCTGCCCCGAGGGTCCCGGGATCGCCGCGCTCTGCCAGACTTTTGGGCCTGGTTGGCCGCATGGCAGCTGCGTCTCCCTCGTGGAGATGCCGTCGAGGCCGATTCTGACTCCTCCCCCCTGCCGGGTACGCGCGCGCGAAGGGACGGCTCTTGTAGGTCCAGCACCCGGAAGTGCTGAACCGCCCCCTTCGCTGACGTCGGAGCCTGGCTGAGTATAAAAGGCAGCTTCAGTCTCTCCTGCCTTGCCTTGCAACGAGGTCACTCCTGTGAGTACTTAGTTGCTTCCCTGGATCCAGCTTGACTCCGTTCCTGCTGTTCCGGTCCTTGTTCCTGTGTATCCTGCCATACCTGTTCCTGCTTGTTCCTGTGTCTGCTCCTGTGGTTCCTGCCTTGCTCCGTTCCTGCTTGTTCCAGTTCCCGCTCCTGTGGATCCGCTCCTGTCTTTCCAGCTTCTTCTCTTCCGCCAGCCATTGACCATCGGACTTCTGCTTGACTCTTCTCATCTCCGCCAGCCTTGACCATCGGACTTCTGCTTGACTCTTCTCGTCTCTGCCAGCCTTGACCATCGGACTTCTGCTTGACTCATCTCGTCTTCTGCCAGCCTTGACCATCGGACCTCTGCTCGACTTTTCCCGTCTTCAGCCAGCCTTGATCTCCGCACCTCCTAAGTCCCAGCGACCTGGACCCCTACGGGCTCCTCCTGGGGGGGTCTCGGGTTTCCAGGGCGAATAATCCTTCCTCCACGCCAGATCCGTGCCGCCTCCCGGCTCCTTTTCCATCGTCTGGACTCCGCTGTTCAGGCAGCCGGGCCAAGGGTTCACTAAACAGACTTTCCCATAACAGTGAAATCAGGAAATGGGGTGTCAGCAAGCTGGTTGCAAGTGTAAGACCTCCTTAATAAGGAAGGTTACCGGACAACTCAATCATCCACCCCCGGCCCAGTAAGGGTGCCATGCATGAGGGAAAACAATCACATCAATTTTTTAAGCATAGTTTTTTTAAATTACAAATAAAAATGCCTAGAGGCACAAATAGGAACTTCAGATCTCCTGCATCAGGGGGACTTATCTTAAATGAAGTGTCATTTGGTACAATCATTCTGACTGGATCAGCTGATCTCCATATGTTGAAAGAGAGACACCCATATTTCCATACCCTAAACCTGCTGACAGAGATATTCTTGGATTTTCACTGCTCCATAATTAATTTTTTGTTTACAAAACTAGAACTGAAAAGTCCTTTTGAGGAGCTGCCGAGGCAATGGCACAAAAAGAGGTATTAGAAGAAAAATACAGTGAAAAATGCAAAATAGATAAGAGACAGAGTGAAACTTGTCCATGCCCCCCAAATCAGGGGCTGTGCGCAGGACCTCCTGCACATGCTTAAAAGGATTTCTAAGCTCTGAGAGCTTGGTCTCTTCAGCGCTGTCAGATTACATCACCCACTAGTTATGGATGGTTTAATCTTGTTTGTTGATGGAGAAAAATATTTTCTTTTATTATTGAATATCTTCAAAGCTCTTTTTTATAGCATTAATTGTTCTCCCCATTATTAATCCTCCAGGAGCCAGAATACATTTTAGTAAATCAAACCCATATTTTACAAATGAAAAACCTTTTGTTTTGCTTGTATAGCTGCAACATTTTGAAAGAATGCAAAAAAGTAGAAACATAGTATTCTTAGCTTCCAAAGCTAGTGCTACATTTTCCAAAGCTAGTGCTACATTGTATTAAAGCATTGGTTCTAGCAAAACTGCAAGTGAAACATTCATTTTTAAACTTACCAGATAACACAAATACCAAATGCACAAGGAAAATCCATGTGAATAAATCAAATTAGTTTGCTTATCCAGTGGTAAATTTGCACAGATTTAGCCCAAAGCTTGAAATTCTCTCCTGAGCAAATTATACACAATAAATTATAAAAAGCAAAACTTGCACAGAAAGCACTATGTACGTTTTGCTCAAGGCTTAAATGTAACTTCTTGAATAGTGATGGCAAGTCTTAATTCTTCAGTAATCGATTTCAAAACATTTTCTTGCATTTAAATAATGTAATTGTAGATGTCTAGTCTCACCATATGTTGCTGTTGCATGTGTAGCCCACTCTTGGATGAATCTAGGCTTCCCTGTGAAGAAGATATGAAATACTCCAACAGGAGGCTGTGCTCAGAAAGAGACAGAGCAAGCATTTGGGCGTGTTCCAGAAGAGCAGATTGTACATTCAGGTTGAAGCAGTTTAAAAAATGGATGGTGTTTAAACTATCCCAACTTCCTGGTAGAGTAAATCTATTCTATATTCTCCTGTAAAACCTCCATGTTGGAGCCATCTCTGTTATAGAGCCAGGATAGGTGATGACATTAAAGTTTTCAATATAGTCTAAAAAGATGAAGTTTAACATTGAATGCCTTTGAGCAGTCTGAGTAATCATCTGTACACAGTTGAAAAATCTAGCCTGCTTATGGCCTGTGAACTGGAAAGGTTATGTTCTATATGGTGAAAATTAAAGCTGACTAGTTGAGAAATTTATTTCTAGTCTGAACTATTGTTTGAGTAACTGAAAAGTCATATAGAAAGAATGAAAGAAGAAATAGAAATCTTTTATAATGAGGGTTACCATATTTGCAAGACCAGGTTAGTATGTCATAGTCTGCAAACTGGTTGATTTTAAAACCCCTATGTGTGTCCTATGTGTGCCAAAGCAGGAAGATATGCAGGTTTTAAAACCCATGTATGTACGCGCATATCTCCTGCTATGTGCACACATCACAAATATCAAAAAAGGGCGGGGTGTGGGTAAGGTCTAGGCAGGGCATGGGCAGGCCATGGGTGGGCCGAGTCAGTAAAATGAAGTCAGTGCAGAAGAATTCATGCACACAAGTGTGTGCCATAGTTCCCTACTGCATAACTTTACTACTGCTCTGGATGCCATGTAAGTCATGTAACAAAAAAACTAGGATAGTCAGTGGGGTTTTAAGAATGGGGCTAATAGGGTAAAAGGGAGGCAAGTTAGCTAAGGGGTTTAGGAACTCCTCTCCTTTACTAGGGTGAACTGGGAATGAACTGGGGAAACAGGTAATTGCATTGGCGTGTGTATCTAATAAAATTCCCCCCACTTATTCACTTGAGTTGGCATTTGCACAAACATAGAGATGTGCTTCGGGTTAGGATTCCATCTCGGGCTTCGTTTCGGGGCCCCCTGTGGGAATTTCATTTTTCCCGTGGTTCAGGGTTTTTTTTTCGGGGGCCCCGATTTTTGGGTTAGTACACGCTAACTCCTGATAGTGCGCACTAACCAGAAAATTATTTTTTTCTGAAATTTCAGAAAAAATTCTATCGTTTTTCAGTTCTCCCGAACCATTCCGAATTAGGCAATTTCGTTGAAATTGCCTAATTCAGGAAAAATGATTGCACATCCCTACACACACGTGCGTGCATCAATATAAAATTGTGCGCACATGTACGCACGTATAGCTGATTTTATAACACGCATGTATACGTGTATATGTTAGGAGCTGCTGTCTGTTGGGACTAGCAATCAGATAGGAGTTAGCAATCTGTTGTTATTTAGGAGAGTTGTGGGTGGATCCATGGACCAGTGGCAGATGACCACGCCCCTGGGGGAAGATCCTGAGAGGGATCACCAGTCAGGCTCAGAGTATGGAGACAGACACACACTAGTTCTTTTATTAGACAGTATACTGAACCACCAGAGGTGGCAGTAGTGAGCTGGAATGCCCGGCTGGGCTGTAGTCCCTCAGATACTGGAACAGCGATCCCTGGAGGCTGTAGGGATGTGCAGAGGGATGCCATATGTTGCATTCGGGATTCGTATTCATCGGGGGACATATACGTTGCACACGGCAAGGGGGGCCCCCGATACGTTTATATGTTAATTCTTATTCGTTTCCTGGCTAAAATTAAATTATCTACAACCCCCACCCTCCTGATCCCCCCAAGACTTACCAAAACTCCCTGGTGGTCCAGCGGGGGGTCCGGGAGCCATCTCCTGCACTCACACCCTTGGCTGCCGGCATTCAAAATGGCTCCGATAGCCTTTGACCTACTATGTCACAGGGGCTACCGGTGCCATTGGTCAGTCCCTGTCACATGGTAGGAGCAATGGATGGCCGGCGCCATGTGACATTGTGAGGGCAAAGGCAATCACGCCATTTTGAGTACTGGCAGCCGATGGCTCGAGTGCAGGAGGTCGCTCCTGGACCCCTGCTGGACTTTTGGCAAGTCTTGGGGGGGTCAGGAGGGTGGGGGGTTTGTTTAAATTAGCTCCTTTAGACGGCCAAATAATTCAGCGAAGATTTGTTGTAATTGTGGGGAATCACAATATGTTTCGCTTCCCCACGAATACAAAAAATATGGCCCTATACGTTGCGGATTACCAATTCATAGTGAACGAATGCACACCCCTAGGAGGCTGAGCTGTAGAGAAACTGAAATATAGTGAGTAGGCAGGGTATGCAGAGTTCATGTACTGAACCTGATGGTAACACTCACACAATGTCTCATAGAAGCCCAGGAGCTGGAATGTATAGACACTCGATGAGCGAGTACCTGGTTCCAGGGAAAGCTCTGAGAGAGCGATGGTAACTCACTTATGTAGTTGGCAGTGAAGACTTCCAGGTAGAAGAGAATACGGAGCAAGTCTGGGAACGAGGGCCCTCGAGGAGTGAGTAACGGTTCCAGACTGTCACCTGAAAAACAAAGGAGAGAGTGAGGCCCCCGAGGAGCGGGTACCCCTGGTAAGTCCAAGGAGGCAGAGTAGCTTAGGTAGAGTAACCCCCGGCGAGTCCGTTCCTTGCTAACCCAATCTGTTAGCAAATACTAAGACCTATATATATCCATCGCGGGTGACGTCATCTCAGGGGGATGCCCCTGAGGTTCGCACCATCACCGGTACTTCAATCGGGGCCATGCCGCGTGCGCCCCTAGGCCTTCAGGAAACATGGTGGGTTGCAGCATCTAGCCCATCCGGGGATGCCAGAGGACTTCGGCAGAAGGACGCCACGGCAGCCAATCTTCCCGGGGGTGAAGAGGGAGGCGCCAGAGGTAAGGAGGGCGGAGATAGGGCGTCGGGAACCGACGGACACAACAGTATATATGCACTTATATTCTAAAATCGCCAATTCTATGTGTACGAGCTGGCAAACGTGTGCAAATGTGCACCAAAGCGCAGGTCTTAAGATTCACTTCTAAGTATGTTCACTCGGCGAAATGAATGAAAGACTTACAAAACATGGGGCACTAGGGGCTCTGAAGTGATTCCACTGATAAATTGCATTTTTGGGATTCTACATTATTTTCTTAAGGTTTAGTGCAGGAAGCTCAGAAAAGCTGTGGTTCCTGCCATTGCTCAGTATTAGTGAAAAACAGCCCAAATGAGTAGTGAAGAACCCCAAGCTATGGCTGTATAACTGGTTAAAATCTCAGTGAGAGAAACACTAATGCCTATCCCAGGTCTTCCCAAACCTAGCCTGGGGACCCCACAGTCAGTCAGGTTTTCAGAATATCCACAATGACTATACACAGTCTCAGTTCATCCATTAGGAAAACTAGGTGATTTCTTAAGAGTGCTAACATTTTGTGGACAATAGGAGAGGTGATTCTATAACCTTAAGCAGCACAAAATGGCTGTTCTACTTACTACTCCAGCCTCTGAGGCAGCGTGCAAAGAACAGGAGAGGGTGAAGCTTGTGTGCACAGAACACAGAGCACAGCAAAGACCTAGTCTGGTCCTTAATCCAGCCCCTCCTCTTCTGATGTGCCCCCCCCCCCCCCAATCTCTCTTTCTTGTGCAGGGAACAGAAGTGGTGGATGTTGGAATTAGATGGAGATGAGAGTTTTGCAGAGTTGCTTATCTGTAACATGTTCTCTGAGAACAGCAGGATGGGGAATTCCTAGCTTCAGTCTGCCCCCAATGGAAAAAGGGAGAGAACAAATATCAAGTGCCAATGGACACAAAAATATTTTTGTTGGCAAGAATTCTTTTTATCATCTTGTACTTGACCTATAAGGGGGCCTGCCAGGGAAAGCCAGTTAAGGAGGGTGGTCATGGAGCCATCATGTCATCATCACTTTGGAGCTGTGGGGGAAGGGACATGGATGTTGCTCCCTAAGGGTGCTGACTTTGGAGGTGCACAGTATAGAAATCCTCATTACTATAACCCAGATATGAAGCCAAAGTTTTTCTGCTTGGATCTGGGTCTCCAGCAGGTTTTGTTTTGCTTGTATCATGAATCAGATATGTTACAAGAGAGGGAAGTGAAAGGAAGGGAAAAGGCAGAAGAAGTGTGTGTGTGCGGGTGGGGGGGGGGGGGCGGAAGGGATGAAGAAGGAGAAGGAAGCAAGAGTGCATGCATGGTGTGAGTAAGAGAGGGTACCCTACAAACACCCCATCCCGTCATCTATCCACCCTCCACAACCCCTATTTCCCAAGGCAAGCAAATATTGTAAAAATGGGGAAGGGCAAATTTGCTAGGGTTCTGGTAGGGTTGGCAGCTTTGGAGAAAACTAGAAATATTACTGATACTATCTGCTACACACACCTGGGAGCCTTCCTCCTTCCTCCCCCTCTTCCTCAGCATTTCAGATCTCTAAAAGGGCCAGACATGGCCCCCACTTCAAACCCTTCTCAACAAATAAATCTGAGGGACTATCTTCCTGCCTCCCTCCCCCAGCTCAGCAAACTCTGATAAAGATACACAATCCCCAGAGATTTGAAATGTCCTATGTGGCCCTTCTCTTGAAAGGTTTGACAACCCCTGCTTTAACTGAAAGAGACTGGCAGATAGACTGGAAATAGGTCTCATGATATCTGTGGATAGTAAGTTCAATAAGGCACTGATATTTGTGTGTACCACAGTAAGATTTAACAATATCTGGAAGGGAACTCACAGATTTTTTAAAATTTCCAGCAGACACCATTTCAATAAAAAAGATTCACTAAAACTATAGGAGACAATAATAAAGTTTTTATGCAGGTAAACATATTTGCCCATTTAAAGACACTGTGAACATGGCTAAAAGTATGTTTGCTAGATGAGTGTACATAATATAGATGTGCCAAAAGTGGTGGGTATTGAAGGTGGTGTTGGAGAGTGAGAGGACAGTACAGTCAGGAATTTAATTTTTAAATCCCTTCACTTACTTTCTGCAGGTGCTTTTGCAAATATACCTGCTGTTTCTTCACCAACTGGATTTTGAAGGGAAATTCTGTGAGGAGTTTCCCTTTGAAGATGTGCTTGCAGTTCTGCAGGTATTTTCTACAAGCTCTGCAACCAGTTTCAATGTTGTCTTCTGTGTAACTTAGGAGAATTGATCAATAGCAACTTTGCTTACCGTAAATGGTGTTTTCAATAGATAGCAGGATGCATTAGCCATGACATATGGGTGATGTCATCTGGTGGCACTGAACGGACCTCTCTCTCTCTCTTAGCTAATACAGATTTGACTCTACTGAGCATGTGCAGGAATTCCCATTCGGCCATTGTTGAGTGAGCCTCTCAGTTGATTTGAGAGCTAATTCTAGCTAGGTAATCAACTATCCAAGGAGGTGGCCAGGTATTTAGCATGGTTAATTCATCCTACCTATGAAAAACACCATTTGCAGTAAGAAAACTTGCTTTTTCCATTGATAAGGGGGGCTGAGGATTGCAGCAGACTGTTTACTGAAAAAGCAACCCAGACCCCATCACGGACAATGGACTAGTGGGTAAACAGGCTACACAAAACTGCTTGTCTGAATTTACTGTCATCGTTTGATAAACTGTCAAGATGCAAAGTTATGCCTGCCTGACTCGGAGGACTCAGGACCACCCCCAGACTGCCCCTAGACTGCCGCCCTATCCCCGGTCTCCACCCCCGGTCTGCCCCACCCCCCGGCATAACTTTTGCAATCCCCGGGACATACGTGTGTCCCGGGGCTTGCACGCGCCACCGAGCCTATGCAAAATAAGCTCGGCGCATGCAGGGGCAGATTTTCTCGGGTTACGCACATATGTTACATGCGTAGCCTTTGAAAATCTGCCCCAAAGGCTTCACACATACACAGGGATATTTTAAATGATACACATTTACTTGCACAAATGATATAAAATTAAGCATATCTCTGTATGGGCACACATACACTCTTTTTAAAATGTATCTAAAAGAGTCCACAGCCTGGTATTGCCCTGTTTGTTTACACAGAATATTACAACCTGTTTGTTGGTGTAAAAGAGAATAGTCTTTCCTTTGAGCATTTGAGTAAAGATTGTTAGAGTGTACCTGATCACGCTTAATTCTGAGATTGATTTGAAACTGTCTTTCTTGGAATGACTAAATCCCTTGAGTTTGAAAAGGGCCAGTCTAGGCTCCCTAACATTTTGTGGAGGCATCCATCGCCAATGTTACTTGGTGAGAAGGGAAGCATAATGGAGCCCCCTTTAAAGTTGAGAGGGTCTAACCACCAGTGCAGATTTTGTTTCATTTGTATCAATATCTGTGTTTTTTGTAGACAAAGGATGAGTGAGCAAGTCCCAGAGAATGAAGATCCTACTGTAGATGTCGTATTATAAAGGCGAGTTAGAGCAACCATATGGATTGCTGCCATATGGCTGAGAACTACCTTATGTCTCTGGCTGATGATTGATGTCTGTGCAGCAGTCTGTGAACTAGTGACTTGAAAGAGTAGTCACTCAATCTAAGGGAAGGAATGATCTATCCTGTAGAGAATCTATTCATGCTCCAATGAATGTGATACTCTCAGTGGGAATTCAAATTGATTTCTCGAAATGTATTAGAAATCCCAGGGACTGCAGAAGGCATATTGATGTTTGCAACGAGGTTAGCATGGCTTCCTGGGCATTTGCTGCTACCAGCCAATTGTCCAGGTAGTGGAAAATTTGAATGCCTTGTTGTCACAGATGTACTGCTACTACAACTAAGCACTTCATGAAGACCCTTAGTACTGATAACATGCTGAAGGGGAGCACTTTGTTCTGATAGTGGGAAGAATCCACTATAAAGTGCAGGTAATGCCAGTGAGAGGGATGGATGAGGATATGAGCATCTGCATCTTTAAATCCAGAGAGCACATCTATTCCCCTGGCTTGATGAAGAGGAGGATTGTGTGGAGGGAATTCATTTTGAATTTCTCCCAGAGTATGTGTTTATTCAGGCTCCTTAAATTCAAGATGGATCTTAGTCCCCCAGATTTCTTGGAGAAGAGGAAGTAGAGGGAGTAGAACCCTTGACCATTCAGATGAGAAGGAATTAGTTATATTGCCCATTATTTGAGTAGCAACTCCAGCTCCAGACAGAGTTACGTTGACTGAGATGAATCCAGATTGAATTCTGAATGACAAGGAAATATGGGAAGCTGGGAGAAATGTAAGCAGTATCCAGACTCCATAATTTTGAGAACCCAGCGATCTTTCATGATCTTGCTCCAGTCCTCCTGGTAGTGCTTGATTGTCTCTCCTACAGGAGTGGCTGGTTGCTGAGTTGAGAAGATGGTCAAAAACTTTTCCAGGTTTGAGCTGGACTTGTTGTGTGGCTTTTGGCTTATGTCGTTCATGTTGTCTGAGATGAGATGGAAGTTGCTGGCGCTGTGGTGCTGTGGAAGTAGAGGCAGCATCTGGTAAAGTTGGAGCTCCCTGATGGAGCATCTCTGAAAATATGACCTTTTATAGGAGTAATAAGGACACCTTATGGAAGGTTGTTTTTCTGATCCTGTTCCTTCATTTGCACCACTATTTCTCTGAGCTTGTTGTCACTGAGGCAGGGCACATCCACCTACCTTTCGTGGACATCATTGTGTAGGCTACTGGCTCTGAAGCAAGCCATTCTGCACACTCCTAAGGAGGCTGAGGAAGATCATGCAGTAGTGTTGAAAACCTTGTGTTAGAATAAGTAAGTGAGTGGACCCTTTAGCTGAGGTGAGAGGTGGAACCACCCATGGGGAGGAGCCCCGCTGGGCCTCACCATCAGGAGGCAGAGCCTCAGCTGCGGGATGGGATACAGCAGACGTAGAGGTGGAGATGTAGAGAGTGACCCCAGGAGGCAGGCCATGGAACGGCAGCACAGATGCCGACATCAGACTTGCAAGAGACAAGAGTCAAGGGAGGAAGCAGCACTACCCGAGGAACAGGGGTGCCAGAAAAGTACAGTCACTGTAACACACTGAATCTGAAGTGAAGTTATGCAGGAGGGTTCCTCGGTGGGAGAACACAGTAGTGGTCCGCAGAGTGGGTACACCAGTGAGGGTTCCTCAGATGATATCACGGCAGGGGTCCACAGAGCAGGGGGAACCCAGAAGTGAGTCCTCACAGCAATGGTCCGCAGAGCGGGGCACACTGGCGAGGCTTCCCAAATAGAAATCAGAACAGGATCCTGAGAGTGGTACTCATAGCGACAGAAAGCAAGTAGAAGTCCCGTTGAAGGCCTCATGGGTAAGGCAGGCTGGAGTCCGGGTGAAAGGCCTTCCAAGGAGCGGATAGCCAAGAGATGAGGGGGGCCCCACAAGGAGCAGGTACCCAGTAGTCTCACACCACGGAAGCAAAACCGGAACAAGTTGAAGTAGAAGCTGGTAGAACAGCAAGTGAACTCGTTGCCAAGTCACTGGCTGTCTGGGCTGATGAGTTTAAATATCAGAGTGGAGTGATGTCATCTGGTAAGGATGCCCCCGAGGTTTCCACCATGACGCGGTTAAAGCTAGTTGGAGAGCGTGCGCGCGCCTAGGGACCCCCACAGGTAAGATGGCGGTCGGCAGCGTCCATGCTCCTCGGATAGGCCCAGGAACGGAGGCCAGAAGACCGATGGTAGCTGGCCAAAGCCGCGAGTTCGCCCAACGGAGCCAAAGTTTTAAAAAGGGAGGTGATTAATGGCGGCCACAGCCGTCTGTGGCCGCGGAGCATACCACCTTGTAGATGGAATGAACCTGAGGGCATATACATCCTTCAACATCTAAAAGTGGTTGAGGAAATGTGATGCAAGTATCTCCAGCTGGAAGAAAGTGCTTTAGCTTTCGTATACAGTCATCTAAGTATTAGGCTATATAGAATTGGTGGTTAGAAATCCTTGCAATTGTGTAGAAGTTATAGCTTTGTCTGATCATGCCCCTAAATGGATAGATATTCTTTTCGCTAATTATGATCAAATGTATAAATTCTGGCATTTAAATGAATCGCTGTTGCTGAACAAGGATTATACCATATCCATAGCCAATGATATTTGTGACTTCTTGGTTCGCAATGATACTGGTGACTCCTTCCCTATTGTAATATGGGACTCCCTAAAGATTTGTGTTCAGGATCTTTTGATTTCTTGA
This sequence comes from Rhinatrema bivittatum, assembly GCF_901001135.1. NCBI lineage: Eukaryota > Metazoa > Chordata > Amphibia > Gymnophiona > Rhinatrematidae > Rhinatrema > Rhinatrema bivittatum. The sequence goes on along the minus strand of NC_042617.1, from coordinate 455,574,516 downwards.
GCCTCCTTAGTTAAAAGGCAGAAAGAAAAAGATTGTGTGGATTTAAGGCACACTATTCATTTGCTATCTCTCCAATATTTTCCTGATGGCTCACAATGCACTTTGTCTAAGTTATCCAAGGCCTGAGAGGCCCTGAAGCATCCAGTCTTGCTCATGCCATTAATCTTGTTAAGCAAGACTATTTTGAAGGTGGAGACAAAGCTGGGAAGCTGATGGCTAACAAATTTAAAAATGTTTCTCTTCAAAATCATGAAATAAAAATTAAGGATGATACTGGGGTGATTCTGACTAATGCTGCTGATATTCGGAATAGGTTTCTTAAATTCTATGGGGACTTATATAGTACCGATGCTTCTATACCCTTGGTTTTGATTGAGGCTTTTTATCAGGATCTCTCCCTACCTAAATTGACAGAGGAAATGAAAGAGGCATTGGATAAGGAAATCTGTTGTCCAGAGATTTTTCTAGCTATTAAGAATATTAAAGTGGCTAAGGCACCTGGACCTGATGGATTGTCAGCTAGATTTTATAAATAGCTTGCTCTCTTTGTTGTAGCCTTCTGGATTCTAATATGGCCGGTATTACCATTATTGATAAACCTGGTTGTGATCCTACGATCTGTGGGTCCTACTGGCCCATCTCTTAATAAATCTTGACCTAAAAAATGTTTCCAAAATATTAGCTGATTGCCTTAATAATTTTATTGGGCAAGTTATCCAATCAGGATCAGGCGGGAACATTCCCGGGAGGATGGTGGGTGATAATGAACATAAGTTGGAGGATATTATGTGGTGGGCCCAAAAAGAGAGTATCCCTTCTATTTTTCTATCCATTGAAGCTGAAAAATCATTTGACCTGGTGCACTGGCCCTTTTTATTTTATATCCTTGAACAAATGGGTTTTCGTATATTTTTTTTGTTCTTGGATCTCTAAATTGTATGATCGGCCAAGGTAAATGGTAGCTACTCTGACTTCTTTCTGGTAGGGAGAAGTAATAACTCCTGGCTATTAAAATCCACAAAGATCAGTTCATTTCAGGGTTTCAGCTGGGCTCGTAAACATTCAAGCTTTCTCTCTAAGCTGATGACATTATGTTTACCATTAGTGACCGCCATAGTTCCTTGACCTCTCTAGAAAAGGTTTTGTGAGACTTTAGAAAAGTGTCTAGTTTTAAGATTAATTGGAAGAAGTCATAAGAACATAAGAAATTGCCATACTGGGTCAGACCAAGGGCCCATCAAGCCCAGCATCCTGTTTCCAACAGTAGCCAATCCAGACTACAAGTATCTGGCAAGTACTCAAACACTAAGTAGATCCCATGCTATTGATACCAGTCATAGCAGTGGCTATTTTCTAAGCCAACTTGATTAATAGCAGTTAATGGACTTCTCCTCCATGAACTTATCCAAATCTTTTTTAAACCCAGCTTCACTAACTGCACTAACCATATCCTCAGGCAACAAATTCCAGAGCTTAATTGTTGCTATTAAACCACCAAGAATTCAGAACCGTCTTACAATCTCTTATTTTCACTAGCCTCAACTACTGCAACTCACTCTTGATAGGACTTCCAAAAACTGCCATAAAACCACTCCAATTACTACAGAATGCTGCAGCTAGCGTTCTGTCCGGCAAAAATAATCAGACCACATCACTCCCTGTACTCAGCATTCTACACTGGTTACCGGTAGAAAAAAGGATTGAATTCAAAATACTGACAATCCTACACAATGCTATATACAAAGCAGACAACACCGCCCTCAATAACGTAATACAGTTACACAGATCACAATGCACAAGATCCGCAAATAAACTACTTCTAGTCATACCATCACTTCCTTTAGCTAAACTATCCAACACAAGGAACAGAGCCATCTCCATTGCTGGACCGAAATTATGGAACTCCCTACCAGACCACCTAAGCTGACAAAGCAACATCAAACCATTCAAAAAGGAGCTCAAAACATGGATCTTCAGTCAAACTTTCAAAGATGGTATAGGTTAAATATACATAACTGATCTTATACATATCCTCTTTCCGTTATGCATGTACAAAACTATTATTTAGAATGCTTAATCATGATTGTTCACCAACAAAAATGATACTATATATTTATCCACAGTTTCCTAAAAATAGACACTCCTACGTAAATCAATTGTTGACCCTCACTGCTCTCTGCTAAAAGTATATTTCCCTTTCAATGATAACTTTACTCAAATTTTAGAAATGAAACCACACTAGGCCTCATTTTCCAAGGAGTTACTGCGTGTGATAATTCTGCAAACGGCGCTAACAGCGGTTAACGTGGTTTGCGAATGCAAATTTTTAATTTTGTATTCAGGGGGCGGAGTTGGGGCAGAGCAAATGTAAAGTAGGGAGGATTTATTCTGTGCTGCAAAACAGCTGCACTGTTAGCATGGCTCCAAATGTGGCCAATAACTACACCTCTTTCATTTGTGTTATGTTGTGCAATTGCATGTGCTACAGGTTTATTGTGGTTCACAAAGTCTCCTGACAGGCCTGTTTCAGTATGGGAGAGGGAGGGAGAGAGAGAGAGATTGAGAGAGAGAGAGAACCTTGCCATAATGCCCCCTCCCTAAACAGATATTTGTATCCCTTTGGGAGGCCCACATAGTAACTCGAGGTGAGGTTTAAGTATTAGTGTAGGAGTTTAGGGGCCACTTTCACACTCAACGTGAGATGTACGAACAGAACAGTGGTCTCTTGTGAAGATTTGCTGGCCTTCGGAGTAAGGAAACTCACCCAAAGATGAGATTTGGGCAATGTTCTCTCAACCTAGCTTGATGTTACCCAGGTAGAGAGTCCATCAAGCTAGGTTGAGATAACATTGCCCAAATCTCATCTTTGGGTGAGTTTCCTCACTCCGTGGGTCATCAAATCTTCACAAGAAAGCACTGTTCTGTTCGTACATCTCACGTTGAATGTGAAAGTGGCCCCTAACCCCCTACACTAATACTTAAACCTCACCTCGAGTTACTAGTTGGGCCTCCCATAGGGATACAAATACCTGTCTAGGGAGGGGGCACCATGGCAAGTTTCTCTCTCTCTCTCTCTCTCTCTCTCTCTCTTCCTCCCCCCCCCCCCTGAAAAAGGCCTATCAGGAGACATCATGAACCACAATATACTGGCAATGTAGCCCAAATTGGGCTAATAGCACAACTTGCAATAACAGCCTTTCACATAGCTGATAGCACAATTTGCAATACACATGCTTATTAGCATAAGGTTCACCCCCTTTTTGGTATCGCATGCAATACCAATGCGATATTGGAAAATGAGGCCCTAAGTTGTACACAAGTTTTTTTTAATCATTTTGTTGATTATTACCTGTTTTTGACCACTTTTATACCCTGTTTATATCTGTTGTTTACAAAGTGTAATAAGTTGTTGGATCTGTAAACCGGAGTGAAGGCAGCCAGCTATACTTCGGTATATAAAAGCATTTAAATAAATAAAAATAAATAAAAAGAATTTTCGATGATTAGTTTTAAATGTGCTACTTGCTAACCTCATGGACTGCCCCCTAGTCCTTCTAGTATCCGAAAGAGTAATTAACCGATTCACATTTACCCATTCTAGACCTCTCATGATTTTAAAGACTTCTATCATATCACCCCTCAGCTGTCTCTTCTTCAAGTTGAACAGCCCTAACCTTTTTAGCCTTTCCTCATAGGGAATCTGTTCCTTCCCTGTTATCATTTTGGTCACCCTTCTCTGTACTTTCTCCATCGCAACTATATCTTTTTTGAGATACAGCAATCAGAATTGTACATAGTACTCAAGGTACGGTCTCACCATGGAGCAATACAGAGGCATTATGACATTTTCCATTTTATTCATCATTTATTTTATTTATTTATTTAAACTCTTTTCTATACCGTTGTCAAGCTAGAGCCTTCACAACGGTTAACAATAAGGCACTTAAAAATGTAGCTTTATTTTAACATCTAGACAGGTGCCTGTAAGGTACGGTACAAAGTTTCATAATAGCTATAAGATGCTAGGTGAGGTTGTGTGTTTAGGTTTATCAGGTTGGTTCAAACTGCTTAAAAGTAAAAAAGTAAAAAACACTCATAATGAGTAGGTGTGTTGTGTCAAAGCACAGACTCATCGCTTTCTGCAATTCTTTGGATTCTATTCTCCCTTCTCTTTGTGGTATGCTTGTTTAAATAGCCATGTTTTAAGGCTCTTTTTGAATAGTTTGATGTCTTTTTGCAGTCTGATTTCTGATGGCATGGTGTTCCATAATGTAGGCCCTGCTAATGATAGGGCTCTATCCCTTATTTGAGTTAATCTTGCAGTTTTAACAGAGGGAATAGTTAGTAATGCCTTGTTTGCGGATCTCAGGTTCCTGTTGGGGACGTGTACTTTCAGTGCAGTGTTTAGCCATTCTGTCTTTTCGACATGGATTAATTTATGTATGGTATTCCCTTCCTAATAATTCCTAACATTCTGTTTACATTTTTGACTGCTGCAGCACACTGAGCTGACTGCTGCAGCACATTGAGCTGATGATAGTATTATCCACTATGACGCCTAGATCTGTTTCCTTGGTGGTAGCTCCTAATATGGAACCTAAGTACAGCATGGATTATTTTTCCCTATATGCATCACCTTGCACTTGTCCACATTAAATTTAATTTGCCATTTGGATGTCCAATCTTCCAGTCTCAAAAGATCTTCCTGCAATTTATCATAATCCGCTTGTGATTTAAGTACTCTGAATAGTTTTGTATCCTCTGCAAATTTGATTACCTCACTCATTGTATTCCTTTCCATATCATTCATAAATATATTGAAAAGCACCAGTCCAAGTATAGATCCCTGAGGCACTGCACTGTTGCCCTTTTCCACTGAGAAAATTGACCATTTAATCCTACTCTCTGTTTCCTGTCTTTCAACCAGTTTGTAATCTACGAAAGGACACCACCTCCTATCCCATGACTTTAGAAATCTCTCAAGAGGGACTTTGTCAAACACCTTCTAAAAATCCAAATACACTACATCTACTGGCTTACCTTTATCCACATGTTTATTAACCTCTTCAAAAAAATGAAACACATGTGAGGCAAGACTTCCCTTGGGTAAATCCATGCTGTGTTCCATTAAACCATGTCTTATATACTGTGATTTTAAACTTTAGAATAATTTCCACTATTTTTCTCAGCACTGAAGTCAGGCTCACTAGTCTATAGTTTCCTGGATCGCCCCTGGAGCCCTTTTTAAATATTGGAGTTACATTGGCCACCCTCCAGTCTTCTGGTAAAATGGATGATTTTAATGATAGGTTACACATTGTAACTAATAGATCTTAAATTTAATTGTTGAGGTCCTTCAGAACCCTGGGGTGTATAACATCTTGTCCAGATGATTTGCTACTCTTTAGATTGTCAATCTGGCCTACTACATCTTCCACGTTCACAGTGATTTGGTTCAGTTCATCTGAATCATCACCCTTGAAAACCATCTCTGGAACCAGTATCTCCCCAATATCCTCATTAGTAAACACAGAAGCAAAAAAATCCATTTAGTCTTTCTGTAATGGCCTTATCTTCCCTAAGAGCCCTTTTAACCCCTCGATCATCTAACGGTCCAACAGACTCCCTCACAGGTTTCTTGCTTCAGATATATTTTAAAAACTTTTTATTATGAGTTTTTGCCTCTTTGGCTAACTTCATTTCAAATTCTCTCTTAGCCTGCCTTATCAGTGTTTTACACTTAACTTGACAATGCTTATGCTTTTTCCTAAAATAGCCTCTTTCACCTCACACCCATGCCAGTAATGGGTTTGCCTTCCTCACACCTTTCTTAATGCATGGAATATGTCTGGACTGCACTTCTAAGATTGTATTTTTAAACAATGTCCACACCTGGGTTTTTTTTGTTTTATATTCTGCTTTTCACACTTTTTTTTAGCATTTCAAAGTAGATTACATTCAGGTGCTGTAAGTATTTTCCTATCCCCAGAGGGCTTATAATCTAAGTTATGTCTATCTCATCATTCATTGCTATACATTCTAACTCTTCCATCTTACTTCTTAGACTTCTGGCATTGGCATACAGACATTTCAAAATGCATTTTTTGTTTGTATTAACAATCTTCTTTTCAGTTGATATGGATAATTTGGAATTCTTTAGCTCAGGTGATTCTTTACTTATAGGCACATGGGCTACTTTTGCTTTTATTGGAACCTCTCTGTAGGAATGCCCTAACTCTCCTGTTCAATTAGTATCCTTCAAAGCTACATTCCTCAGAACCATGCACTGCTGAGTGACTATCAGCTTTCCCCCTTGTTCTAGTTTAAAAGCTGCTCTATCTGATTTTTGAAAGTTAGTGCCAGCAGCCTGGTTCCATTCTGGTTAAGGTGGAGTCTGTCCTTTTCCGAGATCCTTAATATATCCTGTGATTCTGATATTGAATCCTCTTTATGCAAACACCACCCATTTAAATGGTCATTGAGTAAGATTAAATATCTTGGGGTTTATCTTGGTAGGCATCTGAATGACCTTTTTGCTCTGAATTATCCCCTTTTTCTTAAAAATCTTTGGCAAGATTTGGAAAAATGGGAATGTTTGTCTCTTTCTTGGTTAAGCAGGATTTCTGTGATAAAAATGAAAGTTTTGCCAAGAATGGTCTGTTTCAAACGTTGCCAATTCCCATGTCTGCTAGCCTGTTAAAATCCTGGCAGCAGAAAATATTTAGTTTTATTTGGAAACAAAGATCTCCCGGGGTTTGCCAGAGAGTCATGTATAAACCAAAACATGATGGAAGCCTAGGTGTACCCATTTTGTGGTACTTTGTGGCCACTCAGCTACACTCATGGTTGACTACATTCCTCCAGTCACCTTAAGCACTGGGTTTTGATTGAGCAGTCTTGGATAGCTCCTATGCCCCTCTCGGCTACCCTATGGCAGCCCCGCCACTCCTGGCATGGCTATTTTGATATGGCACCAACTACTCGTAACACATTAAGTATTTGGAAGGGTTGGTGTCATTGTTTAGTGGGAACTTGGGATTACTTTCTTTCTTCTCATTAGTTTTATAGTGACTCTTTTCCTCCTTGTGCTCCTCTTCATGCATTTAACCTCTGGAAGGATCATGATGTTTTCTTGTGGAACATGTATGGAATGTGGGCCGCATGGTTTCTTTTGATGCTTTGTGTCTGAGACAGCCTTTCTCCTTCAGAGTTTCTTTCTTATTAACACCTCTTTCATTTTTTATGTATATTAAACTTAGCTCTCAGTTACTACAGGGGAAATCTTTATTTGAAGATTATTGTATTAAGGGGGATTTAATGAAGGGTTTAATTTCTAAAATGTATCTATTGCTGAATTCTCACCCAGATGGTAAACCTTTGAATATTCAAGCTTGGGAGTCAGATCTGGGTTGCTCTATTTCAGGGGAGGAATGGGATGTAATTTTTCTTAAAATTAGCAAATCATCTATCTCTTCCTTAATTCTGGAAAATGACTCTAAACTATTGTATCAATGGTATTATACACCTGATAGAATGCACAGGTTCTATCCCACTGTTAGTAATCTGTGCTGGAGGGGTTGTGACTCTGTGGGATCCTTTTTTCATATCTGGTGAGCTTGTCCAGTTATTCGATTGTTTTAAGGGCAGATAATGACCCTTCTTTCAAAGATCTTATAAGATGTTATTACTGTATCGACGGAGACTGTACTTCTGAATTCTCCTCTTGAAAGTTTGGGTACTGCTTCCCAACTCTTGATACAAGTTTGTAAGGCGGCTAGAATTGAAATTGTGAGCTCTTGGAAACGGAAACCTGCTCTGCCTCTGCATAAGGTGTTGTCTAGACTTGACACAGTTGTTGTGGTTTTGAGGTGTTTGAGTGGATTCTTGGGTACTGTCGAGATGACCACGCCCACGGGGAGGAGCCCCACGAGGAACCACAGTACTAGGCTAGACTCGAGATGCACAAACACAGAGATTCATCTTTTATTATACAGCTGATGTATACCACCAGAGGTGGTAGTAGTGAGGTGATCCAGAGGTAGCAGTCAAGGGACCCTCGGCAGAGGGGACCCGTCTCACAGAGATAGTATAGGTTGATCCGGATGCAGGTTCCCAGTGCAGCAGAGCTGTAGATGAGACAGACTGAGAATGTTAGATTACTCACTAAGTTGGTAGCTGTATAGGTGGAGATCCCAGCAGGTAGAAGTAGTTGAATACAGGCACCGAGCCAGGGAGAGCAGGCCCTTGAGGAACGAGTACCTGATCCCAGATAGATACCTAAAAGAAAGCAAAGGGCCCCCGAGGAGTGGGTACCCAGGTTAGAGAAATACCCCAAAGGGCAGAGAGAGCTTCCAGTGGCAGCAAAGAAGTGGCAGAGTAGCTCAGACCAGAGGCTTCCCATCCAAACACGATCCTTGCTAAATCAGTTAATTAGCAATAAAGAGCAGGCTATATACCCGGGCAGAGGTGTGTGACATCTGTGGTGGACACGAGTATTTCCCACGCTGGCTGCTTTAAAACTAAAGATGTCATCGCCAGGCGCATCCAGATGACATCAGGGGGCAGGGCTTTGGCGACGTCAGCGTCCCTGCCACGGAGGAAGGCCTCTCGACATTGGAGCAGGCCTGAAGAAAAACAGCCGCGCTGTGCACCCTTCACGGCGCCTCCGGGGCTGACAGCCTGCCGTGGAGGGGGATGAGTACTAGGGATGTGCAGAGGGATGCCATACATTGAATTCGGAATTCATATTCATCGGGGGGCAGATACGTTGCATTCGGCAAGGTATCCCTGAAACGTTAATGCATTCATTCTTATTCGCTTCCTGGCTAAAATTGAATTAATTACAACCCCCCACCCTCCTGACCCCCCCAAGACTTACCAAAACTCCCTGGTGGTCCAGCAGGGGGTCCGGGAGCCATCTCCTGCACTCACACCCTCGGCTGCCGGTATTCAAAATGGTGCCGATACCTTTGACCTTACTATGTCACAGGGGCTACCGGTGCCATTGGTCGGCCCCTGTCACATAGTAGGAGCACAAGATGGCGCCGGCCATCCATTACTCCTACCATGTGACAGGGGCCGACCAATGGCACTGGTAGCCCTATGACATAGTAAGGTCAAAGGCTATCGGCGCCATTTTGAATACCAGCAGCCGAGGGCGTGAGTGCAGGAGATGGCTTCTGGATCTCCCGCTGGACCACCAAGGAGTTTTGGTAAGTTTTTTGGGGGGGGGGGGGTCAGGAAGGTGGGGGGTTTGTTTAAATTCGCTCCTTTAGACAGCCAAATAATTCGGCGAAGATTTGTTGCATTCGTGGGGAATCGTGATACGTTTCGCTTCCCCACGAATACAACGAATATGGCCCTATATGTTGCGGATTACCAATACATTAGAAATGAATGCACACCCCTAGTGAGTACGCTCAACCCTGGCCTCCGGGGTCCAGCAACGTAACAACAGTGTGTACGATGAGAAAAATTACAGCTGTTAAGTGCCATAATTTGTGGAGATTTCACTCCATATGGGATCCTTATATATCTTGGAGGGAACATATATTCTGACAGTCTTCTCCTTGTTAGGTCATTCCCTTGATTTGTTGATTAGTCTTGCAGTACATTGTAACAAGGGGCTACTGAATGTTGTAAACATATGGAAAGTCTAGAGGGGGAGGGTGTGGGATCATACTTGTAAATTTATTGTTGTTCTCAAATGCTTGATTTCTACCTGTCTCTTTGTTTTTCTTTCTGTTTACAATACAGAGCTGTTATCCTTTTATGACTGACAACAATAAAGTGTTATTAAAAAATAAAAATAAATCCTTGCAATTAGCATGGAGCTTTGAAGCTTATTTTTTTCCAAAATCGTCTAGAAGCTGGGAATCCTTCCCTGGCAGAGTATTTTCTTCACTTTCTTTAAAGCCGATTCTACAAATTTATTGAGTAGTATCACAATTGAAAACCCTGGAGATTTTTTAACCCTGTATTTAATTTCTTGTTTCTTAATATTGGGATACAGGTAATGGGATTTTCCCACATTCTCATTTACATTTTCATTCTCATTCACATTCTTCTTGTTCACCTGTGTTCCTGCTTACCTTTGTAATTCGACTGTTATGGTTTGTGGGTATGGGGACCCTTGGCCCGAGATATGAGTAGTTACCAGCTGTGGGGAGGAGCCCCACAGGCCCACACCATCAGGAGGCGAGGTCAGGCACAGCAGGGAGCTCTGGGAGAGACTATGGACAGGTCCCGAGGAGTGAGGAGGAATTCCCCAGTAGACAAGCAGGCTGAAGATAATACCTGGACTGAGACCCCCAAGGAGGAAAGCGCCAGGCAGGTCGCAGGGGGGGAAAGGCTTGAGACTGGTGTGCAGGAGGTATATTGGAGAGTCACCCCCGAGGGGTGGAGAAGTGGATTGGGGGAGATGCAGCTGTAGTGATGTAGGCCAACCCGCGGAGTAGGGAAGCCCGAGTCAGGTTTCCAATGATGACGAAGGTAGAAACCCGAGGAGCGGGGCGCACAGACAGTCTCTGTATGATAGAGAAGCACAGCCCCAAGGAGCGGGGAAGTACTGGCAGTCTAGTAGCACCTAAGCGTGACCCCGAGGAGCTGGGAGGCGTGGACAGTCATAGTGAAGCACAAGGACACTGCCCCAAGGAGTAGGACGGTGATGAGAGTCTCTTGTAAAGTACGAGGACGCAGACCCGTGAAGCGGGGAAGCACTGACAGTCCAACACAGCACGTAGGCACAACCCCGAGGAGCGGGAAAGCACTAGAGTAAACTCCCGAGTGGTAAAGGCGTTCCAGGGGGCATCCCCAAGGAGCGGGGAGCCTTGCAGAGTAGGACTTCAGGAAGCGCAGGGCCAGCCCGAGAAGCGGGGGAAGCCAGGAGACAAGGTCCCCGTAGAGAGCGCCCACTGGCCCTCATGGAGTGGGTACCAGACAGAGTCCAAAGTCCAATGGAGTCCAATAGCATATCCACAGGAACACGGAGCAGGAGCTAGTAGAGACGTACGGAACTTGTTGCCAAGTCGGCTAGCTGAGGGTGAAGGTGGAGCTTAAGTACCTCGATCTGATGCCATCATCAAATACGGATGCCCCCGAGGTTCCCGCTGAAGAGACTTCGAAGGAGGGCCCAGTGGCACGCGCACACACCTAGGAAGGCCACGTAGATGGCAGTGGCATCTCGGCCGCCACGAGGAGCCATGGGGAATGCGGCGGTAGAGATTAGCCTGTGCTGGGAGCAGACCCGGGGAGGGCTGGAGAATGGTGCAGGATGTAAGTAGGCATGGTCGCAGCCATCTGCGACTGACAGGTGTAACATCATCCTACGTTTTGTGAATGTCAACCCTATACACCATTGTGGACTAGTGATTCTCACATGGAATGACAGTATATAAAACACTCAAATAAAAAAAATAAATAATTCTTGCAGGATTTGAAAAATTGTAAGAGTTGCTGGCTCCACTCTTATTTCTAGAAATTGGAGTAGACCCATAACATTTGTGTGAGAATCTTTGTCCTTATGCATATTTACAGCAAGAGCTTTTCCCAACTTGTTTAAAAATGTTGTGCAGGAAAGATCTTTTGGGGGAGAAGAGTGCTCCGGAAGTTCTGGAGGTAGGCAGAAGGTATCCCCATTGAACCCTCTTCAGTTTCCAGAGGTGAGGGAATGCTAAACCTGGACACCAATGATGAAGATGGTGACTGAGGAAGGGGTCTTGGTTCACCTTGGAGGGGTCTGGTGTACATCCTCTGAGTGGCTAGAGTCCACTGCCAGGGAAGGCCATGGGCTAGAATTTCCTTGCGGGGTTCTGATGCCAGGTAAGTGTGAACTGGAGACAGTGGGCCTCCCTCTCATAAGAGTAAAGTTGAAATTCTGGAAAGGAAAGGTTGACTGCTACCCTCTTTTTCCTTAACCACTGAAGATATAAAACAATTGTTCACTAATTCTGGTACTTGATCAAGCGGTTGGCATGCCCTCTGACCTGGCATGGGTGGTGGAACATCCTCTTCTAAAACTAGCATTAGAATGTCTACCAGACTCTATAAAATTTGAGATGGAGGTCGGTTAGAATTAAAGGCACTAGAGAGCACTGCAGGTGGGATTTAGTATTTCTAGATGCAGTCCTTGGCCTAGTACTTTCAATAGCAAAACTGATCTGGTGGCGGGAGAAATATCATATCTCCCTCTGATTCCGTAAACTGATTGCATGATCCACATACAATTGTGTAGGAATAGTTGCAGCCCAATGTGACAATGCTTTTAACTGCAAAGGCATTGAGGACTAGGGATGTGAATCGTTTTAGGATGATTAAAATTATCGTCCGATAATTTTAATATCGTCTTAAACCGTTATGGAACACAATACAATAGAGATTCTAACGATTTATCGTTATAAATCGTTAGAATCGTGAGCCGGCACACTAAAACCCCCTAAAACCCACCCCCGACCCTTTAAATTAAATCCCCACCCTCCCGAACCCCCCCCCCCCAATGACTTAAATAACCTGCGGGTCCAGCGGCGGTCCGGAACGGCAGCGGTCCGGAACGGGCTCCTGCTCCTGAATCTTGTTGTCTTCAGCCGGCGCCATTTTCCAAAATGGCGCCGAAAAATGGCGGCGGCCATAGACGAACACGATTGGAAGGCAGGAGGTCCTTCCGGACCCCCGCTAGACTTTTGGCAAGTCTCGTGGGGGTCAGGAGGCCCCCCACAAGCTGGCCAAAAGTTCCTGGAGGTCCAGCGGGGGTCAGGGAGCGATTTCCCGCCGCGAATAGTTTTCGTACGGAAAATGGCGCCGGCAGGAGATCGACTGCAGGAGGTTGTTCAGCGAGGTGCCAGAACCCTCGCTGAACGACCTCCTGCAGTCGATCTCCTGCCGGCGCCATTTTCCGTACGAAAACGATTCGCGGCGGGAAATCGCTCCCTGACCCCCGCTGGACCTCCAGGAACTTTTGGCCAGCTTGTGGGGGGCCTCCTGACCCCCACGAGACTTGCCAAAAGTCCAGCGGGGGTCCGGAAGGACCTCCTGCCGTCCAATCGTGTTCGTCTATGGCCGCCGCCATTTTTCGGCGCCATTTTGGAAAATGGCGCCGGCTGAAGACAACAAGATTCAGGAGCAGGAGCCCGTTCCGGACCGCTGCCGTTCCGGACCGCCGCTGGACCCGCAGGTTATTTAAGTCATTTGGGGGGGGTTCGGGAGGGTGGGGGATTTAATTTAAAGGGTCGGGGGTGGGTTTTAGGGGGTTTTAATGTGCCGGTTTTGCGATTTTTAGATTTTTAGATTTTTCACGATTTTTCACGATTTTTCACGATATTTTACCCCCCCAAACGGCAACAATACGATTCCCTCCCCCTCCCAGCCGAAATCGATCGTTAAGACGATCGAGGACACGATTCACATCCCTATTGAGGACCAATGCATACACGACTTATGTGTTAACAGTATTAAAGACTTATACGTTGATGCTTCGTGCATCAATAGTGCCAATGTTATGCAAACAGACAGTGCTGATGCACTATGCAGAAATGCTTGTTTGATGCAGAATGCTCTGAACGTTCTGCCTCTTTTCTTCGACACTGGCTATGTCTAATCGACCCGAGGATTTGGCCTGTTCTGCCAACGGGGGAGATATTTTGGAGGAGCTTATGCTCAACTCCTTTCCTGCAGGCTGATACAGAAAAACACGCAGGAGAGCGGGTGAGCGCCCGTTCTCCCGGCGCGCGCACAGGCCACTCTCCTGGGCGCGCGATTCAGGAGGGTGGCCTATGCAAATTAGGGAAGGTCCAAAAAAACAAGCCGGGAACCGGTCCAATATTGCAGTAGCAACCAAGAAAAAAGAACCGGTAAACACCAGGGATTCTAAATTCTTTATTCAGCACTAAGCATCAGAAAAGCCCAACTCAGGCCGAGTTTCGCTCAAAAGAGCTGCTTCAGGGGCTAATAAAACATATATAAACAAATAAATACATGTAAATACATTGAGCATTTCAGACATGTGAAGCCATGTATACCAACATAAAATGATAAATAATAAAAACATACAGGAATGTTGTGTTTTTAAGTATATTTTGACATTCCTGTATGGTTTTTTTTAATCATTTTTATTTATTTATATATGTTTTTATTAGCCCCTAAAGCAGCTCTTTTGAGCGAAATTCAGCCTGAGTCGGGCTTTTCTAATGCTTAGTGCTGAATAAAGAATTAAGAATCCCTGGTGTTTACCTATGCAAATTAGGGCCCGTGATAAAAGGAGGTGCCCGGGACACTAGCACATCCCTAGCGCCTCCTTTCTGACAGGAGCGGCGACTGTCAGCGGGTTTGACAGCCGACGCTCAATTTTGCCGGCGTCGGTTCTCAAACCCGCTGACAGCCACGGGTTCAGAAAACGGATGCCGGCATAATTGAGCGTCCATCTTCCGACCCGCGGGCCGCCGGCCGATTTAAATTTTTTTTTAAAATTTTTGATTTTTTTTTAATTTTGGGGCCTCCGACTTAATATCGCTATGATATTAAGTCAGAGGGTGAACAGAAAAGCAGTTTTTCCTGCTTTTCTGTACACTTCCCCGGTGCCGGCAGAAATTAACGCCAGCCTTTGGGCAGGCGTTAATTTTTGAAAGTAAAATGTGCAGCTTGGCTGCACATTTTACTTTCTGTATCGCGCGGGAATAACTAAAAGGGCCATCAACATGCATTTGCATGTTGCGGGCACTATTAGTTTGGGGGGGGGGGGGTTGGACATGCGTTTTCAACGCGCTGTTATCCCTTACTGTATAAGGGGTAAAGCTAGTGCGTCGGAAATGCGTGTTCAAACCTGGGCTAACAGTGCCCTCCACCAGAGCGCACTGTACTGTATCAGCTTGCTGGTGAGGCAACAAAGCAGCACTTGGGAAGGAATAAAGATTGTGACTTCTCTGAGCTTTCCACAGTTTCTCTATTTTAAAGGCACTTACTCTCTGTGTACGTAGGGACAATCATTTTCAGTTATAACAATTTGCTTGGTCATGATCAAGGCCTAGGGAAATGTAGCACAAGTCATTTATTTTATTTATTTAGATTTTAATATTCCGCTTTTCACACTTTTTTAAGCACTTCATGTCCATCAGTAATGGAAATCTTTCTGCTGCAAATCCAGTCCTTAAAAACACTTATTCTGGCCTTTTTTCCTGACATTCGGGCCGATTCAGTAAAAGTCGCGGGAGAGTGGGTGACCGCCTGCTCTCCTGTGCTCACGATTCAGGGGGGGGAGAAGATGCAAATTAGTGCCCGAGGTAAAAAGAGGCGCTAGGGACACTAGCGCGTCCCTAGCGCCTCCTTTTTGACAGGAGCGGCGGCTGTCAGCGGGTTTGATAGCTGATGCTCAATTTTTCCGGCATCGGTTCTCAAACCCGCTGACAGCCACGGGTTTGGAAAACCGATGCCAGCTAAATTGAGCGTCCGTCTTCTGACCCGTGGGCCAATTAAAATTTTTTTTTTTCAATTTTTAATTTTTTTTTTAATTTTGGGGCCTCCGACTTAATATCGCAATGATATTAAGTCAGAGGGTGTACAGAAACACAGTTTTTTTCTGCTTTTCTGTACACTTTCCCGGTGCCGGCAGAAATTAACGCCAGCCTTTAGCAGGCATTAATTTCTGAAAGTAAAATGTGCGGCTTGGCTGCACATTTTGCTTTCTGTATCACCTGGGAATGACTAAAAGGGCCATCGACATGCATTTGCATGTTGTGGGCGCTATTAGTTTCGGGGGGGTTGGACGCGCGTTTGCGACGCGCTAGTACCCCTTACTGTATAAGGGGTAAAGCTAGCGCATCGAAAACGCGCGTCCAAACCTGGGCTAACTGTGCGCTCCACCGGAGCGCGCTGTACTGTATCGGCCCAATTGAGAGGTAGAAATCTTCTTTCTTCTCTTTTTTTTTTTTTAATTTTTAAGAATGTAGCACTGAAAAGTGCTGTTTGGGCAGCTGCTGAAGCAGTGAGGCAACTTTTTAGATAGAAAAAATAACTATAAAAAGGAATGTAGAGAGAAGTAGAGGTTCACATCCGTGCTGTTGCTCAAACAAAAAAAGACTGAGGGGGGCTAATGTGGGAACACCCTAGCAAGAATTCCCATACATGTTCATTAGAGCAAATGTTCTATTAGCTAAGCGAGAGAGAGGTCCGTTCGGTGCTACCGGATGATATCCTCCATGTGCCATGGCTAATTCAGCTTTGCTTATCAATGGAAAATAAGATTTTTTACCTCCAAATTGTTGTTTTCCATGCCAAATCATCATCTCAACTTATCAACTTTTTTATATTATTAACACCCAATACCTGACAACTTATCATTGCACTCTAACCCACTTCAAGCCTTTTAGACATAATCAAAACTGTTATTAAAAAAAAAAAGTCTTGTTGCAAATAAGGTATCCCCAGCCAGAGCCACTGCAATTTCCACACAAGTAATAGCACATCAAAACATCTACAGGGTAATCTCCTTAAGAGGAATACTTTTCCCCAGACTCCCATATTGGTAGAAAATTCCTAAGATGGTTACAAGACTAAAATAAGATTGAGATGTTTTTATTGAAATCTGAAGAAGCTTATTAGGGGCAATGGTAGCACCTTCCACTTGGCCACAACCTCTTCGTGTTCTCTTCATGAATCCAGCATTACAGTGCTTCCTCACATACTTTCAACCAAGGGAAAAGATGCTCATAGGTAGGCACCAACTGCTTCCACCACAAGAAACATCTGATCCGAGACAGTCTCCTTACTATTAATGAGGCCTGCAGCTAAACTTGAAAACATGGGCAGCTGCTGCACCTTCGACTGGGGTGGAATGCTTCCATTTTGACAGCAGGTGTAATGACACCCAGTGTTGAGAATGCTGATAAGTCTCCAGCCTCAGCTCTGCAGATTACAAAGCAACTGATTGCTTTTCACCGAGATCATAAATGAAGATAAATAATTGCAAGATTTTCTCCTTGTGTTTTTCTGTCTAAAGAGAAATAAAAATATTAAGGCCTTGTTATGGTTATTGATGTTTGGGTGGATCCTTGGACACTGTGGCAACTGACCATGCCCATGGGGGGCAGTCCTGTGAGGGACCACAGTGTCAGGCTAGACTCTGGACACTCAAACACAGATTTGAATCTTTTATTAAACAGTTTTGGAAACCACCAGAGGTGGCAGTAGTGACTCGTAGTAGATGTTGAGCCCGGCTGGGCAGGTCTCCCACAGAACGCTGGAACAGCAAATCCTCTGCTAAGCTGTGCTGTAGTGGATAGATGCTGAGAGTTATGAGTACACGATAAGAAGTATTCAGAGTCCCAGGTAGAATTAGGAGAAGCTCCGAGACAGGGAGAGCAGGCCCTCGAGGAGCGAGTACCTGATCCCTTAGAGCAGAGAGACTCAGTTGTATTGTACTCACATAGCAGTAACAGAGATTCCACTAGACGAGAGGTCTGGCACTGGAACAGAGGGCAGGCCCTCGAGGAGCGAGTACCTGGTTCCAGTGAAGCAGTACTGTGGAATAGCTGGTAGTTGTACCCACAGATGGAAATTGTTAGTGAAGTCTTCCAAGTAGAAGGGTTTGAAGATGCAGGCAGCGACTCAGGGAACATGGGCCCTCGAAGAGTGAGTACCGGTTTCCTCATAGCACCTGAAAGAAGCAGAAGAGGCCCCCGAGGAGCGGGTATCCCGTTAGCAACCCTGAAGGGTGTAAGAGTTCCAGATAGCGCTGGAGTGGCAGAGCAGCTTTGGTACGGAGAGCGAATCCCATCCGTAGTGTTACCGTTGCTAACTCGATGAGCTAGCAAATACTGTAGCCTTAAATATCCGGGCAGCATGAAGTCATGTCAGGGAGATGCCCCTGAGGTTTGCGCCGTGAAAATATCATTCATTAACCACAACCACCTGGAACATATCCATACCGATTACACACCCATCCCCTGGTCAGATCACTTCCTCATACAGTCCTCAATTAAATGCATTGAACCCTAAACACAAGAAAAAAAGGACCCCATCAAAATTAAATACCGCTCACCGTATGACCTAGAAACCCTGAAAAACAAGTTAGAAGAAAATCTAACAAAATTAGACTTCACCAACTGCTGCACTGCCACCACAACATGGATGCAAACGACAAGTAAATTAGCTGAGGAAATAAACCCAATCTAATTTATCAATATCAGGGACACAAAACAAGCAAACCCATGGCATAATGAAAAGATCAAAGAAATCAAAAGACAACTAAGAAAAAAAGAAAAGGATGAAGAAAAAATAAAACTACCGAAAACCTAGCAAAATATAGAAAACACCTAGTGTACTATAAAAAACAATTCTCAATGCAAAGAAACAGTTCTATAGCCTTAAAATAGAAAAATATGCAAACAACCCAAGAACTTTATTCACCATAGTAAGAAACCTCACCAATGACACACCAGAGTCCTCACAAAACCTTCCAGAAAATAGATGCAATGATATTGCAATGTTTTTTAACGAGAAAATTAAGAACCTAAAAACAAAAATACCAAATACAACAAAGCAAGTAATTAAAATGAAAGATAGACGCTACTCAATGATCGACTTTTGATGAGATATCAGAAATAGAAATCGAATCCATGCTTAAAAAACTTAATCCTGCACCCCATTCGCATGACACAATAACAACCATAGACTTAAAAAAAAGTAGCCAACACTGTAGCCCCGACACTGGCAAAGATCGTTAATCTATCCTTAGAGGAAGGATCCATGCCAGACACACTAAAAGGAGTCATCGTAAAACCAATTTTAAAAAAGAAAAACAGTGACCCACTGAACCTGAGTAACTACAGACCAGTATCGAACCTACCCTTAATTGCAAAACTAATAGAAAAAACTATACAAAAGCAACTAGCAGAACACCTAGAGAACAACAACATACTATATCCTTCACAACATGGCTTTCAAAAACACTATAGCACAGAGACACTTCTGCTGGCACTGACAGATAACATTATGAGAGGTTTCGATAACGGCAAACATTACATTCTAGTGATGCTCGACCTGTCAGCAGCCTTTGACACGGTAAATCATGACATACTTTTAAATAGACTAGAAGAAATAGGTCTAAACAACAAAACAATCTAATGGTTTAGATCATATCTCAGTAATAGATATTATCAAGTACAAATTAAAGACGCAACATCAAAAAGAATAAACCTTCAAACAGAAGTGCCACAAGGATCCGCCCTTTCTGCCACACTTTTTAACATATACCTGCTACCACTATGCCACCTGCTAGCTGGCCTAGTAATCATGCACTATATATACACCGACGATATCCAATTAATCTTACCAATCGACGATACAATCGAGAAAACATTAAACATTGCCAACATGTATCTAGATATCATCAAACAGCTACTAAACCAAATGGAATTAATAATCAATATAGAGAAGACAGAATTCCTACACTTAGAACGAAAAAATACGGAAATTAAACAAAGCCCAATCACACTCAAAAACAAACAATAAATACTACTTGCAGAGAAAGTACGGAATCTTGGAGTAATAATTGACACTGAACTAAGCTTAAAACAACACATATCTCTGAAAGTAAAGGAAGGATACGCTAAACTCATGGTCCTCAGAAGACTCAAACTACTCCTAACAACTGCTAACTTTTGATCAGTACTACAAGCGTTGATATTTGCAAGCACTGATTATTGTAATGCAATTCTACTAGGCCTACCACACACCTCACTAAGACCACTACAAGTTTTGCAAAACACAGCAGCAAGAGTGTTAACCGGCAAAAACAAAAGAGAACATATCACGGAAACACTGGTTGAACTACACTGGCTTCCGATCGAACAAAGAATCCATTATAAAACATTGTGCACCATACATAAATTAATACATAACGAAAACGCAGACTGGTTAAATACAGCCCTCCGAGTTCACATCCCGAACAGAAACCTAAGGTCAGCAAACAAAGCACTCCTGACCATACCATCAGTCAAAACAGCAAGACTAACACAAGTAAGAGAGAGGGCATTATCATTGGCAGGACCCATACTATGGAACTCCATACCCTTGGATTTAAGACTACAAAGAGATAGCAAAACCTTTAGAAAAGGTTTGAAGACCTGGCTATTTAAACAGGCCTTCCAGAAAGAGAAGGGAGAATAGAAGCCAGGAATGGGCAAAGCACGAACAATTTAACAACCATACACACTGCAGAAATTCACTAAGTGTGTAGTTTTAAGATATAGCACACCATAACTAATGGATAAGTTACATTTGTAAAATTAGCTCTGTAATTAAAACTGAGAAGGAAAGACATGGACATGAATCACATTTAACATCTAACATTGATAACAAACTATGTTACCGAACCTTATGGCACCTATGTAAACGGACAAATTGTAGTATCATTACTTTTATGTGCCTTAATGTAAACCGTTGTGACGGTCCCCACCAAACGACGGTATAGAAAAGACTTAAAAAAAATAAAAATAAAGAGGAGGGCAGCGTGCGCACGCGTGCTCTAAGATACCTTGGAGGAGCATGGCGGGAAGCAGCACCAAAGTCAGTCCGGGGACCCCAGAGAGGATGGTAACAGATGCCGCGGCAGTCAGTAGTCCGAGGTGAGCGGGAGGAGCCGCAAGTAGTGAGAGGTAGGTGGGGCGAAGCCATCAAAGACCGACGGTCACAACAGGCCTGGGAGCCAGCACTAGAATGAGCTGCCTCATGTCAACTCTATATGCTGTCAACTTGGATCTTGGAAATATTTCTAACAGGAACAGAATTTGATGCTGTTGTTTGGATGACATTTTGGTAAAACAAGGAAAAATGTACCAGCAAAAACAGATACAGAAACATATAGCACGGAGGCCAAAGCAAGAAAGCACAAAACAAAAGATAATGAAAAAGCCAAACCTGAAAGACAAAAATGAATGAAAAAAATGTAAAGAAGTAAAAGCAGAGTTGCTGAGACACTTGGGCAGAGGCACACACACATACACACATAACCACTGTGGCAGTTGATGGAATATTCCCTGAAGTGCAAGATGATTTTTCTAGTGTTCTTGGTTTTAAGTTTGCTAGAAGTTTCCTTCATTGCATGAGTTAGAGCAAGTGAATGAGCAGAGGAAATCCATTTGCAAGTCTTTACCTTCAGAAAAGTAAGTTTGCTTACCCATATTCTCTGTAGGATGAATCAGACAAAACATGTGGGTGACATCATTGGATGGTGCCAACACAGACCCAACTGTCAGAGGTTAGTAAGTCTTTCTGAAGCTACATAGGAGTCTTTGCAAATGTACACTACCTTGTGAGCCTCCCAGTCTCTACCAGAACTTAAGGTTTAGTTGGTAGTTGACTCTTCAGGGAGACAGATGGAAATTAACTATGGCTGATTCATTATGCTGTCTACAGAGAACCCTGTTTACAAGTAGGAAAACTTGCTTTCTCTGTCGACAAGTAGGCATGAATCAGCTATAACATATGGGGAATCTCAGGTTGAAGGTTGCATTGAGAAGCAACTACCTAAAAGACAACCTGACCCCAAAGATGGAGAGTGGACAACTGAGTGAACAGGCTGCGCAGAACAGATTGTCTAAAGTTGCTGTCTCTTCAAGACATGTTGTTGAGATAATAGTGGGATATATAGTAGCAGCTTTGCATACTGTATATCTTCAATGGAAGTGGCCATGAGATAAGCCTCTGAAGGTGCTCACTTGATAAACTTCAACAGAGTCTCTAAATTGTAAGCCAGCCAGTGGGTAACAATGAATGATATGGTCCGCTAGCCAATCAGACAGAGTCCTTTTGACAACTGCCCTTCCCAACCTATTGGGATCAAAAGACACCAACAACTGAGAAACTTGACAATGAGATTGAGTCCTCCTAAATTAAAACTCTAGGGCTGTCTTGGAGAGCAGGGAGTGATGAGTCTGTTCTCTATATGCATGTGATCTCAATAGGAAGTTTGGTAGCACAATAGCTTGGTTAATGTTGAATCCAGATAACACTTTTGGAGGAAACAGGGTGAGCTCATTGAACATGCCTCCTTAGCCCTCCCAGTCATAGATGGTGTCAACAAGAGTGTTTCAGCTTTCTGGACCATGGGATGTTGTTTAGGACTGCTAAGCAGATATGAAGGTCCACCTATTGAAGATTGTTGCATATAGGGAAAAATAACCCTTGCTGTAGTTACACGATGTTAGGTTCCATATTAGGAGTTATCACCCAGGAAAAAGATCTAGGCATCATAGTGGATAATACTTTAAAATCATTGGCTCAGTGTGCTGCAGCAGTCAAAAAAAGCTAACATAATATTAGAAATTATTAGGAAGGGAATGGTTAATAAAACAGAAACTGTCATAATGCCTCTATATCGCTCCATGGTGAGACCGCACCTTGAATACTGTGTACAATTCTGGTTGCCGCATCTCAAAAAAGATATAGTTGCAATGGAGAAGGTACAGAGAAGGGCAACAAAAATGATAAAGGGGATGGAACAGCTCCCTTATGAGGAAAGGCTGAAGAGGTTAAGGCTGTTCAGCTTGGAGAAGAGACGGCTGAGGAGGGATATGATAGAGGTATCTAAGATCATGAGAGGTCTTGAACGAGTAGATGTGAACTCGGTTATTTACACTTTTGAATAATATTAGGACTAGGGGGCATTCCATGAAGTTAGCAAGTAGCACATTTAAGCCTAATCAGAGAAAATTCTTTTTCACTCGACGCACAATAAAGCTCTGGAATTTGATGCCAGAGGATGTGGTTAGTGCAGTTAGTGTAGCTGGGTTCAAAAAAGGTTTGGATAAGTTCTTGGAGGAGAAGTCCATTAACAGCTATTAATCAAGTTTACTTAGGGAATAGCCACTGCTATTAATTGCATCAGTAGCATGGGATCTTCTTAGTGTTTGGGTAATTGCCAGGTTCTTGTGGCCTGGTTTGGCCCCTGTTGGAAACAGGATGCTGGGCTTGATGGACCCTTGGTCTGACCCAGCATGGCAATTTCTTAAGGTGTGCAGCATCTTCCAGATTAGACTAGCATATCTATTGTGAAGGGCTTTAAATTGGGATCATCGAAGATGGTTGAACAGAGCCCTAATGTAAGGGAATCTTTAAACATTTACAGAGAATTGGAAAAAAAGGGGTAAAATCTGGAACACTATATACAGTAATGTTCATAAAATGAAAAATAAAGTCTTGGATCTAGAAACAATTATTGAAGAGGCTGACTTAGATGTAGTGCCTGTCATGGAGGCATGGTAAACAGAAAACCATTCAAACAAGCTGAAAAAAGCCATCAATGTTGTTTCCTCTCTCTGATATCATACAAAGTGCAATTTGGCCAAACTACAATGGCTATGATAAACTGAATATAATTATATACCAGTAATTTCCATCTGACACCCACGCCAGTCTGGTTCTTGCAGCCATCACACCAGATGTTGTTATACAGAAAACCATGACAGATATAGTTATACTGGGTTGCAATCTATTTAGAAAGGACAAGGTATGAAGAAAGAGAATGGTGGTACTATTTATAAAAAAATAATATTAAATAAACAGAACTATAGGACTTAAAAAGTAGAGGCTTCCACTGGGGATTAATCTGGAAAGAGGGAATGGAACATCCATTTTTATTGATGTAATATACAGAAGAAATAGAAAGAGACATAGTGGAGGAAATTCACTAAATTGCTATGAAAGGGGAGGTGCTATTGCTAGGTGATTTCAAGCAGCCAGATGTTGATTGGGACATCCCAGTTTCAGTGTCATCTAGAAAAGAGGATATCCTGGATTCTCTGCAGGAAGAACTGTTCCCTCAACTGGTAATGAGACCCACAGATGAGGGGGTGACATGGAACCTGATGCAATGGAAAGGAAAAGAAAGATTATCATCCATAAACTATAAGAGACAGCTAAAAGAAGATGACAAGTGACAATGTCTGGAAAAGCTAAGAGAAACCGAGAAAGCAGTCAGGAAAGCAAAAATGTAAAAGGAAGAAAAAATAGCTAACATGGTAAAACGAGGGGGGGTAAGACTTTGTTTTTTTGTTTTTGTTATAAAATAGGTTAGTTTTAGGAGCAAGTGCAAAAGTAGCATTATGGGACTCAGATGAAGGGGAGGAATATAGAGGGGCTGATGAGGATAAAGCAGAATTGCTTAATAAATATATCTGTTCAGTATTCACAGAGGGAGGGCCATGAGTAGGACCACATAAAATGGACATAGAAAGGTAACGCAATGACACTGGAAGGGATACGTCTGAGGATATTAAGGGAACTTACAGAAATTCTAGCAGCTTCAGTGACTGACCTTTTCAAAGCTTCTTTAGAGTTGGGAGTAGTTTTGGAGGACCAGAAACAAGCAAATGTGGTTCCTCTTCACAAAAGTCGAAGTAAGTTGGAGGCTGGTTATTCTAACCTCTGTGTTGAGTAAATTAATGGGATCGCTGCTAAAATAGAGAATAGTACAGTTTGCAGGTCCTTGAGGAGACTATATCCTGGAATATTGGAGAAATTTCAGCAGCCTTCCATGAAGGACATTGTTGTAGAAGGCAGAACTATGGCACAAAATGTAGTTTTACTGGTGTTGATGACTAGCACCAGTAAGCGAGAGGCATCGGTGCAAAATAAATCAGAACCTGCCGAGGTGACTGATTGCACCCTGGAATGCATGATCCAAGCCAGTAACACAACTAGCCTGGCATAGGGACCATGTAGAATAAATGGCCTGGTGCTATAGGAATCTTCCATGCCATGAAGGATGAAGGCACTTGCACTGAGTAGACTACCTTACATTTAGGTTTCGAATATAGGTCTGTGCTCACAGAACACTGTGCAGATGGCACTGGTTTCTTTGATGCTGAGGGAGACAACACTGGACGGGACCCCTCATGCTACTTAAACACTGGTTTCCTCAATGCTGAGGAGACAAGCCTGGAAGGGATCCCTCGTTCCTTATCTGGTGCAGTCTTCCATGCCTTGTTCATCCCCTATTCTGTGGCAGATCTTGCACTGTGGAGTGGGCGGAAGCCTTTTCCATCTTGCAAGAAAGAGATGGGAAGTTGAATCCCACATTGTCCTTTTGTGGCACTGAGAATCTTGAGAGGCCTAGCTCTGAGAGAAGCGGCTCCATTGCCTGGCCTCATGCCATGGCTTTTGAGTCTTATCTAATGGCACCTTCCACAGGATCTTCATCTTCCAGGCACTGTTCTGTGCATCTTCAGAGGCATATGGCTACAACTGTAACAGTTGCCAGCATCAGAAACCAGGCCCAGGCAGTAATAGCAGAGGGAATGAGTATCAGAGATGGACACACAGCACCTAGAGACATAGGCCTCAAACTTGCTAACCGCAGGCTTCTTGGCTTTGGATTTTTCAATTTTTTTTTAGAACATTAAATTTTTGTTGAGGGGACTGCCGAGGCAACAACAGTGAAAAAAGAATTGCAAATGTGACTTGAGGCAGAAATAAGTCCAGAAACAACACCAAAAAGGAAAAAAAAAATTAAGAGAAACTGGGAACACTTCCATACATTAACTCAGAAAAAGATAGTCTGAGGGGCTGATGAGGCAGCATGCATGTGTGAGAACACCGCATATGTTCAGTAAGATTTTTACTAAGCTGTGAGAGCTGGGTCTGTGTTGGTGATGTCGTTGGATAATGTCACCCATGTGTTAAGGCTGATTCACGGCTGCCTGTCAATGGAGAAAAAATTGTACCATTACTACAGAATTTAATGCACGCTCATAAATTATCATTCACAAACATTTTCTGCAAATCTTTTCTTGTTAAAAAAACCTTTATTAAAAATGAAGTATTGGGAAAAACAAAATAAAAAAACCACACACAGTACTACAAAACAAAATGGACAAAGTATGAACTGTGCACAATTTTAGCAAAAACAAACTGCTTGTTTAGGTGCAGGTACATTGTTGAGCTACTAGGGGAGAAAAGTGTTACCAATCTATAAGCGATACTCATCTCACTTAACACTGGAAGTTTCAGCTTTGCAGGAGGCTCCCCTTCAATTGCCTGGGCAATTGTGACATTAGGTTTTAAAACACCCACTGCTCTAGAATTTGAATCATTCCAGTTTTACTTTGAGCCAAATTAGGCAATGCTGATTCTTAAGTGAACAGGTATAACTCCAGGCTTCTTGCCTGTTTAGGAGTGGCTAGGTAAAAGTTACAATAGAAGCCTATTCAAAAGGCAATGTGAAAGAGAGAGTCTTGCTTCCTAATAATTACCAGAGGAAATTAGGGAACAAAGCAGAAATTAAATAAACAGAAAACATATTTAATAGGCAATATGCCAAGAAAAAGTTAGAAGGGCCAGACAGGGATGCAGATTTGTTTTCATCTATTTTGGTAGTTTTATGTGCGTACATCTTTTACATGCGTAAAAAAAAGGGGAATAAAAAAAATATAAATAAACACAAGAAAATAAAATATATCATGCATATTAAGTATATAACGCATGCACAAAATTCAAATTTATGCAAGTAAAAAAAATGACATTTAAGCACATAAACTATCAAAGTGAATGAAATAAAAAAAAATAACATATCAAAAAAGAAAAGGAAAAAAGGATGCAATGAATGAATAAACTGAAAATTGTACCATCCATCTCTAGTGGTTATTAGAACAGAAAGCGGATTTTTCAGTTCTGAAACATCAACAATGTACTTTATAATACAAATCACTTATCTCAGAGCCTGACGTAGAGAGTGCGCTCATGTTAGTGTCTGGTTGTATGCAAATTTTACTCTCGATTTAACTAACGTGGAGCTTTTGCGTACAAACAGGCACCAACAGGTATGTGCAAATTAGCACTCCATCATGCAAATCCTATGTTAACGAAGGCATTACCTATTTCTTCACAATGCAGAGCTGTGCCTGCTTAACTCACCTTTTCTTAGTAGTGAAAACAATTTTTAGTCAGAGATGGAGTTAAGTTTTCAGGGGTAGTGTTAGTCTATGGGCAAAAGCTGGAGTTCTGGTGCTAGGACCTACAATCTGGATTTAGTCACAGAAAATATGTTTTTTGCACAAAACATGGTTTTGAGAACATAAAACAGGACTGTGCATAAATCATCTTTTGTGCACAGAATACATGATATGTGCGCATAAAACAAAGGGTAGACTATAAAAAAAAGTCCTGGGGTGGGGGAGGGGAAAACAAAAACAGAAATATAAACTACAATACAGAAGCAGTAAGGCTTTTTGTGGGATAGTAAGAGTAATATGACTACTCCGCCTCCCAGAATGGGAGATGGGATGAACTGTAATCCAATGGGGCAGACGGTGCATGCAGTGCTCCTGCTCCTCTTTCCTCAGCTAGCAGTATCAGGTCTCCTGGATTGCCACAGGAATCCTGAACCCTTTACTTCCCCATAACCACATTAAAATATGAGATCAGTCCATGCAAAAGATCACATGCACATTTTAACTTGTGTTTTTGCACACAGTCTGTTTGGCATTTTTTTAAATTCCTGAACAATTAGAATAACATTAGCTTACTGCACTGGAAGTTAAACTTTGTTTTTAAATGTATGGATTAAGAAATTGTGAACTGAATTTCAGCACAGTTTTACCACACAGCTTACTATCAGCTTGATACTGTAAGGTGCGGTTGGAGATTAACTCGCTGTGGGCGCACAATCGGGACGCGTAAGGCGATCCTGCGATACAGTCTCCAGTTTCACGCGTCCTCAGCGCTTCTTGAAACCGACCCGTAACCTTTCCCGCACGCATGTAAATGATATGTAAATGAAGGAATTAGCTACTTAATGAACGAATTAGCTATTCCCTCTGATACTGTGACACGCGCTCCGACTATCGCTTTTTTTCCCTGCCGATATGCCGCGCGTTTAACCTGTTAGTTTACCGCCTACCCCTACCCCTGCGCTGGAGGCAGGAGTAAGGGTAAGCGGCAAACTTTCCCCCAGCCCCCGCTCACCTGCCCTGGCCGCGTCCATGGGTGCCGGTCTCCGGGGTAGCCCCAGTCCTCTCCCGCCTCCCGAAGCAAAAAAAAAAGCGAAAAAAAAAAATCCAATGCGGCCCTCCTCCGGACAGCGGCTCCTCTGCCTCCCAGCTGCCGGCGAAGATAGACGCCCGAAGCAAAAAAAAAAAGCGAAAAAAAAATCCAATGCGGCCCCACTTCGGCAGCCCCCCTTCGGCGGAGACGGCAGTGTAAAGCGAGACAGACCGTGGCGCGAGAAGAGAGAAGATGCAACTTACTCTGGACAGCGGCTCCTCTGCCTCCCAGCTGCCGGCGAAGATAGACGCCCGAATGGATGGCCCCTCGTGCAATTTGACCTCAAGGCGTGACATCGCATGCCGTGACGCCAAACGTCGTGACGTCACGCCTTGAGGTCAAATTGCACGAGGGGCCTACCCATTCGGGCGTTTATCTTCGCCGGCAGCTGGGAGGCAGAGGAGCCTCTGTCCGGAGGAGGGCTGGCTGGAGTAAGTTGCGTCTTCACTCCTCCTCTCCTTGCGCCCTCTCCGCCGAAGGTCCGTCTCGCTTTACACTGCCATCTCCGCCGTAGGGGGGCTGCCGAAGGGGAGCTGCCGAGGTGGGGCCGCATTGGATTTTTTTTTTTTGCTTTTTTTTTTTGCTTCGGATGGAGGGAGAGGACTGGGGCTGCACCGGAGACGGGACGCGGCCAGGGCAGGTGAGCGGGGGCTGGGGGAAAGTTTGCCGAGCATCGGAGAACATAACTGTCCACTTCCTGGTACCTGTCATTTCAAATGTCATTTGAAATGACAGATACCAGTGTGGCCGTGAAGCGTTAGGCCCGCGAACCCAGGATACTGTATAGGCGCTCTATACAGTAAAATGGGTTGCGCGGGCCTAACGCTTGCCTAAGGCTTCGCAGCCGCGGCATGCATTTGCATGCAATTTGAAGAGAGTATCGAGCGGTAGGTGAAGAGAACTGTGCGTGCGGGGAACGAGGGTGCGCCTGACACTGCTTCTACCGCGGCCTTAGAGTATCGATCTGTATGTTGGGTCCTCAGTTACCCAAATATCATGCATCTAAAGCCATTGAATATTTTTCTGATTTTTAGAATCAAACTGATCCAAGTCTCCCCAAAAGTGTTGACAGTGTAAGAACTAAATCACAAAGCAAAAAGATAAACACATCAGAGATAAATATTCAAAAGCATTTAGCTGGCTAACTCAGAAGTGCTCCAGGGATGTAACTGAGAGGAGTTAGCCAGCTAACTCTGTATTCAGATAACTTACAGGGTCATTTATCAAATAGCATTATTGCATGCAATAGCAGAGGCAGAGGGAGAGGGAGAGGGAGAGGGAGAGAGAGAGAGAGAGAACCGTAGTATACACATGCTAGATAGGTAGTTATATCTTTATGGGAAGCCCACTTAGTAACTTGAGGTGAGGTTTAGGTATTAGTGTAGAGGTTAGGGGCCACTTTGATATTCAAAGTGAGAAGTACGAACAGCACAGTGCTCTCTTGTGAAGATTTGATAACCTTTGGAGTGAGGAAACTCAGCCAAAGATGAGATTTATGCAATGTTCTCTCTCAACCTAGCTTGATGTTACCCAGGTAGAGCGTCCATCAAGTTAGGTTGAGAGAACATTGCACAAAGATGGCTAGGTTCTCTCTCTCTCCCGCTCCCTTACCCTCCCCCTCCCCCCCAGTGGTTGCATGTAGGAAATATCACAATTCTGGCACTTATCTCAAAATGCAAAAAAGTTATCACAATTTACAGTAACTTAGCACTTCACATAGGTATTAGCATAAACCACTTATTACCATAA
Source organism: Rhinatrema bivittatum (assembly GCF_901001135.1). NCBI lineage: Eukaryota > Metazoa > Chordata > Amphibia > Gymnophiona > Rhinatrematidae > Rhinatrema > Rhinatrema bivittatum. The sequence continues at coordinate 455,544,741 of NC_042617.1, read as the reverse complement.
AACATGCCCCTTTATCTATCACATGCAATATTTAGTGCATTTTCATAAATCCAGGCCTTAGCTGGCTAACCCCTAGATTCATCCAAAGGTTTTAATAATTCAGTGATAACAAAAAGGGGTGTGGTTATGGACATTTTGGAATTACCACACCATGCAGTATGATGTGATAAATCCTACTTTTGGAGAAAGAGAGAGAGAAAGAAAGAGAGAAAGAGAGAGAGAAACTATCTACAAGGCCCTTATAGTAGTTAAGTATTTAAATCTCTATAGGAGGGCCACCTAATAGGTCGAGGTGAGGTGTTAGTGGTGGTTTTGGGTTTAGGGGCCAGTTTTGCATGTAGAGTGAGACGTACAAACAGCACAGTACATCTTGGGAAAGATTTGACATCATTTGGAGTGAAGAAAGTCTAACAAAGATGAAATTTTGTACTATGTTCTCTCACCTTTACATGATGGTACCCTCTCACTACAAATGAAGTCAAATCTTCCCCAAGGTGAACTGTGCTGTTCGTACGTCTCACTCTACATGCGAAACTGGCCCCTAAACCCAAAATCACCACTAACACCTCACCTCGACCTATTAGGCAGCCCTCCTATAGAGATTTAAATAGATGCACACAGTGGAGTCCCTCTCTCTCTCTCTCTTACTCCACTCTACTCTTCTCCCCCTCCCCAAGCCCAGAAATGGCCAAAATACAATTCCAAAAATGTATCGCAACTTGCGTTATGGTCATTTCGGGCATATCACACAGCTTAACACCAGGGAAAATGGTGTAGTTATTTCTGGCGTTAAGACCATGCGATAGCATGCGTTATGCTATTACAATTTTTTATTTATTTATTTATTTAGTGATTTTTATATACCGCGGCACGGTGCAATGTCCCCTAATTTAACTAATTCCCACCCAAAACTCCTCCCCGATCCTGCCCCTCAAAAATTTTGCATTTGTGCCATGCACTACAGCATTTTTTGCATTCGTTATGGCGTTAATGTGTATGTCAATGCGTTTTGAAGAAATGGTCAGGCCAAAGACCTGTTCTAAAGTTAGCTGGCTATATTCAATAGTGCAGCTGCACTATTGAATATACCTCCAAAATTAGACGGATAAGTTTATCTGGCTAACTTTGCTATCAGGACTATGTCTGAATATGGTCCTCATCAGTGTATTTCCTGTTTATATGTAGTTTCAATAAGGAATGTCAACAGCATGACTGTTTTAGGCTGTGTGCTTGCTTGGGGAAAAATATTTTACTCCCTGGAGAATTCTGCACAAACAAATTTAAAATTCTGCAAAATTCTGCATACTTTATATTGGTCAAAATAACACATATATACATGACAGTCTTTAAGTAATTACTGGTAATTTAAAATATAATACAGAAAAGTTATTACTTAGATGCAGATTTTTAAATATTTTGAGCAGAATTTCTCTAGAACATCATTCTAAGAGTCTCTTCTACCCTCTCTCCCTACTCCCTTAGCCAGTCTCCTTTCACTTTGCCCTCTCAGGCATCAACTCCTCCACCTGCCACTATCTCTCCCCTCCTCCTCTGGGCTCAACCCCTTCCACTCTATCTCCACTCCCAGAGTTTGATCCCTTTCTCAATACTGTCCCTCACACAGGCTCCATCTGTCCCTCTCTCTCTCTCACATACACACAAAGGCTCCATCTCACTAAGGCACATACACACCCCTTCATACAGGCTCACTCACATGCACACATCCCTCATACAGGCTCCCTCTATCTCTCATGCACACACACACACCCCTTCATACAGACCCTCCCTCTCTCACAGACACATACACACACCATTATACAGGCTACTTCTCTTTCTCGCACCACATACACACCTCCTCATACAGGCTACCTCTTTCTCTTGCACACACCCCCAACACAGGCTCCATTTCTCTCTCATACATACACCCTCTCTCAAGCTACCAATATCTCTCACACAACTCAGCACACTGGCTCTTGCTCAACCCCCCCACACACATAGGCTCCCTCGCTCTCACACACATCCCTTCACACAGGCTCTATCTCACACATACACAAATCTCTTCACATAGACTATCTTTCTTACACATATACACAATCTCACACAGGATCCCTCTCTCACAAACAAGCACCCTCACATACACACAATCCCTTTTCACACACCAGCTCTCAATCTCTCACAAATAACACACTCCTTCACAATCTCCTCACATAGGATCCTTCTCTCTGGCACCCACATCCACGTACCCTGACACATGATCTATCTCTCACCCCCCCTGGTTTGCAGTCTTACACCACACACACACACACACATACAGATCCACTCTCTTCGGGGCCTGTTCCATCTTCACCGCGAGCGGGACGGCCTCCGCTCATGAGATGCCGAGGCCTGTTCCATCTTTGCTGCGAGTGGGACGGCCTCTGCTCACAGCACGCCAGGGCCTGCCAAATTTTACACAGAATCTGCGCAGGAGGGGAACTCTACAGAAATTTTGCACTCCACAGTAACGCAGAATTCCTCCAGTACTAATCGTTTGACTTGTAGGTGAACCAGTGTTGACTCTTGTATCTCAGCCATGGGTGATAGTATTGGGACAGGACTGTCTGGAAGAGCCCCGCACCAGAAAGCAAAAAGAATTTAAAATTCTGTGCAATGCAAATTAAACCACCAACCATGGGAATAAAAATAAACAACTTTACAAATGACATTTAGTTAAATATGCACAATTTTATTTATTGAAGAGATCAGGACAAAACATTAAACCATATACATAACAATCAAAGCACCAGAGGCAATAAAACCCCACCATGCATGTCATCACCAATTGTCCTCCTATAAAAGGTACTTGGGGGGAAAAAAAAAAGGCCTTCTTGTCACAGCACCAACTCAGCACCATCTTCAGAGTGTAAAAAAAACACTTCTTTTTATTACCAAAATAGAACCAAGGCAGATCAGCTGCAGCTTTGTCTCTTGATCAAGAACCATGAACCCTCATCTTCTGTATATTTTGACCAAAACTTTCCTGCGAGGCAGGCAAATAGTGTCCAATAGTCAAATGCCAAGTAGCTGTACGCACATGCCACATACTATAATTAAAGCACAAATTCAAGTAACATTTACATACTACGGAAGTCCACATGTACCTACCAAAAACATGACCACTTTCACAAAACATATACAGGCAGTATAATCAGAACAACTGAGGTACTAGAAAACACAAATATTTATGCCAAGAGATTTCAATATCATATCGCATTATAAAAGCAGTAATAAAAACAGGTGCCAATCTAAAATTTAAAAAAAAAACAAAACTACCTAGAAAAGCCAAACAAAAAAAAAAAGTTATCCAGGGACAGAAATACCTGAACAGACACACACAAAATAAGGTGTTAACTACAGCATGTAACATGTCATCCTAAGTCAACCCGTAATTGAAGTACTGGCTTAATACATCACTACTGTGACATTTTTCCTCAATAAATATCATATAATTCTTGACAATACAAAGGTGCATACTAATGTGTGTGTTTCTTTTGTGGGGAGTTGTCCTTATTATATGAATTATCAGCTTATTAACACCCTTGCCTTTATATCAGACCCAAAGGGATTTTGTTGTTGGGTTTTTTTTTTTTTTTTTTGCCTTCTAAGACTAGAATCTGCTATTAGATAAGTGCCGATTCAACAAAAAATGCCAAACGTCACGGAGTGCTTTACGCGTGTGTAAACCCTGAATGAGTCCAACCGAACAGCTAACTCAGGGGTTACAGTGCAAAAGTGTAAGGCACCCTGTACTGCCTGAAATCTATTGCTGGTTCAGGCCTTTCCTCTTTTTTCTCCCACTATGTGCCTTTGAGAAGAATTCTCCCAAAAATGGATAAAGGTTTAGGAAGGATCAAAAAAGACACTTGCCATACACACAAAATGGGAGAAAACCCACACTTTTGATAAGGTTATTGTTTGTATTTTTATTTCTAGAAAAGGCACCATCTAGTCAAAGGGCTTTTTTTTTTGCCCCTTTAGCTATTAAGTGCAGCATGGCAAATGTGGAAGCCAGTATTTCAAACCCTGTTTATTATTTTCAAAAGATTGTATTTTTTAAGTAATTATATATATTTTTATTTCTTTAAATTTATTATTATAGCAGTTAATCGAAGGTTGAATTATAATAGCTTCCTGCAACGAATCATTTGACACAAAAACAGAACAGCTTGTTAAAAACAACAGTTACTTCCCCTTACGGGAACAAAGCATTAAAATGCCATTTCCTGACAAGAATACTAAGTAGTTTATGTAGAAGAAACAGGAGATGAAAATACCTATCAAGAGACATGAACTGAACTTTGTTTTAGCACCCACTTTTCATGTCAGTCTGTGTGTTCAGCTTTTTAAATTTATTCCATCAAAATATAAAGACAAACCCAATTGTACCTTCCCTGAATAATGGGCAAACATATCTTAACAGTGCGATGCCAAGATGTACGCCGACGCAAAATATTTTGTATCTGATGTGGACTGCAACTACCATACTGAAACAAAAACAGGAGTGATAAAGCTGCACCAGAAATGGCATGGGCAGTCTCCTTGGCTCCATAAGGTGAGAAGCTACAATTGCTCCATGCTGCCTTTTCTCCAAATCCAAATTAACTTGATAGCAGAGCCCTGCCCTCCCCCCCCCCCCCCCCAACCCACCAAGTCTCCCCCATGCTACATTTGTATAACAGTTTCTTGTGGGTATTCTCTCTCGAGCCAAGGAACTCTGAGAAACCCCACGTTGCTTCCAAGCTAGGCCAATGTAGGATGTGAATAATACAGTCAGGAAGGACTCCTTCATGTGGCCGCGTCCAGGTTCAGTACCTTCTGAACACCTGTCTTTGTGCTCAGTTAAAAAATGGGTCTAAATCCTCATCCATGTTGACGTCAGGCACCAGCTGATCAGACACTTCTTTAGCACCATATCCTGAATTAGATGCATTGAAATCCGTTGAAAACCAAGGATGGTCCAGAATTTCCTGCGAGGTCAGCCTTTCTGATGGCTCCCGGCGCAGGATGCTACGTATGAGGCATTTGGCCTTGGGGGATAGTGTCTCTGGAATGTTAAACTGCCCACGCCGAATCTTGCTGAAGAGGGAACTGGGCTCAATGTCATGAAAGGGATAGCGTCCAACTAACATTGTGTAAAGCATAACTCCTAGACTCCACACATCTGCTGCTTTGCCCGAGTAACTGCCACTTGTGTTCAGGATCTCCGGGCTTACATAGGCTGGGCATCCATGTTTATCAGAAAGAGAGTCATCATCCCCCTGTAAAATGTAAGCATCTTCCAGACTTTCCAACTTTACTCTGGTCCTGTGTGGTGAGAAGAAAAAAAAAGTTTATATAAAATTCAAATAATTCCACAATTTTCTTATTAACATTGCATGCTATAAATATTCTTAATGAAATCAGGATCTGGATCCTTAACTCAGAAAGGCAAATCAGATACAACTAGTCTGTAACAGTTCAGTGGACCACAGAGCTCCCTTTTAGGGGTTTAAAGCAGACTAAGAAAAAAAGCAGTATTTTACCACTTGCTCAGTGAGGATATATACGTTTTGCCAGCTATGCATGGAAACTAGAAACATGTGAGAACACACTCTTTAAATGACTGGTCTTTGCCAATAAAGAAGTGAAAATTTTCAGTCATTATACTATGTATAAAAGTACTCTGATCCTTATAGGTACTAGTCACTGCTATTATCATCACAAACATAAAAAAGAATTACTTCTAATTAAACACATCAACATAGGCCTATATGTAAATATAGGATAGATGGCAAATGGGTGAGAGAGAAAAGAGAGGGCAAAAAAGGATGGAAGATATTTCTTTTCCATTCAAAGAGTAGAAGGTAGAGTTACAGGGCCAATTAGTGATCCTAACATTTTATAAACTTCGAAATCCATATTCACACATTATCCAGCTGAACAAGTTAGCCAGATAAACATATCCAGCTAATTTTGCCAAGATATTCAGTGGTGCAAATCTAGTACTGATTGTATTTGGCTATCTTATAGTTAATCAGATACGTTTATTCGGCTAACCATCGGCCAGCCAAATAGCTATCCTAAACTAAGCCAGATAGGTATCTTTGCTCCAGAATGTCCCCATTCAACACCTCACTTAACTGGCTGTTTATCTTCATTAGAGATTTATAAATCGCTTACGCTGAAGCAATGGGCAATATACAATAAAACATACATAAAATAAAATACATTAAGTCAATGAAGACAAAAACAAAGGCAAACCTCATCAGACAACAATAATGCACAGTAACAGAATCAAGACAAGCTATTTCCCTAACCTTCAGTAACACAATACTTAGGCCTATTAAAGCAGGTTGTTATCAATAACAACCTGTACCATACACTGGCTATGAGTCTGCCAGTCTAAACAAAAATATTTTTAACAGGCTTTTAAACATTTTTGATCAGTCGGTCACATGTTTTCTGGAAGTGAGTTCCAAATTATGGGGGCAGCCAAAGAAAAAGTATTTTCTCTGGTTTCAGGCAGCCGTACCTGTTTAGGGGAGGGGTTGTCTAGCAAACCTCTCTGAGGAGAGTGGAGAACACAAGTAGGGTAGTACATAGCATTTGCTCAAGGAAAATATTTAAGTTGCAATAAACTGTGCACTATGGGCAGGATTTTAAATACCCCGCTGGCGCGCCTATTTTGCATAGGCCGCCGGCGCGAGCACAGCCCCGGGACGCGCGTAAGTCCCGAGGCTTCGTAAAAGGGGCGGGGAGGGGGCGTGTTCGGGGATGTGTCCGGGGTCAGGGGCGGTTCGGGCGGGACTGGGGGCGTGGCGCTGGCCCGGGGCGTGGTCGAGGCCTCCGGACCATCCCCCAGGTCGGTCCGGAGATTTTGTTGGCAGATTTACGCCTGCTTTCAGCAGGCGTAAATCTGCCAACAAAAGGTAGGGGGGGTTTAGATAGGGCTGGGGGGTGGGTTAGGTAGGGGAAGGGAGGTGAAGGTGTGGGGGGGTGGAAAGAAAGTTCCCTCCGAGGCCGCTCTGATTTCGGAGCGGCCTCGGAAGGAACAGGCAGCGCATGCCGGGCTCGGTGCGTGCAGGTTGCACAAATGTGTGCCCCTTGCGCGCGTCGACCCCGGATTTTATAAGATACGCGCGGCTACGAGCGTATCTTATAAAATCCAGCGTACTTTTGTTCGCGCCTTGTGCGTGAACAAAAGTACGCGCTCACGCAAAATTATAAAATCTACCCCACTGGGCCGGATTTTAAATGTCCTGCGCGCGTAAATCCGGCCGGATTTACGCACGCAGGGTCCTCGCGTGCCGGCGCGCCTATTTTGCATAGGCCGCCGGCGCGCACAGCCCCGGGACGAGCGTAAGTCCCGGGGCTTCGTAAAAGGGGAGGGGGCGTGTCCGGGGTCAGGGGGCGGGACCGGGGTGTGGCACCGGCCCAGGGGCATGGTCGAGGCCTCCAGACCAGCCCCCGGGTGGGGTGATGGCGCGCCAGCAATCCGCTGGCGCGCGCAGATTTACATCTGCTTTCAGCAGGCGTAAATCTGCCAACAAAAGGGGGGGGTTTAGATAGGGCCGGGGGGGGGGTTCGGAGTGGCCTCGGAGGGAACAGGCAGCGCGCGCCGGGCTCGGCGCGCGCAGGTTGCACAAATGTGCACCCCCTTGCGTGTGCCGACCCCGGATTTTATAAGATACGCCAGCATACTTTTGTTCGCGCCTGGTGTGCGAACAAAAGTACGCGCTCGCGCAAAATTATAAAATCTACCCCTATCAGTGCAGTTTTAAATCGAACATTGTAGTGAACTGGCAACCAATGTAGCTCATACAGAACTGGAGTAACATGATATCTAGCATTCCTCCCTGAAGTAAGCAGTATTGCTGAATTTCCTAGTAACTGCAAGGCCTTTAAAGAAGAGGCCTGGAGACCAATGTAAATTCCATTACAATAATCAATCATGGGGGGATCAAAACCTGAACAACTAAGCAAAAGAAGCAGCATGGATTCACCAGGGGAAGGTCCTGTCAGTCGAATCTAATTGATTTCTTTGATTGGGCGACTAGAGAACTGGATCAGGGAAGAGCACTCGATGTAATTTATTAATTTATTTATTTAAAATCTTTTCTATACCGTTGCTAAGTTATATACCATCACAACGGTTTACATGTAGGCACATAAATTAAAATAGGTGAATGGTTACACTATAACATTCTAACAGGTGCCAAATAGATTTGGTTACAATATATCATAAAAGACAATCGCTTGATTAGTGATGTAGGTCCTGACCATGTGTAACAGTACATACTAATCACAGGTAAAAATTCACAGTCTCTGTGTTTTACTACTACGTTCGTTGTGAAATAGAGTTATTAGTACTATCATGCTCATTTTGAGAATAGTGCTGTGTGCTGGCGCTCTTCTGCCTATTCCTGTATATTTTTCTATTCTCCGTTCTCTTTGTAGAATGCTTGTTTAAAAAGCCATGTTTTTAAACTTTTTTTAAAGGTTTTGAGATCTCTTTGTAATCTGATCTCTAGGGGCATTGTGTTCCATAGTGTAGGGCCTGCTAAAGATAAGGCTCTTTCTCTCACTTGGGTTAGTCTCGCTGTCTTTACAGAAGGAATGGTTAATAGTGCTTTGTTTGCAGATCGAAGATTTCTGGATTTTAGTAAAGCTTTTGATACAGTCCTGCACAGAAGACTCATCAACAAAATGAGAAGCTTGGGAGTCAGTTCCAAGATGTTGGCGTGGATTACAAACTGGTTGCCGGATAAAAGACAACGGGTGATGGTAAATGGAACCTACTTTGGAGAGAGAATGGTGTTAAGTGGAGTGCCACAGGGATCGGTGTTGGGACCGGTTCTGTTCAACATCTTCGTGAGCGACATTGCAGAAGGGATAGAAGGTAAAGCTTGTCTATTTGTGGATGATACTAAGATCTGCAACTGAGTGGACACGCTGGAAGGAGTATAGAGAATGAGATGGAATTTAAGGAAGCTGAAAGAGTGGTCGAAGATATGGCAGCTGGGATTCAATGCCAAAAAATGCAGGGTCATGCATCTGGGGTGTGGTAATCCAAAAGAACTATATGCGTTGGGGGGTGAAGGGCTGATGTGCACGGAGCAGGAGAGAGACCTTAAAGTGATAGTGTCTAACGACCTGAAGTTGACGAAGCAGTGTGACACGGTGATTGCCAAAGCCAGAAGAATGCTAGGCTGCATAGAGAGAGGAATATCTAGTAAGAAAAGGGAAGTGATAATCCCCTTGTACAATAGGGGTGTGCATTCGTTTGCAACGTATTGGCAATCCGCAACGTATATGCCATATTCGTTGTATTCGTGGGGGTCACGAAATGTATGGCGAACCCCCACAAATGCAACGTATCACTAATGAATAAACCCCCACCTTCCTGAAACCCCCCCCAAGACTTGACAAAAGTCCCTGGTGGTCCAGCGGGGGTCCTCGAGCGATCTCCTGCACTCGGGCCGTCGGCTGCCAGTATTAAAAATGGCGCCAATAGGCCCTGTGACATAGTAAGGGCAAAGGCTATCGGCCTTTGCCCTTACAGAAACCCCTGTGATTGTTCCATGCTTTCTTGAATTCAGATATTGCCCATGTCTCTACCACCTCCAATGGGACACTATTCATATATCCACCATCCTTTCAGTAAAGAAATACTTCTTTAAATTTCTCCTCAGTGTACCCCCTTTTACCCTCATCCCATGACTCCTCATTCCAGAGCCTCCTTTCTGTTGAAAGAAACCTACCTCCTGTACACTGATATCTCTATAAAATGTCATTCTCTCATATCTCCCCTCTCTTGCCTGTTCTCTAGGGTATACATGTGTAGATCTTTAAGTCAGTCCTTATATGCTTTACAATGAAGTTCACTGACCATATTACTTGCCCCCTCTGGACTTACTCCATCTTGTTTATATCCTTTTGAAGGTATGGTCTCCAGAATTGAACAATTCATTTTAATTTGTTTAAGATCTGATTTCACAAAGGCACACAGCCTAGCATATTTTCTTAAATGAGGTTTATTGATTATGATTATTAACAAAATTATAATCAAGGATGGAAAAATGTAACACTTTCTTATTAGCAATTTTGAAAAGGACAGGAAATAATACTGTAAATAGGGGAATAGCAGTGTAAGAGTACTGAAGGTCCTGGAACTAATCTTGGAAAACACTGGTCATACTACAAAAGGAAAAACACTTGCTGTGTGTTGAGATCTGAGCTAAATATCCATCCAATTGTACAGAATCAATTTTCATGTGTCTGAACTCAATATGAAAACCCAATTAAATGTTTGCTACTTACATCAATTTGATTACTCATCCTATTTAACTCCACGGTGGGTTATACAATTATCAATAAACATTGTCAGGAACCAACAAGAGAGGGAGCTATTTTAGATTTAATTCTTAGTGGAATGCAGGATTTGGTGAGAGAGGTAACGGTGGTGGGGCCACTTGGCAATAGTGATCATAACATGATCAAATTTAAACTAATAACTGGAAGGGGGACAATAAGTAAATCTACAGCTCTAACACAAAACTTTCAAAAGGGAAACTTTGATAAAATTTATTTTATTTATTTATTATTTTTTATATACCGACATTCGATCTGAGATATCACATCGGTTTACATTCAGGTACTGTAGGTACCTGAGGAAAATAGTTAGAAAAAAACTGAAAGGTGCAGCTGCAAAGGTTAAAATTGTTCAACAGGCATGGACATTGTTTAAAAATACATTTCTAGAGGTGCAATCCAGATGTATTCCACGCATTAAGAAAGGTGGAAGGAAGGCAAAACGATTACCGTCATGGTTAAAAGGTCAAGTGAAAGAAGGTATTTTAGCCAAAAAAACATCCTTCAAAAATTGGAAGAAGGATCCATCTGAAGAAAATAGGATAAAACATTAAGCATTGTCAAGTTAAGTGTAAAACATTGATAAGACAGGCGAAGAGAGAATTTGAAATGAAGTTGGCCATAGAGGCAAAAACTCATAATAAAAACTTTTTAAAATATATCCGAAGCAAGAAACCTGTGAGAGAGTTGGTTGGACCATTAGATGACCGAGGGGTTAAAGGGGCTCTTAGGGAAGATAAGGTCATTGAAGAAAGACTAAATGAATTCTTTCCTTCCGTGTTTACTAATGAGGATGTTGGAGAAATACCAGTTCCGGAGAACGTTTTTCAAGGGTGATGAGTCAGATGAACTGAACCAAATCACTGTGGACCAGGAAGATGTAGTAGGCCAGATTGACAAACTAAAGAGTAGCAAATCGCCTGGACCGGATGGTATGCATCCTAGGGTACTGAAGGAACTAAAAAATGAAATTTCTGATCTATTAGTTAAAATTTGTAACCTCTCATTAAAATCATCCATTGTACCTGAAGAATGGAGGGTGGCCAATATAACCCCAATATTTTAAAAGGTCTCCAGGGGCGATCCAGGTAACTATAGACCAGTGAGCCTGACTTCAGTGCCGGGAAAAATAGTGGAAACTATTCTCAAGATCAAAATCGTAGAGCATATAGAAAGACATGGTTTAATGGAACACAGTCAACATGGATTTACCCAAGTGAAGTCTTGCCTAACAAATCTGCTTCATTTTTTTGAAGGGGCTAATAAACATGTGGATAAACGTGAACAGATAGATGTAGTGTAGTTGGATTTTCAGAAGGCATTTGACAAAGTCCTCATGAGAGGCTTCTAAGAAAACTAAAAAGTCATGGGATAGGAGGCGATGTCTTTTCATGAATTACAAACTGGTTAAAAGATAGGAAACAGAGAGTAGAATTAAATGGTCAATTTTCTCAGTGGAAAAGTGTAAACAGTGGAGTGCCTCAGGGATCTGTATTTGGACCGGTGCTTTTCAATATATATATATATATATATATATATAAATGATCTGGAAAGGAATATGATGAGTGAGGTTATCAAATTTGCAGATGATACAAAATTATTCAGAGTAGTTAAATCACAAGCGGATTGTGATACATTACAGGAGGACCCTGGGAAAGGGTGAGGTCCATCTGCAAACCTGGAAGATCAAGGCGATCACCTGGGTGCCAGTCCTGCAAACAGAAGCAAAAGTGAGATCATTCCTGGGCCTTATGGGGTCCTAAAGAACGTTTATCCCCAATTACTCGGAGAAGGTAGAGTCTCTCACAAGGCTGTTGTTGAAGAATGCACCAGAGAAGTTCCTGTGGTCAGCTGAAGCATAGAAGGACTTCCAAGCTCTGAAAAAGACGATATGCTCTGAACCGGTCCTAAGTCCAGATTCCACCACACCCTTCACGCTGCAGACCAATGGCTCAGAAGTAGGCTTGGGAAAAGTCTTAGTCAAGGAGAAGGATGGTCAAGAACATCCTGTAGCTTACATTAGCGGGTGCTGATGCCACGGGAGAGGTGTTACTCAGCAGTGAAGAGGAAGGCCTTGGCAGTCAAGTGGGCCTTAGAGGCTTTGTGCTACCTGCTGGGACTGCAGTTCACACTCATAATGGACCATAAACTGCTCCTATGGATGAATAGAAACAAGGAGTCCAATGTGAGGATGATGAGATGGATCCTGGTCCTACAATCTAACTATAAAATACAACAGGGCAGGCAGGGGAAACACCAATATACATTTCCTGTCTAGAGAGGTGTCCCTAGTACAGACAGGCACTCATCCCAACAAGGCTGAGCTATATGAAACTCCCTCAGACTATCTTAAGGGACTGGGCACAGCTGTCTCACCTGGGCCTCCTTAAGATCCAGATCCACAGGGAATCCTGGGTAAAGGGGGAAGTCCCTCACCAGAGTATAAGAACTAGGGCCTAAGAAGGGTTAAGGAGGCCCTGGGGTGCAGGCAGGAAGCCACTGTGTAAGAAAACCTGCTATATATGATACCTTTGTATTACCTGAACTTTAAGGTGAGCTGCATCATTTGTTTGCTTTGTACTTTGTTTTCACTGTAAATAAATTACACAAAAGGGAAACAGCCAGAATCTGCCTCTTTATTTCTCTGACTGTTTCCAAGCCACTATTGCCCAAGTTACTACACAGCCCTTCTTCGGACCTTTTGTTAAAAGTCAAGTAATTTATTTCTTGTTGCATATACACTGGCAAGGAGTTCCAAAAGAACAGCGCACAACAGAATGTGCTTTGCCTGGTCAAAGTCAATTTCATCTCCCCCCAGACTGGGCATATTTAGCAAGAGTTGCTGAGATGAACGTAGAACTCCCAAGAGGATCATAGCTGCTCAAAAAGAAAACAAATCAAAGTCTCAAATTTTGTCCTCCCTCTTACAGACAACCAATAAAGTTTCTCCAGTTAAAGGATAACATGATCACTGTCCTTTTTTTTCCTCTTAATATTAATCTCACTGCAATGTTCTGTAGTAACTATAAATGCCTGATGTTCTTCTCAAGCAACCCCCAATACACACTATTACAATAATCAGTTCTGTTCTTAATGAGTGCACTATCATGGCAAGATCCTTCTTTTCAAGGAAACACTACATCATTGGATCATGCAGAATTTAGCAGATGACACTAGCACTACCAAGAAGATTTGTTTTTCCAGCAAAAGAGTGTGGGATCCAATAAGATTCCTAAACTTCTAACAGAAATTAATGGCAGTAGGTGCCTCTGGTCCTACATCTTCTCCAAAACCTAGGCTGGAACCATTTAATTTTTATAAAGAGAGGTTTGGAATGATCAGTAACCAATGGCTGCCCAAGAAGTGGTCCTGTAACTTTTATGTGGTTTCCTAGCTTCTTGGCTTTATAACATTATTTCTTTATTATTCCCTATGTTTCGTGTTCTGGCAATTAATCACGCATGCCTTAGGAAGAGGGAAGTTCAAGCTTATTAAGTCGACTACAATGCAACCAACAGTCTGCAAAAATGCCAGCCACCACCTTCATGGCTGTGGCCTGGGAGAATATTTAGAGTAAGATCAATCACAAACCAAAATGATGACTAAGCAAAAAAATCTACAATTCAACCTCAGGGAAGCACAGAAAACCTATCATAGATTTGCTCTCCTCTCAGAAAGATAATAAATTGTTAAACAAATACAGACACACACATATTATGCACCCTTTCCCATCCTCCAATAAAAAGAAAATAAAAAATAAATAAGTAAACATGTATGAAACAATGAATCAGTTTTAAAGCTGGATTTTCATAAATGTAACCTAACCATTGTTTTTACGTTGTCACTTTCAAATCAAATGAATCCTGCTATAGTGACAAGAAGCAATGAACTATTTTATTCCAAAGTAACCAATGGCTGCCCAAGAAGTGGTCCTGTAACTTTTATGTGGTTTCCTAGCTTCTTGGCTTTATAACATTATTTCTTTATTATTCCCTATGTTTCGTGTTCTGTTGCTCTCATTTATCATCAATTCTTCCAAGGTTAATTTCTGATTTTAAACAAACACATTGCAAGTTGCTGGTATTGTGCACAAGTCAGTGCTAAGAGAGAGAAAATAGAATATGATACAAGTTGCAGCACACAGACAGTTCAACCAAAGAAACACTTCTGAAGCTGAGATAACCTAAAAGGGGGGGGGGGGGGGGGGGGGGGGGGGGGGGGAAGAGCAAGTGATTATTAAAATGATGTAAATTCCCATTTTCCCAGTGTTTTAAGGCCACACCCTAGGTGTAAACCAAAAAGGTGTGGATATGGAAACTGGATTCTCTGAAGACAAGCAGGTTCACTGAGTCACACAAATGGGTCACATGACATTGCTGTCCTGTAACACTCTTGTGTGACTGGTGTGCTGCTGTCCTCAGAGAACACCTGTTACGAGTGAACAATTCTGCTTCGTCCAACCCTGCTGAGAAAGTTTTATAAAATGACAATTTGCACGTCTGCTATTGCATATGGATTCATAAACCCATATTAACTATTGTGGCGAGGCATTAAACTGCCAATATTAATTGAAATGATTAGGAGTCATGCCCGCTCTGCCCAGGTTAGAGGATCCCCCTGACCCCCTCCCACTCCCATCATGGGGGAAAGCATAACATTTTTGGTTAATTGATTAAAGCCTCTATGTGCAGAACATTAGGGATGGAGAGAGAAGGCCTGCCCCCCTCCCTCTACAAACGGCAGGAAGTCCTGCCTCAGTCATAAAAAGATGCCCTGTGCTCAGGCGCTGCTGAGCATCTTTTTGCCTGGAATGCTTACAGGTATGCCTTCACATCACGGTGAGCATTGGAAAAATAGTCTCAATACTAATTTAAATCTGTCTGCTCAACCTGTACACACTCCTGCCAGTTACCCAGTCAGTGATGGATTTAGAGTAGCCAATTTTAGAATAAAGATTTTAAAAAGACAGCAGCCAGGTTATCACTCTTCCCCTCCCCCTCCAAAAAAAATAACCTAATTAGATGAAAATAAATCCAGTTATTCCAATATTTGTTCTTCTACAGATTCTCAAAATTATTTTCTTCCAATCCTTAAAATGCTTTTGAAAATATGAATCAAACTAAAACCCGATGCATTGCATTCATTAGATGTTCATTTCCTCTGAATTTGTGTTTTGCAAACTGCTTAAGGATCATATGCAGTACTAGATTATGTGAGATCTTAAATTTTTATCCCATGGTTGTGGCTATTCCTCCAGATGTTCATCTGTTTTTGTCCAGGGAGCCAAAATTTTAAGCACTTTGTTTGGCAGCGATGGTGCCATTGAAAGAGGTAGTACATGTTTAGAGATGATGCTCTTCCTACTTTTACAGAAAGAACCACCCCTGCCCAAAAAAAACCCCACTGTTTCTTCTAAAAAAGCATTCTTATTATAAAAATAAGGTAATTGCAAATGATGACTCCTGGTGCCAGGATTTAGATTTGATTACCCGTCCAAACCCATGCTCAAGGTGTGTTACTGTTCAGATACAGTAGGTAGGTCTTTTCACCAGAGGGCTTACCATCCAAGTTGGTATCTGAGGCATGAGAGGAAAAGTGAGAAGCTTAAGGTCACAAAGAGTGTCCATGGCAGAAGCAGGATCCCAGAAGTCAAGGAGGAGGAAGCTACCAGTTCAAAACATAAAGAGAAGGCTGGCCCACAGCAGCTTGCGGGCACTCAATGGCTTGAGTAACTGTCAACCAGAGCCATAGGCCTACATCATCATTCACATGTTATCTCCTCCAACAAACATGTTGTGAGGCACAGGCCTGAGAGGTGCAGGCTTATAAAGCTAGAACAGGTATTTAATACCTACTTTTCTTTCATAGCCCAGAACTTTTATTTTGGGGTTAGACTCCCATGTACAAAATAAAGCATCATAGCTGATAATTTAAAAGAAAATCAATAAATGGTTAACATTTTTGTTCTAATATTTGGTTTCTGATGAGATGCTGTTGTTAAAGATCAACACTTAAATTATTAGCAAATATTATGCTACCATAAGCCGTTTCCCATTGATGAAGAGATGACACCCTACCTTCCCAGATGAAAAGAAATCTATGAGGGTTTTGTCAAACTGCTAGAAAATGTTCAGAAGTTCTGAATATTTGGTAAAAGAGCTAAGGTTTGATTAGGTTTCTGAAAACTACTGATTTTGCATGAACTGTTCCCAAGAAGGTAAAAAAAACCAAAAAAAAAACCCCCTAAACCCACCCCAACCCTTTAAAACTAACCCCTTAGCTTTCCCCACCCTCCCGACGCCCCCAAAAACTTTTTACAGGTACCTGGTGGTCCAGTGGGGTCCCGGGAACGATCTCCCGCTCCGGGCCATCCTCCCGCTCCCGGGCCGTCAGCTGCCACTAATCAAAATGGCGCCAATGGCCCTTGTTGTAAAGGCCATGGCTGCCACTAATCAAAATGGCGCCAATGGCCCTTTGCCCTTACCATGTGGCAGGGTATCCGTGCCATTGGCCGGACCCTGTCACATGGTAGGAGCAATGGATGGCCGGCGCCATCTTGTGCTCCTACCATGTGACAGGGGCTGACCAATGGCACCAGTAACCCCTGTGACATAATAAGGGCAAAGGCTATCGATGTCATTTTGAATACTGGCAGCCGACAGTCCGAGTGCAGGAGGTCGCTCCCGGACCCCCGCTGGACTTTTGGCAAGTCTTGTGGGGGTCAGGAGGGTCCCCCAAGACTTGACAAAAGCCCCTGATGGTCCAGCGGGGGTCCGGGAGCGATCTCCTGCACTCGGGCCATCGGCTGCCAGTAATCAAAATGGCACCGATAGCCTTTGCCCTTACTATATCACAGGGGCTACCGGTGCCATTGGTCAGCCCCTGTCACATGGTAGGAGCACAAGATGGCGCCGGCCATCCAGTGCTCCTACCATGTGACAGGGTCCGGCCAATGGCACGGACACCCTGTCACATGGTAAGGGCAAAGGGCCATTGGCGCCATTTTGATTAGTGGCAGCCGACGGCCCGGGAGCGGGAGGACGGCCCGGAGTGGGAGATCGCTTCCGGGACCCCACTGGACCACCAGGTACCTGTAAAAGGTTTTTGGGGGCATCGGGAGGGTGGGGGAAGCTAAGGGGTTAGTTTTAAAGGGTCAGGGTGGGTTTAGGGGTTATTTTTGTGTGCCGTTTTTCCTGCCCTCCCCCAAAATGATAAGGGAACCCCCACGATCAATATCGTGGGGTTTTCCTATCGTTTTGGGGGAGCCCCCGATTTCTGCCAATTTGGAAAATATTGACGATATTTTCAATCGTCCAAAGCCTGATTCACATCCCTAATATTCAGCGAAATTTCCATGTCTCTAAATACCTAATCTTTTCACAGTCTGTTCTCTACATATTTCTGCCTCATTTTTCCCCAAACTCTTCTCTCTAAACTTTTATATTTCTTTGCTTTGCTCTCTTGCCTCTAACTTCTCCATGTTCCTTTCTTCTCTCTTTTCTCCTATCTTCTCTTCTCTTAACCTCCCCTCCAGGCTGCTGTGAACTGGACAAGATGACTATTTTATGGCTCAGGGAGCCCAAAATGCAGCAGTTCAAAGATCCAAGCAGCCTCCCTGACTCCGGACCCTCCAGCTATAGGCACAATCACAGAAAGGAGGTGAAAATAATTCCAGAGCCTCTGCTGCAGCAGATTCTCTTGCAGCGCTGCTCTCTGCAAGCAGGTCCCGCAATGTGTGATTTTTTTCAGATCAACAGTCTCTTTCTCGCAAGAGAGGAAGATACCACCAGTGGGAGAAGGAACACTACAGTGCAAAAGATGCCATGCCTAGCCGATACTACTTTAACATAAAAAGCAAAACCTGAATCTAACTCCTTTGGATATAAAATATAAGTATGTATATATCTATATCTCTATTTATATATCGCTCCCTGAATGGGGGTGAGAGAGAGAGGCCACACACAGAGGGCCTTCAACTAATCATCAACTGTGAAAATAAAGAGATGCCAAAAACTCTCTCTGTATGTTAAGCAGGTCCCTGTTTTAGCCAATTTCAGGAAACAGCAAACACAAAAAATACCAAACAGTTGTACTAAAATTCAAAATTTCTTAGAACTGGTAACACCTTCAACAGCCAAAACACACACAAAAAAATTTTTTAGGATTCACCTGCTTTATATAGATTTAATTTTTGAAGAGCTACTGCTGTTAAAAATTATCAAAGCCCTCCCTTTCGTAACCACCACCACCTATGCTGATCCTTCTCGGGATCCTGCACAGGCATCGCACTCATGTCTACAAAGTTTGACCAAAAAAAAAAAACATTTGAAGAAATAAATTCATCAAACATCCAAGGAGATGCAAGCTAATTAATGAAGTCCCAAAACTTAAAGTAATTCATGAAGAAAGTACTTTTTAATTTCACATTCAAAACGGCAACTCCATTGCTCATCTGTCAAGCCAACACAGTTCTCAATAGGGTCCCCCGACACGGACCCCGTGGTTTGCCAAAGCCGGCTGCGTCGGGAGGGACAGTAATTGATGGGATTCTTAATAACTTATATGCGCTGTTACATTCAACAGTCAACTCTAAGTTGAAGTTTTGGGACTTCATTAATTCGCTTGCATCTCCTTGGATGTTTGATGATTTAATATTTGGAGTGCTTTTCCTTAGCTCCTTCTCTTGTGTTAAGGAATGAATTCAAACATGATTTCAGAAAGTATTTTTTGAGTAGACAATTAAGCTGTGGAATTTGGTGCTGCAGGATGTGGTCAAGGCTAGTAATACAGCCAGCGTTAAAAATAAAAGAGGTTTTGACAAGTTGCTTACAATTATTAGCTAGGTAGCCCTGGAGTTTTCTACTTCTTACTTCTGGGACGGAGGAAACAGCAGGATCTGCCAGATACTTCCAGTAACCCAGACTGGCCAACAGCAGGAACAGAATGATGGGCTCTGTACAACAGCCTATAGGTCTGACCCAGTGTGGCACTTCTGTTTTTATGTTAATAGTTATAATCATGACTGCATACATATTAGCATAATAGAAAAGTAGTAAAAAAAAAAATAGGAATAAAACCAAAATTGGATAAATAAAAATGTCTCAATCTTTGGAAACTGATGGGGTGAGGGTGGGGATTTTCTGTAGGTGCCTATGGAGAGTCAGCTCCTTTTGTTTTTTTGTTGTTGTTGACTTGCACTACAACATTAATTTGTATCAAATAAGAAAAGTTCCCAGTCCATCCTATCTTGAAAAATATATATGGGCAAAATAAGTTCTACCATCTTTACTCTCTGCTTGCATAGAAATTCCTCTCTCCTACAAGTACTAAAATACTTGCTTTAGGGAAAGAAAAAACAAACAAACAAAAAGAAAATGAGTTTAATGCAAATGTTCTTAGACTATAGACCAGTGCTTTTTTTTTTCTAGCATTTGGTACTCAAATGCAGAGCTATCCCTTGGGGGTGGGGAATCATGGCAACCATCCAAGTTAGCCCAGCTACCTGCAACAAGCTTCAGTCACCATATGATCCATCCTGGACCCCCATCTTTCTTCCCACAGACAGCAGGCATAAGAAAAGCAACGCTTTTACCTGCTGTATGCCCACTGCCACCATCATGGCATGAGAAAAGCACCAATGAGGGACGGAGACTGAAAGAGGCACCTCTGGAGCTTTTCTCAGATTTAGACTGAGGAAACTTTGCCATGAGAAAATGTGTTGCCAAAAGTAATACCTAAAGTGGTTTAAAGAAGAAAAAGAATATAAATTGTGCTAACAGCTGTAATTAAAATTATAAGGTACAGAATGGTTAACAGTATGTACAATTACCAGCTTCTGGTGCTGCTCTACACTATTCCTGGTCACGGCCTACATGGCTGGTGTCCCAACTCTACTGACCAGACTGACCTTCCCTCTTGTTATTTTCCAGGGGCTGATATAAAGGTGAAAGAAAAGTTATCATGTCATCAGCCATCAAGTACGGTCGAAAACAAAAGTCCTGCCATAAACACACTACTGAACCCTCAAAGGCTAGTTCTAGACTGGTTTATGATTGCCACCAACAGGAAATAACTGGTAGCCTGAGAAATCTAAGAGTGCAGCGTGCATCTCCTCCAGCTTACTGATAGACATGGAGAAACAAGGGAAACAGGATGGTCGGCTAGATCAACCTTTGGACTGACTCAGTATGCCCACTAGTGTCCTTGCTAGCTCTAAGCAAGTCCAAAACTAAAGACAAGAATATTTCATTTGACAATAATTTTGTGCTTTCAGGTGTTCACGGTATTTATATTTTCGCATCCTACCCAAGAGAGGGAGAAGGGGCATAAGCTGCCCAAGCTGAAGTCTCCCTTTTACTTTGGGCCAATTCAAACTATTGCTGGCATGTATCCATCACAGTGGGCAATCTGGCTCCTCTTTTCCCTTCCCCTCACCTCAATATCCTTAGATGTTACATGCCACCTGTACCTGTCTGAATGGTTCCTCCAAAAACAAACCAAACCCTAACAAAGCCCCCTTTCCATTTGTACTCTACACACTTGCAGGCCAATATTGAGTAAGCTGGTTGGTGCACATGATATCCTGCTAAAGTCAGCTGAATAACTGGTCCCATATATTGAATGGGATAAGCATCCTGCTGAATATACTTGCCTAAAGTTATCTGGCTACATGTAGCCGGATAACTTCCTAGTTAACCAGATATCTTCAAAAGACATCTGGTTAAATACTTTTGAAAAGTAGTACTCGGGCTTGCGGCCCGATTTCCTCACTCCCCCCCACCAAATTTAATCGATAGCCCCTGTAGGGCCATGCACTCCCCACCCTACACCCCCTCCTAAATGTAAAAATTGCTCTGGTATCCACAGGTGGCGCACCACCCCCATCCCTGGTTCAATCAATATTTAATATGTGGCTGCAGCCACACCCTCCTTACCCCCTCCCATAGCCTTAAATTGCAGCAGTGCACCCCCCCCCCCCCCCAATCCCCCGAACCCTAAAAATCTCTACCAGAAGCAGGGTATGCACTTACCTGCTCCTGGCGCACTCCAACACAGCGTCTGTCACAAGCTGCGCTGGAAGCATACTCTGCATATACTTTACACTTCCAGTGCAGTTTGTGACAGACACCATGCTGCAACTGGCTGGAGGCGGGTAAGGGCCGACCCTGCTCCTGGCGTGCTCCATCCAGCTAATGGCTTGGAATGAAACACAGAAACATAGAAATGACTGCAGAAAAGGACCAAATGGTCCATCCAGTCTGCCCAGCAAGCTTACGGTAGTATCTGCTGTGCTGTGTAGGTTGCCCCATGCTTATCTTTTTCCCTGACCATAAAAGTGAGGGCCCTCATTGGTTTCTGTTTGAATCCAATTCCTGGTTACCCCCATGCTTATCAGTTTTCCACACTAGCCCTCATTGATTGCTGTCGAATCCAATTCCCTGTTTTGACTTGCTGTTGAAGCAGAGAGCAATGTTTGAGTTACATCAAAGTATCAGTCTTATTGGTTAAGGACAGTAACCGCCGCATCAGCAAGTTACCCTCATACTTGTTTCCCCAGACGGTAAAAGTCGGAGCCTTCGGCTGCTGAACTAATCCAATTCCCCCCCCCCTCCCCCTCACCGTTGAAGCAAAGAGCAATGATGGAGTTGCATCAACAGTATCAAGGCTTATTGGTTAAGGGTAATAACCGCCACACCATCAAGTTACTCCATCTTTTAGCCTTTAGGGATCCACAGTATTTATTCCACGCCCTTTTGAATTCTTTCACTGTTTTGGTTTTCACCACCTTCTTTGGAAGGGCATTCCAGGCATCCACTACCCTCTCCGTGAAAAAAATATTTTCTGACGTTGGTTCTGAGGTGCCCTCCTTAGAGTTTCATTTTGTGATTCCTAGTTCTACTGATTTCCTTCCAACGGAAAAGGTTTGACATTTGCACATCATTAAAACCTTTTAGGTATCTGAAGGTCTGTATTGTATCATTCCTGTGCCTCCTCTCTTCCAGGGTATACATATTCATATCCTTCGGTCTCTTCTCATAGGTTTTCTGACGCTGACCCCACACCATTTTGGTAGCCCTTCTCTGGACCCCCTTCATCCTGTATCTATTCCTTTCGAGATAAGGGCTCCAGAAGTGAACACAATACTCCAGGTGAGGCCTCACCAAGGACCTGTACAAGGGCATCATCACCTCCATTTTCTTACTGGTTATTCTCTCTATGCAGCCCAGCATTCTTCTGGCTTTAGCTATAGCCTTGTCACATTGCTTCACCATCTTCAGATCACCAGATACTATCACCCCAAGATCCCGCTCTAGATCTGTGCACATCAGCCTTTCCCCCCTCCCCCATCTCACACCGCTCTGTACTTCTTGTCATTGAATCCCAGCTGCCAAATCTTCAACCACTCTTCAAACCTTTGTAAATCACTTTTCATTCCCTCTACTCCTTCAGGCATGTCCACTCTGTTACAGGTCTTGGAATCATTCGCATATAGACAAACTTTACCTTCTATCCCTTCCGCAATGTCACTCACAAAGATACTGAACACAGCCGGTCCCAATACTGATCCCTATGGCATTAGACTTAACACGGCTCTCTCTTCAGAATAAGTTCCATTTACCATTACATACTGACTCCTATCGATCAACCAGTTTGTAATCCACTTCACCACCTTGGCGCTCACTCCGAAGCTTCTCAATTTGTTCAGAAGCCTCCTATGTGGAACGGTATCAAAAGCTTTGCTGAAAACCAAATAGATGACATTGATTGCTCTTCCTCGATCCAATTCTCTAGTCACCTAATCAAAAATGCTGACCTCTTAGCAAACAACAATGGCTGAATATAACTTCCAGCTATTGAAAAGGCCCACAAAACCAGCAAAGGATTACCAACATACAAAGAATGCAGCAAATTTACTTTCTTTTCGGGTATCGTACCAATGTCCTCTTTCTGAAAATGTTTTGGATTATGGAAGCATTCTGGCTATGGCCAGCTCGGCTAATCCAAGGACAGTGCAGCTCAGTCTTATTTTTAAACTCCAAGGAAATGTGTTTTGCTGCAAAACCTTCATACCTTAAAGTGCAAATGGGAAAAAAAAATACTGCTGTATCTGAGCAGAATGCCACTTCGGTATGCACGGTACAGCATTTCAACAAAGGCATTTGCCCGGGTTCCAAATTGCAAAATTTCAAGTTTTAATGTAAAGAAATAAGAGGTCAAACAAGCTGCAGGCTATACTCGGTTCTGCTGGACTAACTTAAAAGCACATCCATGAATAGCTCTCGAGAGTTACTCATCGAGTCAGAGCAAAAGAAAAAAAAAAACCACATGCTAAGAACCTCTCCCTTTCAAAAAGGAACCTATACCAATCATACTACTGTACTAAAGTTTGAATAGTGAAGCTGAAGATGCACTTTGCGGAAGGAGAAGTGCTATCTTAGATCTCTAGGATCATTAATAAAATGCCGCATTAGCCTAATGGAGTTTTTTCTCCCTTACTTTTTCTAAGCTGATTCAAAGCTACATGAAAAGGGGAAGCTATTCTGCCTCTGAATGCTTTTCCCATTACTGGTGAATGAAACCACAAAAGTGCAATCGGAGGGCAGTGGTGGTACTCAGAGACAGGAAGTGCGTCTTTGCCTCCATGGAAACAGACAGGGAAACCCGTGAACAACAATGCAACTCTGAATTCCTTATCAATATGCCATTCACTGCTGCACTCAGACCAGCAAATCAGACTGCTACTGGAATATTCTTCTCTGCAAAGCTCCCCCAGCCCGCCCCACACTTGCATCCGCTTCTGGCAGACAGCTCTGGGAGCCGACTTGGTGTTACATTTCTGTAGAGTGATTCACCTCACTCCTGCCCCCGGAGCCCTTGGCTAATGTGAGGCCTGCTAGGCTGCCTCAGCAAAGATCGCTACTGCAATCCAGCAGTCAGCCCTGCACAGTCTTTAATTGGAAAGCAAATGGGAGCGTCAAGTAGTTAGCTGTTTGCTACCATTGACTTTGTTTAAGAGTTTTCAAAGCAGACTAGTACCTTTCTTTTTTTATTTCGGGGGGGGGGGAGGGGGGGCAGCAATAGATTTAAATAGTTTAGATTCAATGTGCATGTAATCATGCCTTGGTTTTTTTTTCTCAATGAAACCTAGGGGCTGCAGATATCCTTCTCTCACCAAAGATCACTACAACATTCTGAAAGTTGATACAATTTTGAGAATTCGGCCTTCAGCGCTCTAAAGCTCCTAGCGAGATGTTAGTGCAGGGCCTTAAAAGTCAACAGCCGCAAGGATTTCTCCTCCACTAGAGCTGTATTAGTGGCGGCTATGTCTGCAGTGTGCCCACTCCTCCAAGATGCCTCCCTGCCCCCACCCCGCCCAAAAGCAATTCGCTCTTCTTCCCCTGCTTTCCCCGAGTAACTCCCTCCCTTCCTATGGCTTTCAGAATGAATTAAAGGGGGAAAAAAATTAGGAGCCCATGGACATGTGGAGCAGCCGGCTAAAATCGTGAAATTTGTAGGTGTTATGATTTTATTTATGCAAGGAAAATTTTAATCAGGCAAAGATGGAATGGTTACACCATGAAATGATATTTATGTACATTAACAAACATAGATGATTCCTCCCCATTTCACTCCCTCCAAATGGTTCAATGCTTTTACAGATAAAATGAATGGGCGGCAGGAAGTTTAACTCTGAACTATGGTTTACCAAAAGCTCAGCAGCTTGAAACCAGACCTAAAAATACTCTCCAGCAAAAAAAACATAATAATCTGCTAATTCTCCTTTCCCTCCTTCTTAAACAAAAATGTGGGTAGCACTATAACATATATATATATATATATATATATAACCCATGTAAGTTGCCTCTATTGTGCTCCAAGCCTGTTTTTTATTTTCAGCCAAAAATTATCCTTCTCCCTAAATAGAACCATTCACTGCCAAGGGCCTGGACATCCTCCAGCCCGATTACCAGAATCATGCAGCAATGTCTCTACCGGCAACACAGTCAATTGTGCCTGCAGCTACATGTCTTTGCCACTAGGGGTGTGTGATGACCTAAAAGACCCTCTAAAGATGCTGAACTATCAATGTGTTGCAACCATCAGCACAAACAAACAAAAACGCTGTGTGGCACACCGATCTCCATGGAGCAGGCAGGACTCATGTGGCCAAAAGAAGAGATAGGGAATCAATGAAAGCCCCACCAATCTCTCTTCCAAATTTTAAAACAAAGAGAGAGGCAACAAACCCATCAAAATGGACCAGTACAGGAGAAGGGAGTGAGATGCGGGCAGTCGGCTTGTTTAGTTATTTTGACTGCCAGAACCCCTCTACTTTGCCGCTCCCAACAACCCAATGAGTCACATCCAGTGCTGCATGCATGCCTCTCCCATTCTCACTCAGCCTGGTGATAAGATTGGTGATGGAGAGCCTCAAAGGAGGCGGCTCAGGACAGGGAAGATGAGGACATTCTGTGTGCAATGTGTGCACTGCACACAATAAGGTCCAGCTATTTATGCCCTGCATACTGCCTGTTAATTACCATACTTCGGGGCTCACGCCATAGCTAGGAAGAAGAGACATGCACGCGTATGTCTCTTCTCAGAGAGGAGCTCCTGCAATGTTTAAGAGCCATTGTTGGCCTTGCTTGTGGCTGCAAGGTGCTGACAGCAGAGCCCAGATGCTGGTCTAGATCGGAGCATCAGGCAATGGGGATTCTCCCATGGCACACCTGATCAGGTCTGCAGGCACACCAGTGTGCCATGGCACACAGGGAAACACTGCCACGGTTCGGTCACCACTGCAATCATGTTATATATATCAACTATGATTATTATGCAAGGTAAGAAAAGTATCTGGCAATTATTCTGACCTGTGTTAACAGCAAATTAAAACATTTTCCTGCAGCCCATCATTCAAAGTCATAAGGACAGTGCAAGCGGTACACCTGTCTGGTGGGGGTCCAGATTTCTTAATGTATTAAAACATTTAATGTGTGTGCTATGTTAGTAAAAAATAAAAAACAAACATTCTGCACTGGATGCAAAAATGTTTAAGCATGGCTCCGCTGTTATCCTACAATCACGGAAAACAAAGCCAAAATCCCTTGGGTTAACATGGAAAGATATGTTTATGATACTGACTTTACACACAACTGAAAGCCCAAAAGCAATGAGAATTCAGTTACTTCTGTCTTCCTTTTGTACCATCTTTACAGGGACCTATGCAGGCCAAGCATAGGTCCCTGTAAATACAATTAGATTTTTTCCCTTTTTATCAGTCATTTCAGGAGCTCATTCTGCCCCAAGAAGACTCTTTTTTGAAGAATTATTTAAAAGGGATTTAAATTACCTCTCTATTCAAAGGCAAATAAAAACGCTATTTAAAATTATGTAATTTAGATCCAGTAATATGAATTTGAGCAAAGCTACGCTCAATGCATGTTTTATAATCAAATCCTTTTGGTTTCTGGAAAACAGCCTGCACCTGTAAAAATTGCCAACTGATCCCATCGAGAATGCAGCAAGTTCCCAATGGAAATGCTTAGCAAAATTAAGCGAAAGGAAATGGATATTCTTATAAAGAATCCCCTACTGTTTATCTAATCCCTAGCAAAAAGGTATTTACTTTCAAACCTATGCATTTTGCTACAAAACAATATAAGCACCAAAAGGTCAATGAAAAAAAAAGAAAAGACCAATGCCTCAATTTGACAGATGTCAACTGTGCATGGATTTATCAACAAAGTAAAATAAATGAGACAGGAGATGAATGAGTGTTGCAAAATAGGCTTGAAAGCAAAGAAAAAATAATAATAACAATAATTAAAATAAGCCAAAGAAACTCCCAGAACACCAGTGCAACAAGGATCAGGGTCAATTCCAAATCAAACAGAATGCTGAGTAACCATCAGAGTTATACGCTGCTCATTCAGGAAATCTGCTGACGCCACATTCTCTCTCAAAATATGCTGTGTATGGACAAATCGCTCTTGGCTGCGTAGCTTGGTCTCTTGTATTTGCACAATTACAAATCAAAGCAGAGTTTCAAATAACTGTCAGGTTACTATTGCCTCACGGAACAAGCTCACCGTTTCAACCCACACAAACCCAAAAAGATTTTAAAAGATAGGAGTTTAATGCATGCTTCACCAATACAATTCTGACATAACAATTTGGATCCCCTGCCACACACTAAACAGTGCCATCTATAAATTCTGCTGTTTATTCTAGTCCTCACTTTCCCCGTTCTATTTTTAAAACATGAAGCATTTAGGCGTTAATTATGTTGGAGCTGAGTTAAGAGTCGGCACACTGCCTACAGAAATTATTACGGTGTTCTGAACTGAGCAACTCCCTATGCGAAATTCAAAATGAGAAAAATGGGAGGATCCATAGGTGCTGCCCACACTTTTCTTAGGCATAAATGATTAGAAAAAGCAAGAGTAGCTGTTACCAAGACCTCAGCATCAAACCAGAGGCCTTCCCTGCTCTGCTCAGAAAAGTACAATTCCTTTCTTCATCTTGCTTAGAGGAAGGTTTTTGTCTTTACATCATAAACATATTTGGAAACTCGGCTTCCCAAATCTGATTAGCAGTTTTGCCCGGCTCCTCGAAAGCCTGTTTGTTCTGTATTGACTCTAAGCAAGGTCAAAGGGTTATTGCCACCATGTGTAAATCAGCTGACTGCAGTAAAGCCTACATAAGAGAAAGAAAGAAACCAGGCCGGGAAAGACTGCATTACTTAGTAACTAATCAACTACTCCTTGGACAAGACTTCAAGGATTCTCACATTTTGCATTTACAACATGGTTTTCCTTCCTATTCAGAGATGTTCTTTCAACCCTATAGTCTAATTTCAATTTTAAGGCACATACTTAATCTTCTTAATAGATATCTGAAAATGTTTCTATTTCTGTTGCTCTAGTCTCTGAAATGGCATTGGTTATGCTTCAGTTGCTTAGACCTTGAATGTTTGATATGTCAAAATAAGTCCCAAGGGTGGAAAACAGAAACTGTAAACATAATGAGTCTCATTTCTTGCTCATTTAAAATAAGCACAGTTATATTATCATAAATGCATTGTTCCTATTCTCTCCCCCCCCCCCCCCATGTCCCTATCTCATTTTATTCCCAAAGATCCTGCTGTTGCAGTGAAAATGAAGGTTAGTTAAGGACATCCATCAACTGATGGTCATCTTTCACATTGTGCAAATAAATACAAGCATCCATTGTGAATAGGTCCTAAAAACAAGCATTCATCCACGCAACATTACTGCTGAACTCCCGACATATCAGCTGATGAAAGCCTGTAAGCATATTAAAGAGATAAGGGAAATGGTACTTGAAAAGACACTATAGTTGGTACACAAGAAAAATGAGAAAAAGTTCAGTTATTTAGAGATTTACTCCTATGTATATTTGTTGCATCCCTCCAAGCTTTGCAAACTAGGTCTTAATATTGCATGAAGTGCCCATTCCAATCTGTCCCCTCCCTACACACAAAATAAAGGCTCGAGATTTCATGTTGATCTTAATTTGAAACAAAAGTAACAGGAGCAAATAGTACACCAAAACCAAAATAGCAGAAAAGGTGTAATAAGTCAGGTATTGTCCACCAAATTATGTTAGAGTCAATCAATACATCTTTATTCAAAACGGTTTCAGAATTTCATCTTAAACAGTAGCAATTACAACAAACTAAGACTAATTTATCCTAATTTATTAAGGCTTTTCTCCCATTCTGTGTCTATGGGAAAAAAGCTTAATAAATGAGGTCCTAAAGTTACCAGAATACGACACAGGGAGACCATATCCTGGCCCCGACATGAGCCGTGTTTCGCGGTAATGCTGTCTCAAGGGGGCAGTTAATCTAATAGAAACATTAGAAAAATACATACTTTAAAAACAAGTGGATCCTCAAGATGAAAATAGGCAAAAACAAGTTTCAAAACACACATTTAGGCAACACTTAATAGTGGCAGTTACGCGACTCAAGTCAATCAAGCTGCCAAGCAGCTACAGCATTTTATCTAACAAAAGTGTGTATAACAAAGTAAGCTCAGAACGGTAAGCAAAAAATTGTTAGAAACAGGTGTGATAATCATGCTAAAACTTACCAGGAAAGCACTTACAGTGTCAAAACAGGCAGAGGTCAAACTGAGTACAGAGCAGGACTATAAAGGCAAAAAAAAGCACCAAAAAGTCATGAGGTGCATTTGCACCAATCAGAGGTTAGAGCAAAGAAGGTAACAAATTGCGGTTGCTAAGGGGAGGTGTTGTGTCAAATAACAGACAAGACAGCCATTCCATTTGTAGGTTTAGACCTGCAGGAGGAACTGTCTGAAGTTGGAATATCCAATGTTGTTCCCGACGAAGCAGAAGAGAAATTACCCCATCTAATGGTTGCTCACATGCCCTTAAACATAATTCAAACTGCACCATCTCAAGAGTTGTCTATTGCATTTTCTCCTCATGTGCTTTGCTCTATATTGGGAAAACTAGCCACAAAATTAAAACCCGGATCTTTGAGCACTGTAGTAATATTAAACTCCTTTAGTTTCCCATTGGCTTCAACCTCAGCACTCTGTTATAGTCTTACAATTTTTGGCCTTGGAAATCTGCTCTACCCATCCTTGCGGGGGGGGGGGGGGGGGGCAGTAACTTTGAATGGCTGTCTTGTCTGTAATTTCACATAACCCCTCCCCTTAGCAACCTTTGTTGCTCTAACCTCTGATTGGTGAAAATACACCTTGTGACTTTTTCCCACTTTTTTTGCCTTTATAATAGGGATATGAATCGGTACCGGATTCGTTTCCGGTATTGGGTTCGGGGAAAAACCGTGGGAAATCTTCGTTCCCGTGGTTCTTAGCAATTTTGTTTGGCTGTCTCGTGCAGGAAAAAAAAACCCATCCTGACCCTTTAAATTTAATTAGTTCGAATCCCCCACCCTCCCGACCCCCCAAAAATTGTTTTAAGGTACCTGGTGGTCCAGCGGGGGTCCCGGGAGCGCTCTCGGGCCGTCAGCTGCCAGTAAACAAAATGGCGCCAATGGCCCTTTGCCCTTACCATGTGACAGGGGCTATCTGTGCCATTGGCCAGCCCCTGTCACATGGTTGGAGCAATGGACGGCCGGCGCCATCTTTAAAAATGGCGCAGGCCACATCCCTACTTTATAATCCTGCTCTGTACTCAGTCTGACCTCTTCCTGGTTATATACTGTAAGTGCTTTCCTGTTTAACAATGTCTGGCAAGTTTTAACATGATTATCACTCCTGTTTCTAACAATTCTTGCTTACCGTTCTGAGCTTACTTTGTCTTACACTATTTCCTTAGATAAAATTCTGTAGCTGCCTTGGCAGCTTGATTGACTCTTTGAGATGCTTAACTGCCTCTATTAAGTGTTGCCTGTAAGTATGTTTTAAAACTTTTTTTGCATATTTTCATTCTGAGGGTCCACTTGTTATTAAAGTATGTATTTCTCTAAGGTTTCTATTAGATTAACTGCCCCCTTAAGCCAGCGTCTCCATGAAACATGGCTCATGTCGAGGATGGGACATGTTCTCCTTGTGTCATTTTCTGGCAACCTTAGCCCTATATTCATCAAATTGCTATAAATATAGCTTAAATAGCACCCGCGATAAAAAGGGGGCATGGTTAGGCTAATTTCCCTGCGCTATTTTTTGCATTACACACTGATTAATCCATCACAGGGGTGGGAGGCTGTTTTACATACACAGTCAGAGGTACAAACAGCAAAGCTGACATCAGTGAAGATTTTCTGGCATTTGGAGTGATGAAAGGTAAACAAGAGTTGACTTGTACACTGTACTCTCTACCTAGCTTGATGCACTGGATACCTAGCTGCAATCAAGCTAAGTAGAGTACACTGTATAAATCAACTCCTTTTTTTACCTTTCATCACTCCAAATGACAGAAAATCTTCACTGATTAATAAAGTACAATTATGGGATAAGCATGGCTTTATTGGTGTTGACTTTTCATTTTTACCCCAACCCAAACCCTTCCCCCACCCGCATATTCCCTACATACATGTGGGTTTTTCTGTGTTTGATGTCCAATAAACAGTTAATTACAAAAAAAAGAAAATTTTCACCTATGTCAACTTGGCTGTGCGTACTTCTGACTGTCTATGTAAAACAGCCCCCCAAAACCTACCCCACCACTCAAACCTTACCCAGAGTTATAAATGCCCCCCCTCTCACAGTGGTATAAATACTAAATTTACATAGTGCTCTCTATAGAGTCTCAGTTTCTCCCTCTCCCTCCCTCCCTCTCTCTTCACATACAGAAAAAAGGTTTAGGTATTTGCATGCATTAGGGTGATGTCATTAGCTTGTTGTAATTAGTTTCTTTTTAAGCTGAAATTCTGCAGCCTTTTTGAATAAAGACACATTGACTGACTCTAGCATAATTTGGTGGACTCTACCTAACTTGTTACACCTTATCTGCCATTTTGATCTTAATCTGAAGACATACTTCTTACCTTTCGTCATCTTTAAATACAAATTTCCTCAGCTTCAGATCTCGCAGAACCAGTCCACCATCGTGGCAGTGCGCTACAGCTGAAGCGATCTGATAGAAGAGTTTTGCTGCCTCCTCTTCTTTTAATTTTTTGCAGGTACGAACAAAAGAATGCATGTCCCCATGGCTCTTTTCAAAGAATACATATGTTTTTGTCTCTCCAAGAATGATTTCAGTAATTTGGTTGATATTGTTGTGCACAGGCAGACAAAAGCAAGGTGCCAACGACTCCTGATAGCAGCGAATATCAAACACCTAAAAATATAGCAAGATTAAGGTTAAACAGAGAAACCAAACTATATTCTTACAATATGTACATTGTTAGAAAGCTTCTAGTTTGTTGAAAATTCACTGCGTTTTTTTCAAAAGAAAAAGAAACCAGCCTCTCACAGTTTGTGTTACTAGCCAAAGATTCACAGTGAATAGGAGGTAACCACTTAGGTGGACATTAAGCTCAGAGCAATGAAAACGGAAGTAGCCACAGTGCAAATACAAATTGCCTTTGTGATAAAACAGCTTGACAAAGTGAACTTGTTTCCAGGAAATGTAACAATGGTGTCCTTTGTACAGAATGATACAGTAGGTACAGTATAAAGACCTGCTTTATGTGTTAAACTGAATAAGCAGAAAGGGACGGCATGTTCGGTCAGAAAAAGCTATTTTCCATACTTTTCGACACTGGCAAGCTTGCTTCTAAATTTTTAACAGTAACAGAAGGTTAACAAGGTCAGAGTCACTTAGTTCAAGCAAACAAGTTGCATGCCAAATGCAAACAGTGAAAAAAAAAAATGATCATGTTACATGACTCATTCATAAGTGGTGGCAACAGGTACCTTTCCCTTTGAGCCCAACCTTTAAAAATAACTGCAAACCAAATCGATTACACCCAGCCAGCATTCTAAGAAGCATTGCTCAATGAATGATTCAAAAAAAAAAAAAACAAAAAAAAAACATCAGCCATCATTTTCCAGTTACGCTGATTAACTTTCATGTGCAGACTGGCAGAGGTGAAAAGCAGTATTTAAGCAACAGATACCCTAAAGAATCGTTAGCAGAGCGCACTAGCACCCCCAGGTTCTTTCAAGGATTCAGGGGGATGGCGATGATCCATAACAGCAGGCTGCATATTCTAAACCTGCATGCATTTCTCTTGCAGGGTGCGGTTGGGGGGAGGCAAGGATACAAAGAAAAGCAGTTTTAAATTTGTTTTCCTTTGGTTGGGGAGACGGATCTGAGGGTTCACTGCACAGTTCGCTGATCTCATTGTCATCCTGCTTTAAGTGAGCAAAGTCCCCTCTGCACACCTGCACGGTTTCCAAGAACAATGGCCGCAAGAGCGAGTCGTAGGCAGCTTAAAATCCACAAGGGATTTCCTGCTCCATTTTGAGAGCTGATGATGGTAAGGGTGACAAGAACGACACTCACATCTGAACCATTGCCTCACATCTCAACATTGTATACAATTTTGATTTTGTCTTAGTAAAATAAGATATTCACTAGTTCACATGCAGTCTGCTGGGGGGGGAGGGAGGGGAATCACATGTTAAACCTTCACTTCAAGCATGAAGAAATAATGAGATTTTTATTAAGACAATGCAATGGGCTTTCACAAGAAAAATTAGATATATTTTTTTCTTTCCAAGAGCAAAATTTGACTTTACACACCAGCTCCTCTCCACTGTGCAGATGCACGGCTCGGAAAACGTGGTCCCCTTCCAGGGGCTCCAACAATAAGTATTTCCCGATGCAGGAAACACAAAGCAAAAAGCTAGGAGTCTCCGGAGGGCTGGGGGAGCAGAGGTTGGGGGCCGAAGCTCTGGCTCGACTCGGTGGACCTCAGGGACAAGAGCTCTTCAAAATCCTGGGTTTGGTTCCGCGATCTCCCATAACGTGCTATGATAAGGGGGAGCCCGGCCTTTGTATGTTCACGAGTATGGGAAGAACAACAAAACCCCAGCGGGGAGGATCGGCAGTCACCACGAGTCTAGCGGAAGGCGCCTTTGTGCGGAGCAAAGGGTTTATTAAGACAATATCAAAGAAAACAAGGCAGGGGAAAATATTAAATGCAAGTGATCAGCTTTTGCGGGGTAAGGTTCCATGGAACAGGATCACAGAGCAGGAATTACTTGCATTTTCCTGATAGCTGAGCAGCAAGATGGAAAGATGCAGCTGAAAATTGTTAGGTTTTCTCTTTGCAAATGTTAAGTTCAGGGCTCGGTTCGGTGACCTCAGGGAGCAGCTGCTGCTGCTGCTGCAAACATATGTAGCAAGAGGCAGGGAAAGAACCAAGCAAGCCAATAATGAATCCAACTGATTTATTTTTTTTTGTAGTTTTGGAGTGTGTCCCCCCAAAAATCAGACTACAAACAAATAAAAATATAAAAAAAAAAAAAAAATACAAGATATTCTGCATGGATTTACTGCTGTATACTATATCATTTTTTTAAACTGGGTAACAAAATATAGCTGCAGGGATTTTAACTGTAGATGGCATCTTAAACTTGCACAAATTAAACAACCAGAGAGCATTTAACTCACAGCAATCTGCAGCAACTCTGTATTCACAAATCAATATTAATACTTGGAAACGGGGGCGGGGGGGGGGGGTGTCAGTCCATAAAAATATTTTAAAAAGTGCATTCAAAAACCGCAAAATTAACTTTTAAAAAGTGCAATCAAGGATTTTTGATTTCTACGGTATGGGCTTTTCTTACAGGTACTTCTATTGCAATGGGCCATGGAAAAATACAACAAAAAAGAAATATTGCAAAATTCTAATGGCTTCTTATATAAGCTCTGAGATGACTGTCTCGCATGAGAGGGGAAAAAATTGCAAGCTTCATTAAAAAAAAATCACAAAAATGAATTTGTTTGCAGAGACAGACAAATAAAAAGGGAGGTTGGTTAGGCCAATTCCTTTCAAGGAGCCATGATCTCCCATGATTATATTAATAGTACTTATGTGGCTGGAAATCTCCGAGGCCATCTCCCTCACCACTGACGGTCAGCAGCACATTTACACACAGCTCCTATGATAAAGCCGACCAAGCCGTCCCCTCCTGAGCACACTAGAGTGGCCAAAGGCAAAGCCCGCCCCATTAACTGGGAAACCCGTTCCCAATTGAGGCACGAATGTCAATGGAAGATTCCTGCGCTCCATGTGCTTATGAGCTCTCAAGGCTCCCCATCTCTCATTCTTTTTTTCCACCCATGTTGCAATTCCAGCATTCCCTTTCCAAGCTCCCTCTGAGCCAGTGTCATATACAACTAGGCAAGATATCCCCCCCCCCCGTTCATCTTCACAAACCGCTACTTTCACAATGGCTGATTCAAGGCTAAGGAGCTGTCAGATTTATATAACTTTCCCACACACCCTGGTTTTTCAGCTTCCTTTCTATAGGCAATTTATTTTTTTGCCTGCTTCAAGGTTTCTTTTTTTTTTCTTTTAGTCATCATTGGGTCCAGTTTTGGGGGCAGGACCACTGAAAGCAGTCTCATTCATGTCATTCTTCACAGCTATAAATTTCTTTGGCGTCACCTCTGAGGCTCCCAGGAAATCCTCATAGCTTGCCAGGTACCACTAGATGGCCAAACTCTGATGGCTAGGCACCTAATGTGCCTATCCTAGATAAACAAGAAACAAATGACGAAAAAGTCCTATAAAAGATGGAGACTTGGAGGTGATCATGGGACTTGCAATTCCCTAGCCCCAGGAAAGCTCTGTATTGTAGTAACCTATCTTCACCTCATGTGGCATAAAAACCAAGAACGGAGAAAGGGAGACAGAGAAAAGGATGTGCCACAAACCTGGCAAAGGGGGGGGGGGGGGGGCCTTAGGAGTTCTTCACCATTTCTAAGGCATGAACCTCAAGGCTTGTAGACCAAAGGTTAGGGTAGGTCATCTCAAAACACCCATACGGGCCTGATAGGACTAGCAGCTTCCCAAAAAGAAGAAGAAAGAAAAAAAAAAAAAAAAACAGAGGTGACAGCAAGAGTGGGAACTCACATACATAAAGTCAGGGAGAAAGAGGAGTGGGTAGGAGGAAAGCAGAGCCACTGGCTGGCAAATTCCTCTGCCTGGCTGACACACACCATAGAGAAGTGCTCTGCCCTGAGAGGGGTGTGCATGAGTGTCTTGAACAGGGCCCTGCATCCTGGAGGACTGTGCCTGGCCATCTTTTCTCTCCTGGTCTTCTGGATGACATCTTCCTCCCACTAAACAAGCACAGCAGGGAGGAGTCTGTGAGCTAAATGAAAAACCTGCCTGTGACTACTGTGCCATGCAACTGCATCCAGATGAAGTCCCCAGTAGAGCTGGAAGCCATCTCCAAGTAGAGTGGTTCTTAGCGAAGAGCATCCTCGCCTCTCAGTACCTCCCTCCAGATGCTGTCAGTTTGAGAGGTGAGGGTGAGTTGATGCATGAGGTGGACCATGAGAAGGTAGAGATCCTCTATGATATGACGCAGCCTAAGACTATGGGTGCAAGGAAGTTAAGGCAGAGAGTAGTTCATCCTGTGATATTCTGGGTCCTATATATAGGACTGGAGAGGTGGGGTGGAATGGGAAGAGGGGTGTTAAGGTGGACTCATGACCTGCAGACCCTCCTCTAACACAGCAGACTTGTTGAGAGCTATCAAGTCCTGAACCTGCTGAAGAAGCTATCCAGCAATATATGGGGAAGCTAAAACCATGGGTGGAGCTCAGCTGGCTTCACCCATTACCAACAGTGGCACTTTGGGAGATCACAGACCTTAGTAACATCAACTGAAATGAGTAAACAGTGCTACTGTTGAACTCTTCAACACTTCCACATCCAAAATAAGGTTCTAGAGGAAGGGCCTGTCCAAGAAGACGTTTGCAGGAACAGTAAGCTCTCTTGCTATGGGTAGTATGTTTCAAACCTTAAATGTTTATTGGTAGAAGACCAGCATCACTAAGTCATGAGCATACTCTCTCGTGTTGATGACAAAAAGCTGCAAGTCATACCACAAACCACACTGGTGGAAGAAAAACCTATCAAAAGAACATAAGATTTGCAGAGTCAGACCAAAGTCTATCATACCCAACATTCTGTCTCCAACAATGGCCAGTCTGGATCACAAGTATCCAGTAGATTCGATAGAGTATATCTATTTCTTGTTGCTTCCCCCACACCCTCCCCAAAGGATAAGCAAAGGCTTTCCCAAGTCTACCTGGCTAATAACTGTTTATGGACTTTTCCTCCAGAAACTTGTCCAAACCTTTTTTAAACCTCCACTATGCTAGTCACCTAGACCTAGTGGCTTTAACTATGTCCTCTGGCAACAGATTCCATAGTTTGATGGTACATTGAAGGAAAAAATACTTTCTATGAATTGTTTTAAATCTGCTGGCTGTTAGTTTCATGGAGTGTCCCTTATTTTAGTAATATCTGAAAGAGTATACCAATATCCCTTATTTACCTGTTTCACCCCACTCTTGATTTTATATACTTCTATCATAACCTCATCTCTTTTCCAAGCCCTAACCTGTTCAGCCTTTCCTCATAACAGTGTTGTTCCATACTCTCATTTTTTATTGCCCGTCTCTGTATTTTTTCTAGTTTCTTGCCCACTAGCATGTATCATCACGGGGGAGGGTTTGCATACAGGAACTTCTGTGGTGCCTGAAGGCAGAGACAAGTTGTTGACCTGACTCCTCAGGTACATTAACACCTACTCACCTTGCCTCAGGGGAAGGCTCAGGACTTCTTCAGAAAACCCGGTGCTTCCTGCCAGCTTAAAAGAGTCCATCACCTTCCTAGTATGGGCAAAGAACTCAGAAGCCAGACTCAGGACAATCAGCCAGTGTCACAACCTGCTAGATCAATTACTAAGGCCCTTTCCAGGAAGGACACCAAAAACAGCAGCCCCCTTCACTACTTACAGACAAGATTTTACCTTCTCCTCCGGCTCTAGCCAGTTGACTGATGCTGTGGTCTGAGCAACAGATAGGTGTACCCCTAAGTAGGATCTCCCTCAAGAAAAGTTATCAAGATGGCTGGGGAGCTCATCCACCCACTGTGGTTCCACAAGAAGGCCCAAGCATTTTGCCCAGTTGATCTTGGCAGAGTCATGGCTGAACAGACCTGCTGGCAGGCCTGCATGCTCTTGAGCCATGAGGAGAACTCGGCACAGCCAAGAGGGTGAACAACAAGTCTGGCTCCTGCAGTGTCAGGCCAGTAAGCCACCTTTGTAACAGATACAGAAGTAGCTCAATGGCCAATGCATACAGTTGCCCTGACAGAAGGCAACTCTAATGCACTCCTCCCCCAAAGGCCAGAAGCACAGCCAAGGATCATCAGGCAATTTTTCAGTCAAATACAAGAGGCAGAAAAGGCCCATGAAATGAAGGCCAAACCCAAATACCTGCAGTGTCCCCATGAAAAAGCTATGATTCACCCTTCCAAAGGCCTTCTCCTGACAGAGAAAAGAAGGACACCAACAGGTTAGTCCTATGTTTTAGATAGATAGGTCCCAGACCCAAAAGATTATCAAAAATGGTACGGCCCGGGACCATGTATGCTCAGGGTGGATCACCTTCATTAACATGGACACCAGCTGCAGAGAAAACACTTTCGCTACGATTTTATATTCTATGCACAGCAGTGAAACCAGGCATCAGTTTTACATGTCACGCTAGTCTACACCTTTGAGCATGAGGTCAACACTGTGTGAGGGGCCTGTCTGTAGAGGTTCTTTGTTTTGGATTTCTTTGGTTAGAATACTCTAACGCTGTGCAAGCGTGGATAGAGTCCCGAACTGCTATGGAGATGGAAAAATACTGAAGAGCAAAGCTTCCTGCAGGGGTATATGTACTAGGGCTGTTGTCAGACTGAAATCTGACTCCGTCTCCAAGTGCTATCAGGAGCACACTATACCCATTAGTCCTGAGACCATCTGCTACACGCTAGGAAATTAGACATTTTATAGGGCTTCAGCCAGGTCTTTGAGGACATTGGGTCCCAAGAAGTCAAACGTCATCAAAAAATTCCATCATTAGCCCAGAGACTTCCCACAGGGTATCCGGTCTAGGGCAGCAGAGAGATCCACTGGACCCAAAAGCTTTTATAACCTCCTTCTGCCACCCCTTCAACAAACTACTGAAGAAAGAAGCCCCTCCCACAAAACACGGCATGCACTTGCACTTGAGTCAACTGGGTCTAGGGTTAAGAATCAAGTAAAAATCCCAGGCTCTCATCCTGATCTTTTCTGACTCCATGAAGGAAATCCCATCCACAAACAACAGGGAAATCATCTGCTTCTTGTTTCTCCTCCTCTTCTCCAAACCCTAGAAGAGCACGAGATGCACACCATCTCCCCTAGGGTCTGGATCTGTGACCTCATATAGGCTCCCAGGTTTCACCGCTCCTAGCGGAACCAGAAGGCACACTATTCTCTTCATACTTGTTCCTAGCATCAGAGGTGAACTTCAAGATTAAGATGTCCCTCAAAATCCAACCAGTCCCACGCCATCTCTCCCTAATGATGTCTCACACATATCCCTGGCAGAGAAGTTTGAGGCAAGCCTTCCCCACACCCCACCACTGGCTGATTGAGGAAAGTCTTCATCTTAGCAGTGCCAATTCACCAAAACGTCTGGTCTGCAGTCACGAGTCACTCCTTCAGAAAGGAGTTGTTGAAATGCCAGTAAGTGGCACAA
Source organism: Rhinatrema bivittatum (assembly GCF_901001135.1). NCBI lineage: Eukaryota > Metazoa > Chordata > Amphibia > Gymnophiona > Rhinatrematidae > Rhinatrema > Rhinatrema bivittatum. The sequence continues at coordinate 455,505,129 of NC_042617.1, read as the reverse complement.
AAATGGACAGGGTCAAGCTTCACCTTCATGGCCACCATATTGTGGCCAAGAAGGGTGCAAGCTCAATATAACTAGACAGGACTCACAGCAAGAAGAAGTAGCAGAAATACCACTGGTCAATCTAAGAGCAGGACCTATGCCCCTGCCACACTTGAGTATAGGTGCAGCCAGTCGCAACCGCTAAATGCTTCCCACACCGGATGCTGACCAGGGAGAACCAATGTTGTACACACACATTCTATTCCAAAACACTAATAATGTTAATTGCCATTTGCTAAATGTTATTTTTACCTTCAATGTTCCTTGTAATAATGTTTAATGGTTGATTGTTATTGTTCAATGTTTAATGTTCTATGTACAAAACCCCGGTCTAACCTCCCAGACCAGGGCAACCTTTTCGTTACTTGTAAACCGGAATGATTTGTATTGCATACAGGAATTCCGGTATATAAAAATTAAAAATAAATAAATAAATAAAATAAATGACGAGGAGGAGCACTCTTCTCAACCAGTATGTTGTGGATCTCTTGTAGGAAAGTCACAGAGTATTCTACCATGCACAGGAAAGAGAGAATCCAGTGTCTGCGGAGCACATTGGAACATGCAAAATATAAATTTCTTAAATGAACTGCCCTTTAGCCATTGGTATTAAGAGTTCAGAATGTAAGAGACATCCTCTGGTAAGCAGTACTCGAGTAAGTGTGTTGACTGGTGTAGTAATTTTGCTTTAATTTATGATATTGGCCCACTACAGAAGTATGGGTGAGTGCATGACTCTTCACCTAGGGACCGCATTGGTCACTCCTTTTGTTTCTTTCTACTTAGGGTCAAATCTGCTCTGTTCTGGCCATCTCTTTCCTAATGAAAACAACTCAAGAAGGATAAGGGTGGAGGTGCCAAGGGACTCCATGCCAGCCCCTGGTAGTCAGCAAGTCCCTTGTACTCTCAAATTCTCACCTACCTGAGTCAAGAGACTGAGGCACCAGGGACCTGACCCCTTACCCACAATTTTTAGACTCTACTGCTTCATCTCCTAGCAAGTGGGATGGGGTGGGGCACAGCCACCTCATAGGTGCAAGTGGGTCAGGGGAGCTATTGCTGGGTGACACTAGGGACAGGAGGATAAACTCCCATCTCCTGGAGTCTAGCAGCTCCTCCAGGTTCTGGGCAGAGAGGGTGACCCATCTTGTATTTTTACTGAGCCTCCATCCTGGAGGAGGGACCGGCCCTGAAGCTTACCTTTCCCTGAAGGGGACAAGTTTTTATTCAGAGAGATGTGGTGGAAGAGGGGTCTCTGTACCTCTACCGCAGAGCTCCTTTCTCAGCCTCCTCAGCTAGTTCTAGGAGTATTCCCAAATCCTCACTCGGTGTCCTAGGGCTGCCTAGGTTATAGCTAAAAGGATTAAAGGGTTAGGCCTGATTTTGCCTATCTACAGGGCCTGCCTCAGCTAAGACCTCTTCATCCACCTTCCCACCTGCCTCCCATGTCCTAAAGCCCCTCTTTGTTACCCGACAGGAGAAGGGGAATCTCGGTAGGGGGCTCAACCCTATCTCTGACTGCCTTCCTGATACGGGTGACCTGCCTGCTGGCCTCCTTACAAAGAGATGTATCTTGCACTGTTAGGCCTGGGTTGGATTTGGTGGTGTCCGTGAGGGGGCTACTTGGAGCTCCAGGATAGGGCAGATGACACTTCTGCCTGGCCTTTGGCACCTGTCAGACTTGAGTCCTTATGGGTAGGGACAGGCTTCGAGGAACATGAAGGCTGGAGAGGAAACAATGTACCAAGTCTTGGGCAAGCTCTGCATGGTACTTGCCAAGTGCTTCTGGTCACCCCCCCCAAGTTAAAATTAAAATACCTTGCCTCTTTCATGGCATAAAAGCAATACCCTTGGAGAATGGCAACCCACCTCCACACTTCCTTTTGGCAATCTGGGAAGATGATTTAAACTTGCCTCAGACCTTTCCCTTCATGTCCTAGGGTAATTACTATAGTTGTTGACTTAAATCTCCCAAACTCTTGAGGACCTGCCTCAGTAGCATGTCAGGGAGGAAGGATGGCATATTAAAGCACAACTAGAGTGCCCTGGCTTTCCAGGAGCTCCAACTGCTAGAAAAGCCCCTTACCACCAATACTTTGTGTAGGGCTGCCAAAGAGCTCAGGAAGAGCATGGTTTTGCCATACATATGGCTTCAAGACACATTATAGGCTCCGACCACATGTATCAATTCTGTCTCATCAGGACAGGAGGGGTTTGTACAATCTGTGTTTCATACAAGGGCCTTTGATGCCTCCTTCTCCATAAAAGCTATGCATCACCCAAGGCATAGGACCACTGAAAAATTCCCTGTGACCAAAGTTGTCAGTTCCACTCCCACCCTACTGGGATGGATAGAAGTGAGGCATGGTGATTGGTTTTTGCTTTCCTCTCCCCACCCAGCTTTCCCTTGCCACCCTTTGCAAATAGGGTGCAAGGGAAGGGTGATGCCACCAGTACTATTAAAAGGATGGGATTAGCCAGAACACTAAGAACCATGGATTTTCCCACAGTGGTACCAGCCAACCAAGGCTGAAATGGCCCTTAGGGCAACTAGGATCCTACCCAGATTGTCTCTCCTTTCCCCTCAAGATGACTCCAGACAGGAATTTCCTTTCCCACTTAAAGTGGCATATTAGCCTTTTTCTTCCCCTATTGTTGCTTGTGCATATGTGTAAGCAGCTTTAGTTCTCCTTGCCCCACGTGCATCTCGCTTGGGCGTGGCTGGGTGCTCTCTCACCAAGGTTCCACTTGCTTTCCTTCCTACCACGGCACAAGTCTTACCCAGATTGGAAGTCTCTGATGGGAACAGCCTGTGGAGGGGCTGGGGGACCATGGTCTCCATGCCTGTGTTATGCTCTCTACGGTCGGGTATGCTGACACTTTCGCCTCAATGGTGACTGAGGCCAGATGCATCCTTGCTGGGGCAAGCAATGCTGGTTGGCTGCTGCTGGATGCACTCCCTGCAGCCTTCTCCTTGCTGGCCTCAGATTGTGCTGTTTTTTTCTTTTTTTTGGTTTATTCGGGATGAAAAGAGGGTGAGTGTAAACGCTGGGAAAAGTAATAATTAAAGGGGAAAGGGAAGGCAAATATACAAGAAACTGAGCAACTGAACAAGAACATAAGCAGCGAAGAATTCCACAAAGGGACAGACAGTGAACAGGGGGGGGGGGGGGGGGGGTCTGCTCGCCCACTCAGTCAATCTGTAAAGTACCTCTCTCTTTCCTCCCTTACATTCAGGGAGAAAAATCCCCCAAAAGAAAAAAAAAAAGAAAAGTCCTCTTCCGGAGGTGGGCGGGATGGGGGGAGGGTGCTTGGTAACTTAAAAGCCACCTTCTTTTCAATTAACTGCAAGGCAGGAAAGTAAATATTACATGACTCATTCATAAGTGGTGGCAACAGGTACCTTTTTCTCTTTCAACCCAACCTTTAAAATTAATTGCAAAGCAAATCAATTTCACCCAACCGGCATTCTGAGAGTACCACTCACATGATTTTTAAAAAATGCCCAATGAAAGAAAAGCCATCATTTTCCAGCTAGACTGATTAGCTTACATTTGCGACTAGCAGAGAATTCGGAAGGATAACAAGCGGTTTTAAGGCAACAGACGTTTTAAGGATGATTTGGTATAATACAGCACTGCCAGGTTCTTTCAAGGACCGGGGGTGGCAGTGATACATAACGTGGGCTTTCCAACAGTATGAAAGTCAAAACTGTCTGCATACTGTAAGTCGGCAGATTCTTTTCTTGCCGGGGAGGAAGCAGGGGGATGGACACAAAGAAGAACGGTTTTAAAATTAGTTTCCTGGGGGAGAGAGGGAGGTGGTGTATGTATGTGTGAGGGGGCGGAGGATGAATGCACAGTACGCCGACCTCAATGTCTTCCTGCTTTAAATGAGCAAAGCTGTCTGTAAACCTGCATGTTTCCAAGAACAATGGCTGCAAGAGCGAGTCGTCAGCAGCTTAAAATTAGCAAGGGATTCCCTGCTCCATTTTTTGGAGAACGGCTTGGGGGAGATGATTCAAAACCGAACCATTTCCTTACCTCTCAATATTTCATACAGCCTTGATTGTGTCGTATGAAAATCCAAATTAAAAAATATGCAAACACTAAGTCAGATGCAGTCTACGCGGGGAGTGGGGGAGCACGTTAAACCTATGCATGGTCAAATCAATGAATGAGCATAAAGCAAGGGTTTAACGTGCTCCGCCACACACACATATATATATATATATTTATATATATATATATTTATATATATATATTTTTTTTTTTTAAGATAATGCAATGGGTTTTCGGGTGAGAAATTAAATATGCTATTTTCATAGAAAAATAGAACTAGTGATTTACCTTGCACACCAGCTCCTCTCCACTGTGCAGATGCACGGCTCGGAAAACGTGGTCCCCTTCCAGGGGCTCCAACAATAAGTATTTCCCGATGCAGGAAACGCAATGCGACGAGTTGGGAGTCTCCGGCGGGCTAGGAGAGCCGAGGTTGGGGCTGAAGCTCTGGCTCGACTCGGTGGACCTCAAGGACAAGAGCTCCTCAAAATCCTGGGTTTTGTTCCGCGATCTGCCATAACGTGCTATGGTAATGGGGTTCGACCTTTGTATGTTCATGAGTATGGGAAGAACAACAAAACCCCAGCGGGGAGGATCGGCAGTCACCACGAGTCTAGCGGAAGGCGCCTTTGTGCGGAGCAAAGGGTTTATTAAGACAATCCCAAAGAAAACAAGAACGTTCCTATTGTCCGCAAAAGGCAGGGAAAAATATCAGTTGCAAGTGATCAGCTTTTGCGGAGCAAGGTTCCGTGGAACAGTATCACAGAGCAGGAATTACTCGAATTTCCCTGATAGCTGAGCAGCGTGTGATGCTTGGCAAGATGGAAAGATGCAGCTGAAAATTTTTAGGTTTCCTCTTTCCAAATGCAAGTTCCAGAACTCAGAAACGTGAGGGCTCGGTCCGCTGACCTCAGGGAGCAGCTGCTGCTGCTACTGCAAACATATGTAACAAGAGGGAGGGGGAAAAAAAGCAGGCAATAGATCCAACAGTTTTTTCTTTGTGGTTTTGGAATGTCACAGAAATCAGATGCTGCATATATGAAAATATCAGAAAGATACCAGGTATTTTTCCCGAATGTACTGCTGCATACAGTATTTTTTTTTCACTGGGGAACAAAAAAGTTGCAGGGGTTTTAACTGTAGATGGCGTCTGAACCTTTTCCGTGATAACAAAAGCTATGCACACATTAAACAAAAAAAAAATAATAATAATAACCAGAGAGCTATTAACTTACAGCGGACTGCAGCCACTCTGAAATCACAAAAATATTAATACTTGCAAACAGGAGTAAGTCAGTCCATAAAAATTTTGCACAACTCAAAAAAATGCATTAAAAAACCACAACCTTAGCTTTAAAAAAAAGTGCAATCAAGGACAAGGAAAGATCAATGGTTTCAAGTTTCTACGGCACGGGCTTTTCTTGCAGGGCCTTCCACCGTAATTGGCAATGCAAAAATACAACAAAAAATACTGCAGAATTCTAACGGCGTCTTGTGTAAGTTTTGAGATGATTGTCTTGCAGAGGGAGGTGAAAATTGCAGTCTCCGTTAAAAAAAAATTATGGAAATTTTTTTTTGCAGAGGTAGATTTAAAAAAAAAAGGGATGGCCAGGCCGATCCCTTTCAACAAGCCATCATCTCCCACAATGTATTAATAGTACTTACGTGGCCAGGAATCTCTGAGCTTGTCTCCCTCACCACTGACTGTCAGTAGCACATTCACGTTGAGCTCCTGTGCTAAGGCTGACTGAGCCATCCCCGCCTCTGCACACTGGTGTGCCTACAAGCAAGGCCCGCCCATTTCCCGGGAATCTCGTCCTTGATTGGAGACACCGTCTGTCAATCAAATAACCCTACGTTCCAAGGGTTTATGAGCTCACGAGGCTCCCTGTCTAGCTCATTCTTTTTTTTTCTTGTTGTTGTAATTCTTGCAATCCCTTTCCAAGCTGCCTCTCTGAGCCAGAGTCGGTGGATATATATCCCTCCGCGCTCATCTTCACAAACCGCTGCTTTGTCAATGGCTGATTCAACGCTAGGAGCTGTCAGATTTTTTTAAGCGTATCAGGCTCTCCGGCTTTTCCGTTTCCTTTTTTTAGGTAATTCATTTTTTAGGCTTGCGTTAGGATTTTTTTTTTTAATTTCTGGACTTGCCGCCTCTGAGATTTTGGTAGCTGTTTTCTTTTGCTGTTAATTGTTAGGTATTTTAAGGGCTTACTCCGATGCAGCATCCTGTTCAAAGATTTTGGCATGTGCGTGGATTACATGTTGGCAGCATTACAGCTTAAGCTACAACGTGAATTTTCTCAATGAAGAAATCGAGATGTTTTTTCTTTCTTGGCTATGCAGATATATTTGCAGCTGATTTTCCCTGTGTAGTTATGTGGGAGGAGTTCTCCTGCCCGGAGGCCCGTTTTAATCTCATCGAGGCTCCTTAGAAAATTGTGTAATTTATTGTAATTTAGCCGAGCGGTTTTTATTATTGCGTAATAGCTCTTTGTTGAATACAAACTGTGATGTTTAGAACAAAATAGGCCGCTTGCCGTGCACCTAATACTGTCTTGTAAGCTTCCACTTGTATTGAGGCCCCCCCCCCCCCCCCCCCCTTGTAAC